>NC_134530.1:22436188-22745611 GCF_050624435.1 Tenrec ecaudatus
TTCTTTGGAGTCGGAGTTGAGTGTAGGACAGGGTGGGGACTTCACTTCTTGCCTGTCCCCCCCAAGGGTTGGGCATGGCTCCCAGCACCCTGCAGCTGCCCCTCCTGCCCACCTGGGCCCAGCTCGACTTTCACAGAGGCCTCAGGGGACCTGGTTGTTGGAGAGGCGGCCTGGTCCCTGGGCTCCAAGGCCCAGCACCAGGAAACCACAGTTGCTGTGGAGACCGCTGAGCTCTGAGGGTGAGGAGATGCTGGGCTGAGGGGGAGAAGGCTCCAGAGCCCGGTGGAGTCACGTCCAGGGGCTTCGCTGGATGCCACGGCCCCCACCACCACCACCTCACTCCCCTCCAGTGTTTGCAGACTGAGGCAAGCCGTATGCAGCAGGGGTTCTAGAATGACAAGGGCGGGGGGCCACTAAAGGGGCCCCTGCGTGTGAGCCAGGCCCCCCACTCCAGATGGCCCTGCCCGGTTGGCCTCCCAAGAGGGCGTGAGAGAGGTCTCTGAGGTGGGGAAGGGTCCTCCAGGTGGACGGCAGCATGAGTGTGGGGCCCCTCAGTCCGGGCACCCGCCGGCGACTTCTCAAGGGCCAGCCAGGCCCCCTCCCGGCACCTCCATCCAATGGTGTGTCTATCTTCGTCAGCTCCACAGTCTCGGGTAAGGTGGGCTCAGGGTTGGGACCCTGGAGACAAGTGGGCTCTCTCAGGGCGCTGGGGCCCTGGGGATGATCCAGGACTTGGGGGTAGCTCTCAGAGCCTGGACCCATGTGGGACATGGTATGTCGGAAGCTTCTGGAACCTCCATGACCTCCTAGATCAGTGGTTCTCAGCCTTCCTCGTGCCATGGCCTTTTCATAGTTCCTTGTGTGGTGGGGACCCCTCAACCATAACATTATTTCGTTGCTACTTCATCCCTGTCATTTTGCTACTGTTATGAATCACCATGTAAATATCTGATAGGCAGGATGTATTTTCATGGTTACAAATTGAACATCATGAAAGCACAGTAATTCTATATTGCGAAATATTTATTTCTAATGACAGATAAGTAAATTTTGTCTTGAAGCATGGTCTAGCATGGATAGCAGTCTTAATGTAACAACAGTAAACTACATCGCTACATTTTGCGACAGTATGCGTAGAAAGCCAACTTCAGTGGGAAGGTTAAGATAGAGGGGCGGTGTCTCAGTTCCTAAGACCATTGGAAATATGTGTGTTCCAATGGTCTTAGGCAACCCCTGTGAAAGGGTCGTTCAACCTCCAAAGGGGTCGCGACCCACAGGTTGAGAATTGCTGTCCTAGCTAAGCTGAGCAGAGTCCAAACTTGAGCAGAGGAGCTGAGACTGCTCAGTGATATTGCAGTGAAGGTCTAGAGTGGGTGCACTGCGTCAGAGACATCAGATGCACGTCCCCAGCTTTATCTCCTGCCACCCCCCTCTGGTCCATTTTCTGTGGCACGCCAGCTCTGGAAGGTTCGGGAGCCCATCAGGCTCCAGGCCCCCTCAGATCTCTCAACCCACACATCCTCTCTCCCTCTTTCTCTGCTTAAATGTCCCCCCTCCTCTGGCAGACCTGCTTTGCCCCTCCCCCTAAAGTCTCTATTCTCCACCTCAGCCCACATAGGTTTCTTAAAAATATATTTTATGTGATAAAAAGATATGTAACAAAACACACGCCAGTTCACATTCTTCATGTTTCCAATCCAGTGGCATGAATGGTGGTCGGCGTGTTTCGTAACCGCCAGCCTCACCCACCTCCTGAGGATTCTGCCACCACTCTCAGGAGCTCCCGCTCCAGCTCAGTGCCACCGAGCTGATGTTGATTTACCGCGACCCTATAGGACAGGGTAGAACTGCCCTGTGGGCTTCCGAGACTAATTCTTTACGGGAGTAGGAAGCCTCATCTTTCTTCCACAGCACAGCTGGTGGTTTCGAACTCCAGACCTTGCAGATGGCAGCCCAATGCATAACCACTACACTCCACCTTACTCACGGCCCTCTAAAGTAAAGCTCTTCCTGACACCAAGCCTCCCACCTTTGGTACCCCCAAAGAACCTCAAGTCGCTATCAGGTTGATTTGCCTAGTCTGCAGACAGGAGGCCAGGTGGTATTTGTCCTTTGTGTCTGGTGTCTTGCCGTCAGCAGGAGGTGCTCAGGGTTCGCTGAAGGGGTAGTGCTCACCGGTGCCTTATTCCATGTAACACTCTCCAGCACAGTGTTTTGTCCGTCCCTTCACCTGCCTGCCGCTGGACACTTGGCTCGTTCCTACTGTTGGCTATTGAGATTGGCGCTGCTACAAACATCCAGAAGTCAGCTTGCCACTGGGTTCTCTGGGACAGTCCTCTCCATAAACCATAATTAGCTAGTGGGTGTGTTTGGTGCCTCTTTAATGCCCGATCAGGCCGCAAATTCCACGAGGGCAGAGACTACATGGAATGATATGCTGGCAAATCCCTTTTTTTGAAAAAATGCTTTTATTGGGAACTCTTACATCTCTGATCCCACTCCATACGTTCCTCCAGAGTGTCAAGCACATTTGCACATGTGCCGCCATCATCATTTTCAAAGCATTCTCTTCCCACTTGAGCCCCTGATATCAGCTCCCCATTTCTCCCCCCCCCCACACTCCCTCATGAATCCTTGATAAGTTATAGATTATTTTTTTCATATCTTACATCACCCTCCATCAATCCTCACTCACTTTTCCATTATTTGTCCCCCTGGGAGGGGGTTCTAGATTGATCCTTGTGATTGGTTCCCCCTTTCTCCCCCCACCCTTCCCTAATCCTCCTGGAATCTCTACTCTCCTTGTTGGCCCTGGATTCCCTGTGTTTCAGGCTCATATCCGTAGCAGTGTGCATGTTCTGGTCTAATCTGATTTGTGAGGTAGACTTTAGGTCATGATAGTGGGGTGAAGGAAGCACCAAAGAGCTAGAGGAAAGTTGTGTGTTTCATTGGCACTATACTGCACCCTGACTGGCTCATCTCTTCCTATGACCCCTCTGTGAGGGGATGTCCAATTGTCTACAGATGGGCATTGGGTCTCCACTCCATGCCCGCCCCCCCATTCATCTTGGTTATGGTTTTATTCTAGGTCTTAGATACCTGATCCCATCGACACCTCATGATCACACAGGCTCATGTGCTTCTTCCATGTGGGCTGTGTTGCTTCTGAGATAGATGGCTGTTTGTTTATCTTCAAGCCCTTAAGATCCCAGATGCTATATCTTTTGATAGCTGGGCACCATCAGCTCTCTTTGCCACATTTGTTTATGCACTCATTTTGTCTTCAGCAATTGTGTTGGGAAGGTGAGCATCACAGAGTGCAGGATTGTTCGAACAAAGTGTTCTTGTGTTAAGGTAGTACTTGAGTTGAGGCCCAATGTCCATCTGTAACCTTAATTCTTAACAATTCTTAACAATGTCCATCTGCAACCTTAATTCTTAACACTCTTAACATGAGTACATAGTTCTATTCCCCTCTCATTAAATGTATTTACATATGTACATGCCTGTATTTAGGCCTCTATAAATGTTCTTTGCCTCCTGGTTCTTTCCTCTATTTCCTTTTTACTTCCCTCTTGTTCCACCAATATGTTCGGCCTTCATTCGGGTTTAGTAATTCCTCGCTGATACATTGCCCTTGACTGAGTCCCACTAGGTATCCTACACCCTTCCTTCCATAGATTTTAGTTCACTTGTTGTTCCCTTGTCCATAGATTTTAGTTCACTTGTTGTTCCCCACCCCTTCCTTTCTCCCAACTCCCCTTCTCCCATATCCCCTCTGGAACCATTGGTCCCATTCTTTTCATCTCTGAATTATTTATCCCGTCTATCTTATTTAGATAGACATGCAGATACATTGATAAATGTAAAACCAAGCAAAGCCAAATAAAACAACAAAGGAAATCAAGAGCAACAAAACAACAACAAACAAACAAGATAACAATGACAAAAAGAAAGTCACTGACAAAAAAGGAAAAGCCTATAAATAGTTCAAGGTCTGTTTGTTGGCTTTACGAGTGTTTTCTAGTCGAGTCTGATGGGGTGCCACACTCGTCTCCCAAGTCTATTTTTGTTATTCCCTGAGGGTTTCATCAGTCTGTTCCCACAGCTTCTCTGCTGCATGCCCTCAGTGCCTTGCCCCAGCATGATGGGGCCAGACCATGCACTATTCCCACACTGTGTCTCCAGTGTTGTCCCCCGCAGCAACATGGTTCAGTGAGGGACGCCATGTCCCGTGGTGGGGCCAGCCCTACAGCTCTCCTGTGCATTGTCTGCTCTGAGCAGGAACATCATTCTTGGGGCTTCGTGGGAAGGATGTTCTCTCCTTCCTCTCCATCCCTTTGCGTTTCTCCCGTCTGCTCTAATCTGACACGCCCCTCTCCCCAAGCTGTAGCCCCAGTGTTGGCCTCTGAAGTGCATTCTTCTGGGGGCAGGCAGGGGTGTGCACATAGTTGGGATTGGGGCAGGCTCCACAGACCTCTTTATTGGTTCCCTGGTACATGCCAGTATGGTGTATTCACATCTTGGCGCATTGCATCAGGTTGAAGCCTGGTCTCTCCCTCTCTTGTGGAGATATAAACAATACTCTTCCCTTTGATGGGTTAGTGCCCTGCTCCCCGCTACCCACGTCTTTTTTCCCTCTCTCTTTCCCCCTCTTATTTAGTTGGCTGCCGTACGTATCCCTGGATTGGGTTGGCCCTGCTATAGTTGCGCACTCACCGCAGCATCCCTAATTCTTGACATTGATGTTTGCTCCGTCTCTCCCTTTATTATGTTTGCTAGCGTTTTGTCGATAGGTCCCTCCATCTCATCAAAGGCTTTCCTCTCTTTCACTGCCCATCCACTTGACCAAGCATGATGTCCTTCTCCAGGGACTGGCTTCTCTGACAACATGTCCAAAGTATGTTGAGACCAAGTCTCTGGCCCATCCTTGCCTCTAAGGAGCGTTCTGGCTGTATTCTTCCAACACAGATGGGTTTGTCCTTTAGCGGTCCGTGGAACTTTCGGCATTCTTCTTCAGCACCACAGCTCAACTGCATCCATGCTTCATGAGTCCTCCTTAGTCAGTGTCCAGCTCTCACACGCCTGTGAGCCATTGGAAATCCCATGGCTGGGTCAAGGGCATCTCGACCTCAAGGTCACATCCTTGCTGTTCAACACTTCAAGGAGGGCTTGTGCAGCAGACTTGCCCAGTGCAGTGTGTTGTTCGGTCTCTCGATGGCTGCTTCTATGAGCACGGTTGGTGGAGCCAAGCCAGACAAAATCCTTGACAACTTTGATCTTTTCTCCATTTATCATGATGTTATCTACCCGTCCAGTTGCAAGGATGTTGGTTTTCTTTATATTGGCATTGTGATCCATACTGCAGGCTGCAATCCTTGATGTTCACCAGCAAGTGATTTGATATTGTGTGTGTGTGTGTGTGTGTGTGTTTATGCCAAATGATCTATGTGTCTCCCAGGGCTGTGGTCCTAAATCCACAAGCCCAATGATTTGGTCCTGTAGGGCATGTGGTTAGTACTAAAAGTGTCCACAACTGTGCTTGCGTGCATGAATCTGTTTGCAGCATGTATAAAATCTGCATGCAGAACGATCCTCTGCCAAACCTAGCTGTATTCATGGGCGAAATCCCATCGCCTTCCCACACCTGTTCAGCTGGCTTGTCTATCTGAGTACCCACCTATAAGTGATGAGGTGATGTTACTGCTGTTCTGCGGTCTTCCTTATTCAAGGTCCAACTTCCACGTGCATAGGAGGCAATGGAAAATATCATTACTTGAATCAGGAGGGCCTTGGTCCTCAAAATAGCATCCTGGGTAGCTATCAAATGATGCTTCTTCCCGTATGCAAGCCTTCTCATGACTTGTTACACTAGTGGTTGTATACAGTATTTGTCCTTTTTAAAATGGAATTATATTTCTCCCCATCACGTCCTCCAGGTTCGGAGGTATTTCCTAAACTCCTCATTACTCCTGAACATTGTGTAATATCCCATTGTGTCTATGTAGCATACTCTCTTTATCCGCTTATGGGCAATGGGGTGATTTTAATGAACAGACATTTATTTCCTCACAGTTCAGGAGGCTAGAAGTTAGAACTCAGGCTGGCGGCCACAGGGAAAGGCTCTCTTGGTCAGCCTGGAAAAAGCCCTTTGCTCAGCTTCTGCAGCCCCAGTCTTCCCGCAACCTGCACCTGTGCTTTTGTCCCATCCGTCCCCCTCTCTCCCTGTCCATGCTTGCTTCTGGTGATGTCCAGATTACCCTTTGGAACCCAGATGAAGTTAGGGTTAGATGCCAGGGCCCATTAACATAACAAAAACCCTATTCCCAAACAGGATTGTATCCATATGTATTACCTCAAAGGAATTTTGGGTTTCCTTCCAGACCACGGCCAAAAAAAAAAAAAAAATCGAGTATTGAATAAGCAATTGTCCCGTGAACATAAAAGTTTCATCTTGACTGTAGCTCAGTCTCCGGGGAGCTCCGGAGGCACCGCAATGGCACGCAGAGCTGCTCGGCCCAGGTCGGCGGTTCCGCAGGAGTGCGGTGAGGCTAGTTCCTCCCATAAGGGGTTGCCGCCTCCAAAATTCTGGGAGCAGCCCTACTCTATCTTTTGGGGTCACTGTGAGCCAGACTTGACCCAATGGCGATTGGCTTTGGGGT
Organism: Tenrec ecaudatus; assembly: GCF_050624435.1. Taxonomy (NCBI): domain Eukaryota; kingdom Metazoa; phylum Chordata; class Mammalia; order Afrosoricida; family Tenrecidae; genus Tenrec; species Tenrec ecaudatus. The sequence continues at coordinate 22,442,851 of NC_134530.1, forward strand.
TTGGCTACTAACTGCAAGGTCAGTAGTTTGAATCCACCAGCCGCTCTCAGGAAAGATGAGGCTTGCTACTCCCATAAAGACTTACAGCCTAAAAACCCCCAGGGGCAGTCACGCACTGTCCTCTAGGGTTGCTGAAAGTTGGAACTGACTTGAGGGCGGTGAGTTTGGTGGGGAAGGTGCCTTGGAAGAAAGGACTGGTGATCTGCACATGCAGGATCCCTGGGCATCAGAATCCATCGAGCAGCAACAACCCACAACCTTCAGGGACCCGAGCACCCCTAACGGAGCCCCACGACTGAGCCCCAAGGGCTGAATAGAGACCAGAGCAAGCCCAGGCCTCTGACCTTGGGATGTTTACAGCTTCTGCTGAGTTAGAGGCTTTACGGAGAGGGGAAACCAAGGCGACCCTGCTATTTCCCACACAATGGAGTCAGTGATGGAGAGGATGTTGGAAGCCAGGTTAACTCAGCACGCTGGCCGGATTTAGCAAGTGCATAAAAAAAATGAAAGCCCAACAAACACAGAAAACTCCCACAGAACGAGAGTGCTCCATTAAATTTGCATTTTGGTGAAATTATGAATCATTCTTGCTTATAAGCATATCCCAAATGTTGTCTGGGCTGGAACCTAAAAACCAAAGCCAAGCTCCCTGCCATCAAGTCAGTTCTGACTCCCAGTGACCCTATAGAACAGGGTAGAACTGACCCTGTAGGACAGGGTAGAACTGACCCTGTAGGACGGGGTAGAGCTGACCCTGTAGGACGGGGTAGAACTGACCCTGTAGGATGGGGTAGAACTGACCCTGTAGGACGGGGTAGAACTGACCCTGTAGGACGGGGTAGAGCTGACCCTGTAGGACGGGGTAGAGCTGACCCTGTAGGATAGGGTAGAGCTGACCCTGTAGGACGGGGTAGAACTGACCCTGTAGGACGGGGTAGAGCTGACCCTGTAGGATGGGGTAGAGCTGACCCTGTAGGACGGGGTAGAGCTGACCCTGTAGGACGGGGTAGAGCTGACCCTGTAGGACGGGGTAGAGCTGACCCTGTAGGACGGGGTAGAACTGACCCTGTAGGACGGGGTAGAACTGACCCTGTAGGATGGGGTAGAGCTGACCCTGTAGGACGGGGTAGAGCTGACCCTGTAGGACGGGGTAGAGCTGACCCTGTAGGACGGGGTAGAACTGACCCTGTAGGATGGGGTAGAGTTGACCCTATAGGACGGGGTAGAGCTGACCCTGTAGGACGGGGTAGAATTGACCCTGTAGGACGGGGTAGAACTGACCCTGTAGGATAGGGTAGAGCCATCACTCTTTATGGGAGTAGAAAGCCTCACCTTGTTCCCATGGTGGCTTCGACCTGCTGACTTTGCAGTTAACAGTCCAGTGCATAAACCACCATTCCACCAGGGCTGGGATGTACATATGCTAAAAAAACCGTTAAGGTTTATCTCAAATGCAAATGTATCTAGGTTTATCTGACATGCAGCTTTGCAGAAATGCCGTGGGGGCGGGGCACCTATTATGCCAACCATTTATTTGAACCATACATTTACGGGGACAGCCTGCTTTGTACAGGAGAGGACCGCACAGAGGGAGACCCTCTTGGAGATGGAGGGACCTGGGAGCTGTAAGAACGGGCTCAGACTTAGCAATGATTTCGAGGCTGGCACAGGACCGGGCAATGTTTGGTCTGTCGCACACTGGGTGGGAATCTACGGGAGAACACCCAACTAGCTGAAGCCGTACTCAAATACTGCACAGAATGGGACTGAGGGACTCTAAAGAAATGACTGCTATTTCTCGGAAATGCCAGTTCAAGGGAGTCTGAAATGCAGCGCTGTCCAAATTCCACATGGACTGGGACGCGTTGTTGGGTGCTGTCCAGTGGGCTCTGCCTCACAAAGCAGGACACAATGCTGCGCGGCCCGGAGCCATCCTGGCCGTTGCTCTTCTGTGCCAGCCTGTGGTGGCAGCCGCGGTGTCCCCCGTCTCCTCAAGGGGCTTCCTCTCTTGCGCAGCCCCTCGACTTGACCAAGCATGATGTCCTTCTCCAGGAACTGGTCTCTCCTGAGCACGCGTCCAAAGGACGTGAGGGGAGGCCCCGCCATCCTTGCCTCTGAGGAGCCTGCTGGCTGCACTTCGTCCCAGACAAATGTGTGGGTCCTTTCGGCGGGCCGTGGGACTTTCAGGAGTCGTCTCCAGCCCCATCCTTCAAATGCATCGATTCCGCCGCAGGGTTTGCTTATTCAGTGTCCAACTTTCCCACGCACATGAGGTCACTGCAAATACAATGGCTGGGCCCACGCCTTCGTCTTCAAAGGGACATCTTCACTCTTTAACCCTTTTCTCCTTAGGCTCACAATGATGTGTGTTCTGAAATACAAATTATCACTGGGCTTCTCTGAAATGCAAATGTCTCAACATAGTGCGTGTCCTAGGATATACTCCTGCTGCCACTTTATGAACTGTCTACTGGGCCTGCGAGTGCATCCACAGGTTGGGGGGTACACATGTTTCAAATGATGGCTTGTCTGAAATGTGCTGCAATGGTGTCATGAATTTCACCTGGCAGCCTTCACTTAGTGGGACCCACCAGCTTGGCTGGCCCAACAGCAAAGCATTCTCCTGGATGCAGAACTGCTAAGGCAGCACCAGGAGCCCCGGGTCAGCCAGCAGAGCTGGTCTCTGGGCGTCGACCTCACACTCTCCGAGGGTTCGAGGGCACGGACCAGGCTTGGTGGAGGTGAAGGGGGCTGAAGCTAGAGCCATGGGCAAGCCCTCGTCCTGGGGCTTTCAGCGGACCCTCACGGCTTTGGTGCAATTCCTTGCAGATATGGATGCAGAGCGGGAAGCCCTGCAGAACTCCGCCTACCCAGAAGTGCAAACCTTCTGCCGGAAGCACGGCCTGATGTTTGAGGTAAGAGTCTGCCCACCCCCTCAAATGCCAGCAGGGCGCCCTGGTAGCGCAATGGTTAAGTGCTCTACAGCTACTGGAAAGGCAGGGCGCTGAACTCACCCAGTGGCACCGTGGAAGAAAGACCTGGTTACCTGCTTCCTGAGGAAGCAGCCAAGAAGACCCAGGAAGACCCAGTGGTCATGAGTGGCCAGCAAACCAGGAGGCAGCAGTCAGAACCCGCAGGGCCCTTGTCCAGTTTTACTCCAGTTCACTCAGACGCACACATGGCCCCCCAGGCCCCAGGTCAGTGCTCAGCAATGGGCTTTTTAAGAAGGGGAAACAGGCATCCTGAGAACTGATAAAACATCTACTGTGCTTTCCCATGTCCACACGAGTACCATGAGGCAGCCAATACCAGGGACCGAGGCTCCAAGGTTCCAGTAGCTGCCTCTCCACCCCCTTCTCCCTCCTGCCTCGCTCATACGGCTGCCCTCTTATTCTGGAATGTCTGTCTTTCTGTCCGGGCTGCAGAATTTAGGGGGGCAGGACCAGTCGGAATGTCCTCCGTCATCCCAGCCAGCCACGGGGTCAGCTTAGCTTTCTCGAGTCAGGCCATTCTGCTCCGTCTGCTCGCAGGCATGCGGTTGCCCAAGAAACCGTGCTTGGGCCGTTCTCCGCGAAAGGACACTGTCCCCTCTGTAAAAACAACGCTGGGAACAAATGTGGACATGTCCTTGTCTGAAAAAGGAAGAGTTAGAAAACAGCCAACTTCTTTATAGAGAAACAGCAGCATACAACACGTTCAGAATTCTGTGTTCAGAGAAGCTTTCTATTAAGGAACCTGCTTTAACTTTATGGAAAAGTTGCCCGATGGTAACGAGTTCTTGTATATCAGAGACCCCAGTCACCCTCTGCCACGGAGTCCATTTCAACTCACAGCGGCCCCATTAGACAGAGTAAAGTTGTCCCCTTGGGTTTCTGAGACTTTAAATATTCACACAGGCGGCAGTCTCATCTTTCACCTGTGAAACTGCTGGTAGGTCTGAACCGCCGACCTTGTGGTTATCAGCCCAACATGTAACCAACCATCTATGCCATCAGGGCTTCATCAGACATCCAGTTTCCTCTAATGTCGGCATCTTAGATGCCCACAGCCCTGGTGGGATGGTGGTTACACATTGGGCTGCAAACTGCAAAAGCCAGCAGTTTGAAACCACCAGCCGCTCCTCAGGAGAAAGAGGGGGCTTTCTACTCCTCTAAAGACTTGTAGTCTCGAAAACTCACCGGAGCAGTTCTGCTCTGCCCTATAGGGTCACCATACTCATAAGCTGGAATCGATTCAATGGCAGTGACTTTGGTTGTTTGTTTGTTAGATGACCACGGAACATTAGTCACCACTAAGAAACGAACTTTAGCTCATATTATTGGGAGTCCCTGGGTGGTACAAATGGTTACGTGCTCAAATTGGTGATTAACCACCAATTTGATGGTTCAATCCCACTTAGAGGTGCTGTGGAACAAAGGCCTGGCATCTGCTTCTGAAAGGTCACAGGCATGAGAAGCCCAGGGGCCGAAGCCCAGGGGCCACAGTTCTACCCTGCGTGTCTGGGTCACCCGTGAGTCAGGGTCAGCTTCCCTGCAGCCACTCGGCAGAGACAAGCCACTCTTGTATTGCTGAATGGTTTTTGCAGGAGGGTGTGAAATGGAAATGGAAACAGCAGTGGAGTAGAACCCATCAAACTTCAGCTGGGGGTGGGGGGCTGTGTGTCAATCCTGTGAATGAAAATGAGCCCAAGGCTGATCCCTCGAAGGGGGAAGTCACTCCCCGCCCCCTAATTCTCTTAACTTGGACCAGTCTTGACCCCTGTTACCCTCCTGCTGGGCTGATGATCTGTTGCGATGGTCACATGGTACTCACAGAGGATTCTCGCAGGCAGGGCTTCATTAACTGAAGGGGTACAATTCAGAATCAGGAAGATGGAGCAAAGTCTGGAAGCCTTCCCCCAAGAAAGAGCAAACCTAACTTCTTCAGGGCAGGGCAGCTCTCTCTGTGCTTCTCTGCATGCCCCCCTCCCATACCCTATCTTGGCCATGTAGACATACCTTTGGCCCCCCTGGGACAGGCTCCCCTAGGCACTGCTGTCACCACCAGCTTGGCCACAGAACCCCTTCCAGGCCTATTGCTGTCTTAGCGTTACCAGTCTTGACCTGTGTGACAGCTCTTATAGAAGGTTCCTTTCCCCTCTTCTATCTTCTTCTTATTTTTTTTTTTTTTTGGCATCCCTGGGTGGGCACGGACTCTCTGCTTCTTCTCTTTCCATTGTTCCCCTTATGCCTGCTTCCTTTCTGAAAAAACAAAAAACCTCTGTGGAGTTGGCTGCATATATACAAAATGCCTCATCCATCTCAAGGTATGGATCTCTCACAGGACTGTGAGCCTACCAATCCCCCTCTGGTAGACCACGGACACTTCATTCACATAGTAGGCCATAGGGACTTTATTTGCATGGCCTGGAGTCACTTCACTTGCAAAGTCTCTTGACCAATCCCTGCAAGGTGCAGCCCGATTACAGGGCAGGCTGTAGTCCAGGGCCAGATAAGAAGTATCAAACCACAAAGTGTTTACGTTTTACATAAGAAATATCAATGAAAGTAACAAACGCTCCAGGGTAGAGAATTGGGCAAAGGTAAGTACTCAGGGCTTGGGGGAAATACCCCTCAAGCTGTTTTCCAAAGAACCCAAGCAAAGGGTCACATACGGGGGTTAACGGCACCCTATAGGGTGCGTTGCTATCAACTAAACTCTGAACATTGTTCCTATTCCCTCAGTGTCTCCAACCGTGCCATTTTTTTTTCTGGTCTAGGATCCCACCTAGGGCACCCCATGACATTTAGCTGTCCTGTTTCCCCAGGCTGTGATGGTTTCTTCCTCATGGGTCACAGCCATGGGCTTTGTGAGGAGGAGGGGTCAGGGACCCTAAAGAATGGCCTTCAATCGCTGTCTCCCTGATGTTTTTTCTCAAGATTGCACTGGGGCAGCAGGTTTTGCTCAGGTTCCTTCAGTCCAGATGGCCCCTCTTTGGGAAGGGGTTGTCAAAAGGCGCTGAAGCAGCCATTCTACCTTTGTCAAAGGAAGTTGGAAACAAACAAATCACCCAGCATTTTACCTCCCTGACAAACCCATGGCTGTAATCCTCAGGTCGTTGACCTGAGGTGGGGTATTCGGAACAGCGAGGCCACTGACCACATGACCACGGAACTCTGCCTGGAGGAGATTGACCGGTGTCGGAGAGCATCGATTGGGCCGGCTTTTGTGGTGAGTTTCATGGGAGGGATGGGTTCGCTCTCACTTCTTGTTTCCATCACCAGTGAACCAGCATGTTCACTATTATACCCAGCCATTATAGCCTCGCCCTGGCTATCCAAAAGGAATAGTCCTCCTCAAGGCTGCGGAGTTTATTCCAACGCATAAGGACTCTATAGGACAAAGAAGGGCTACCCTTGCCATTTTCTGAGGCTGTAAATCTTTATGAGGACAGAAAGCCTCCTTTTCCTCTTGCAGAGCCGCTGGTAGGTCGGAATTACTGACCTTGTGATTCATGTAGCACACTAAACCACTACAGCTCTTCTCACCCAGGCAGACATCACTAATTGATCACAGCACTCTTTTCCTGCTGGGCTGGCTGGAGTTCAGTCCTTTGCAGGCCATTAGAATCAGGATGAATGCTGGAGAGTGGATCGGTAAAAGCTGGGAAGAATTTTAAGAGTTTGAGGTACACCTGGTCCTATTCACATTGGGATCCCAGAAAGCCCTAGAGAAGGTGGACTCCCACTGAATTTTGTTTTGTTTTTCCTCCATATTCCCACTGGGATCACCAGCAGGTTTCCTGCCCTGAAGGGAGCCGACCTCAGAGACATGCCCTTCTCCATCCTGTTGCTGCTCTTGTTGGGTGTGGTTGAGTTGTTTTTTGGCTGAGAGCCATTCACAGGACAGAGAAGAACTTCCCCATAGGCATTTCTTGCCTGTGATATTTACAAAAACCTACCACCAGGTCTTTCTCCTGTGGTGCCTCGTGGTGGGTTTGAACTACTGAACTTTCTTTTTTGTTTGTTTTTTGAACTACCCAACTTTCAATTAACAGCTGAGTGCTGAAGAAAGCTGATGGTGCCCGGCTATCAAAAGGTGTAGAGTCTGGGGTCTTAAAGGCTTGAAGGTAAACAAGCAGCCATCTAGCTCAGAAGCAACAAAGCCCACATGGAAGAAGCACACCAGCCTGTGTGATCACGAGGTGTCGAAGGGATCAGGTATCAGGCATCATCAGAACAAAAATAATCTTACCGTAGTGAATGAGGGGGTTGTGCAGAGTGGAGACCCAAAGCCCAATTTGTCAGCCACTTGAGATTACCTTGCAGAGGGGTCTAGGGGAGGAGATGAGTCAGTTAAGGTGCGATGTAGCAACGATGAAAAATACAACTTTCCTCTAGTTCCTAAATGCTTCCCCCAAACCCCACTGTCATGATCCGAATTGTATCTTGCAAGTCTGGATAGACCAGAGCATGTACACTGGTACAGATAGGAACTGGAAACACAGGGAATCCAGGGTGGGTGATACCTTCAGGACCAGGGGTGTGAGTGGCAATACTGGGAGGGTAGAGGGAGAATGGGTTGGAAAGAGGGAACCGATTACAAGAATCTACATGTGACCTCCTCCCGGGGGGATGGACAACAGGAAAATGGGTGAAGGGAGACATCAGACAGGGCAAGATATGACAAAATAATAATTTATAAATTATCAAGGGCTCATGAGGGGGGAGGGAGGGGAAAAATGAGGAGCTGATACCAAGGGTTTAAGTGGAGAGCAGATGTTTTGAGAATGATGAGGGCAATGAATGTACAAATGTGCTTTACACAATTGATGTATGTATGGATTGTGATAATAGTTGTATGAGCCCCTAATAAAATGATTTAAAAATAAATAAATAAATAAAAACTCACTTGGGTCCCACATAAAAAAACCCCAGCTGAGTGCTTACTTGATTGTGCCACTGGAAATCCTTCCTCCCATCCTAGGCGAGGCCAATTTTTCTACATTATTAAATGTCTTTTCTCTCTTCCCAGCTTCCCAGCTTGCCTCCCTCTGTCCCCAAAACAACCTGAACCCCACAACGAGCAGTTTGGTCTATTACTATTGAGAGACATTCCAAGGTCAAAGAAGGATGCCATTTTGAGTCACAAATCTTAGAGCCCATGGGCATTCTGGGCCCTGCTTGTTACTGACAATCAACCTTATAGGTACAGAGCCACACTCAGTCATGCAAATGCTACTGCTGGCTGCTTTCCGGAAACCACCCCTGAGCTGAGTAGTTGGGACAGGTGACAGGAAGGTGCATATGGAACAAGACGGGCAGGTTCTAGAGTTAGATGTTGCCTAGCCTTGGCCATCTCTGAACTGGCTTGACCTTGAGTGTGCCTGAGCTCTTCTCCAGGGGAACCATCTACGATCCTTCTCAGAAGGGAGTGGGCCATATTTAGGGTTAGATGGCCTGGTTGCTTTTGATGGCAGGTAACCTTCAGGCAGATAACCTTTAAGAGCATAGTAATCTCCTAAAATTTTTTTTAAAGGGTATAGTAATAAACCCTGTGCTTGCAAGCAGCACCTTAAAATTGGCATTATTGGGGGGAGGGCATTGTGGGGAATAACTTTAGTTAGGAGAATGTCACCGGATGCATCTCCAACCCATGAGGAAAGGCCTCCCTCCATCAGAATCTGCCCCTCAGACTCCTTACAATGCGAGCATAGAGAACTTGCTGATATATTCTCTCTTCCCAGTTCTCAGTCTCCCACGTACGACTTGGCTCTTCACAGAATACATTTGGTGATCTTTATCTTAGAGTATGTTGTCAGTATTATTGTTCCACGCCATCAGGTTGATTTCGATCCACAGGAACAAAGCCGAAATTCCTCACAGGATTTTCTAGATTTTCAAGCAATGAGTTCTGGTGGCATAGTGGTTATGTTGCAGGTTCAAATAAGTGACAGCCACTAAAATGTCTTGATAATTTAGAAGAGACTTTATTTGGTTATCACCGGACTGCTGGAATCTAAAAGTGATTCTTGGAGTGGGGTCCCAAGTGGACATTTCAGTCCCTCTTTTTTTTTTTTTAATGCTACTTGAGACATTTCATGGGCAACTTACTTGGTTACAATGTACTATCAGTCACTAAGTGCTTAGAAATAATGGTAGTTCACTTTAGAGTGGACCCTGAACTGGTTTCTACTAACAAATGATTAACTTCTAAATTACTTAGTAACAACTAAAATTCACTTCAAAGACTTATCCAATGTTTCCATTGTTTCTTAGAAAATAATGTAACCATCTTTTACGGACAAGAACTATGGTAGTAGATTCCACTGACTGTAGCTTACACAATTATGCTAACATTGTTTTTTACATCAAAAGCTCTTTACAACGAAATATGTAAGTATGACATCCAATGGGAATGTTATACTTGGATTTGGTACCAAGCGCACAGATTTGAGTTTTGCGAGGGAAAAGCAGGCTTTCGGTGCCTCTTTAAAGGCAAAAACTCAACAAACAAAAAATAAAGGCAAAACCTCATTTATCATTTGTCTAGAACTTAAGTCATCATGGACAGAAACATAAAGCAAAATTAATGTTGTTATTCTTTAGAGTTAGTGAGTGTTACAGGGTCCAGCACTGATCATAACATCCTGGTTAATAAAATAAAAATAGTAATATCTGAGTTACAACATCAAAAGGAACAATATTATTATTTTAAAAATCATTTTATTAGGGGCTCTTACAACTCTTGTTATGAACCTTACATTAATTGTGTCTGACATAGTCGTACAATATTATTAATTACAATGTTCTGATCTTGGGAACATGAGAGTACATCCTAAAATCAATCACTAGTGGGACTTTCCAAGATGGGAGGGGAAGGAGGTGGGTCATTTTCCAGCCAACAAGAGGGCATGACAGTGGCTAGTGCGAGTCTGTCTCAGTTACTCACTGGGCAAGGTCAGCAGTTCGAAGCTACCAGCTGCTCCCCAGAAGCAAGATGAGGCTCCATAAAGAGTCTATAAAGAGTTACGGTCTTGGAAAACTCTAGGACAATTCCACCCTGTCTTAAAGGGTCACTAGGAGTTGAAAGCGACTCAGAGGCAGTGAGAGCGGATTTTGTTCTTTGGTGTCCTTATGGAGGGTCCCTGGTGGCCCCATGGGTTAAGCATTGGACTGCTCACTGCAAAGTCAGCAGTGCGAATTCACCAGCTGCTGCTCGGAAGAAACAAACAAACAGAAAGGTTTTCTGGTCCCTTGAAGCCTGACCGCCCAGAGAGCCCAAAGGGGCAGTGCTACCCCATCCCCCAGTGTGCCCAGGAGTCAGAACGGCCTGTGTGGCAGTGAGATGTTACAATTTCTGTGGTTGAGTCTTGGCGGGCACCAATCACCAGGTCTTGATTCTGTAGGACCGTGGGGTGAGCTTGAAGTTCTGACCGACCTTTCAGTGTTCAGTGAAGCAATTATCTGGTCCACCACCAGAGCTCTTTGTCCAAGTGAATACACTCGAACTAGACTCACTGCCTTCGTGTTGGCTCCGACTCATGGCGACCCTGTAGTACACAAAGGGGGAGGGTAGAGAAAGCACTCAGCCAACACCCCCCCATCACCAAGCAGGGGTGAGCAGCTGGGAGGGCGCAGGGGAAGGCCGCGGAACCTCTCTGTGAGACAGGGTTGAACGCAGGGCAGGGTGCTCCCTGTCATGACAACCAACTTCTCTTCGATCCACCCTGTGGCCAATATGGTAACCCTCAGCTGCAGGCGGGTGGATGCTGGAACTTACATTCATTCCAGTCACGTCAAAGGCCAGCTTCAGCTCTGCAGCCTCACCACCCACCTCTCCATGGCTCAGCCGTCACACGTGGCCATGCCAGAGTAGAACCGGGCTCCAAAGTTTTTGATGGCTGATTGTTTTCAGAAGTCGATCGCCAGGCCTTTCTTCCACGGTACCTCCAGGTGGTCTCACATTGCCAACCTTTGGGTGAGCTGCTGAAGGTATTGTTCACCATTTGAACCACCAGACTCTGTCTTAGAGACTCAACATCCACTGTGGTCAAGTCGATTCTAACGCATCATGATCCCAAATTGATTATGACTCATAGCGACCCTATGGGATGGGAGGTAACTGCCCCTCTGGGTTTCTTTTCTTTTCTTTTTTTTCCTTTTAGCAGAAGCAGACTACCTTATTTTTCTCTTATACAACGACTGGTAGGCTTGAACCAATGACCTTCTGGGGAGCAGCCAAGCGCTGAACCACTGTGTAGCCAGGGTTGTTGGCTTCAGCAATTGCTGTTGTGGTTAGGCATGATTTTGTGGTCCCTAACTCATAGCAACCTGGCCCTGAGCCGCCCTCACAGTGGTTGTGCTTGAGCCCCTCATATGGGGTAAATGATTTCACTTGACTGCTCACCTATCAGGGGCCCTGGTGGCTTAGTGGTTACTTGTTTGGCTACAACCCACAAGGTCAGCAGTTTGAAACCACCAGCTACTCTTCTGGAGAAAGATGGGGCTTTCCAGTCCCAGTGAGAGTTAGCATCTCAGACACTCACAGGGGCTGCTCTCCCCTGTCCTGTAGGGTTGTTATGAGTCAGCAGAGGGGTCGCCTATATTCCCTACAGTGGGCTACACTGCTACCCCCCCAGGGGTGCTGAAACAATCCGGGGGGGGTGGGTGCTGCAAGAGCAGATACCTGTACTATAGCTTGGATTATGGGCTAGCTTATAAACATTGTTCATTGCCAAGGTGGGCATTACTTTTTTTGTGTGTGAGAAGGATGGCAACTGTACCCACCCCAGCAGTGCACGGAAGAAAGGCCTGGTCACATCTGTGTGTGTCAAGATAACAGCCAAGAAAAGACAGAGCAGTTCTCTGTAACCCATGAGCTTTCCTTCCATGGGTCAGAACCGAGGCAAAGCTTCCCTAGGAAGAGGCGTTGAGAGGCGTCCTTGCTGACGGCTGGCTTTCCAGAGGTCAGGCAGGGCCACTCTGATTCAGCTTGTTTGCTGTGTGTTTCTCTCTTCATGCTGGGGCCACTGTTTCATTGTCATTGCTTTCAAACATGCTCTAACCTTGGGCGGGCTCTCTGCTCTTGCTTACGTGGCTCTTTCCCAATTATGTTCCAGTCCTCTAATTGAATGTTCCAAACGAGTCTGGTGATCCTTTGGTTGCGTTTCAGTGGAGCGGAGGAAGTCTTTTCTCTGAGCTTGAAGAGGGCGAGAGTGAGAAGAGGAAAACGAATTCCAGGAGGAATGAGATTTTGCAACCCAAATGCAAGGCAGCAAAAAGCACAGCAGGGCTTCCAGGTCACAGGGGGGCTGGAGAATGAGCTCTAAGCTTCCCCCAGGCACAGCCAGAGGGAGAGCCTGAGCATCATTCCTAAATGGCTGTTTGGACAAATCCCCCAGGATCCCCTGACCTCTCCACTAACAGCTTTCCTTCAGAACCCAGCCTCTTCCTCTCCCCGCCCCCTCCCCATCCCTGATACCCCCAAGTCACCATTCTTGGTCAGAAACTCAGGTTTGGGGACTTGTCACACAAACCCGAGTCACTGTGTACCTTAGAGAGGCACCTTGACTTTCAGGTAAATAAGTCATTAGACATCCGTGCAGGAGGCAGGTCCCCACGGCACCTCCTTTTAGGGACTTGGTGTCTCTTGGGCAACCAGGAGCTCCAGAGCCCTAGAGAGCTGCTCCTGGGGTTCCTAGGCCCCCTCTTGCTAACGCTTCCTGTTTCCCAGGCCTGTCTTTGCGGGGCATTTTGTAACCAAAGACAAGCGCTGGCTTCCCCGTGTCCAACCTCATTTCTTCCTCCTCCTCTAGAAGCTGGTCTGTTGGAAGGGCCCCTAGAGAGCAGGGTCCTTGTCAACACTCCCCTCCTCAAGGATTCTATTTATCCAGAGTTCCCGGTGCTTGCCCCTAGAATGTTCTGGAACAACTCAATAGAAAGAGGGAGATGTGACAGTTTCCATCTCCTGGTGAGCGAAGTCTAAGCATTAGCCTTGACCTGATGCCCTAGGCTTCTCTGGGTGTTATTCTTTGGCCTTCCACTTGGGTTCTCTCCAAGTGTGTTAGAGCAGAAATGGGGGCCGGTGGGCTATGAGTTGGGCTGCTAACCACAAGGTCAGCGGTTCAAACCCATCAGCCGTTCCTTGGGAGCAAGAAGAGGCTGTCTGCTTCCATTAAAGAGTCACTGCTTCAGAAACACACGGGGGCAGTTCTATGCTGTTCTGCAGGGTCACTATGAGTCGGAATTGACTGGGCGGCTGTGAGTTTGGTTTGGTTTGGGTGGGTCCCTGGGTTTGCAGGAGCCTACTACTAAAGATCGTGTAAACTGACGCAAAGGTGCCACTGCAGAAAGGCCTGGCTCTCTGATTCAGTAAAGAGTCTCTCTCTCACTGCCAATCAAATCGATTCTGACTCACAGAGACCCTACAAAACAAGAGAACTGCCCCTGCGGGTTTCCAGGACTGGGACCCTTTACATCTTCTCATGGTGGTGGACTGGGTAGTGTCTGGCTGCAATCTGCCTGGTCGGCACTTCGAAACCCTCAGCAGCTCCGTGGGAGAAAGACTCGGCTTTCTACTCCTGTCGACACGCACAGCATCAGAAGCCCACGGGGGTCACTCTGAGTTCGCATTGACTCGATGGCCGTGGGTTTGGGTTTTTCTGGTTCACCTGAAGAGCAGCTGGTGGCTTTGAACTGCTGACCTAGTGGTCAGCGGACCCCCTCGTCACCACTCCACCACCGGGGCTCCTCAGTCAAGAGGACAGCCTTAGGAAGCCTCTGGAGCAGTCCCATTCTGTGACAAGTGGGGTCCCCATGAACTGCGAGGGACTCAAAGACAAAGGGTGGGTTTTCATTTTGTTTCTGTGGCACTTTCGGCGTGAGGACGCAAATCACAAGGCCTTACACGGCGCACAGAATCTCGCCCCACGGGGCAGTCTTGCCCCCCTCCACTGCCCATGCCCCCTTGTTGCTGCTTCCAGTCTCCATTGGCTTCCTTGCACACACCCTCTCCCGTCCCAGGGCCTTTGCACACAGGGGCTCTGCTCGGAAAATTCATTCTCAGGCCCCACTCCCGGCTCAGGGGAGTTTCTCTGACTCACCCCCCCCCACCCCGCCCCACCAAGTCTGCCTCTCAGCTGTACATTTGTGAGACTCCCTGCTGTCTGACAGTCCCATGGGCTCCAAGGCCCAGGAGGCTGAGGACCTGACCTGTCTCTGTGATCTTACGAACCGCCGATGGCTTGGGTAGCAGGGAAGGGAGGCAGGCGGATCCATCGGAGGAAAAACTTAAAGCACTCTGAGGTCACAGCCTCCCAGGCACCTCTGCACACAGGCACTTTCCCAAGTCTCCGATGGCAGCCCTCAGTGGAATTGTCCACCCAACCCCAGGGAGGGGCACTTTGCTAGACTTGTTTGCTGTCCTTGTGGGCTGCCCGGCCCTGCACCAGCCCCAGGATGGCACGTGGATTAGACTGCTTGATGCTTGGAGTTCCACTAGGCTAATTTGTCAAAGTTGGTCTCCAGGCCTTTTTTCCTGCCCCACCCTAATGTGGACGCTCTGTTGGTATCAGCTCAGCATCATCCCAACATGCAGGCCTCCTCTGACAGACAGGTGGTGGCTGGATGCCGGGTGCATTGGGCATCCGTCAAACTCACCTCTCCCGCGTGGGAAGCGGAGAGTCCTACGATGGAATCACGGCTACTCCCAAATGCATTTGAGGGGAGCACGTGCCCTTGGAGGCTGGGCGCCCATGCCAAGATTCGAAGCTGTGTTTCTCTCTCCCAGGCCCTCGTCGGTGACCAGTACGGCCCCTGCCCTGTCCCCCCACTGATCGAGGAGAAAGAGTGGGAGGCGCTGAGGGCCCAGCTGACGACCCGGCCGAGAGACCTGGAGTTGGTGGCGCGCCACTTCCGCAAGGACGAGAACGCTGTGCCCCCTGCCTACGTGCTGCAGGCCACGGGTGCTGGGGAGGCCCGAGGGCCTGAGGAGGCCCCCCTGATCTCTGTCCTGCGAGCTGGGGCCCAGGAAGCCCTGAAGCTGGGCCTGATTACCCAGGAGCAGTGGCATCGATACTACCGGTCAGGTAAGGCTTTGGGGGCCCATGGTCAGGTAAGGCCAGGTGTAGGCAAGTGCCAGGGGGGAACAGGTGAAGGCAAGAGGACCTAGGTGAGGCCAGGTAAGGTCCCATGAGGTCATAGGAATCCCCCTAGGAGTCAGTGTGAAACCGACTCTCTAGTCAAACGAACACCCAAGGTTACTACCAGGTCACAGTGATGTCCTCTGGAAACCTCTCCTAAGGCTGCGGTTCTGAACAAGGAAGGAGATCGCTCAGCCTCGTCCAGGTGGAATCCTACTTTCTTCGCTTCCTCAGGGAGGCATTAAGGGGCTGGGACATGCTCTTGGGGGACCAGCCATCCAGGGCTGCTTGGGATGAGAGGTGCCCAGGAGGTGGGCATTTTCATGATCAAATCAGGCATTCGTAGGCAGGGGGCCCTCATCTGGCTTCATTTGCTCTCACCTGATTTCCCCTGAGGAGCCCCTAAGGTTAAACCAGGGTTGGCCACCTTTGTGTGCGAGATGTCTACCTGCCCTGCGTCTGCCAGGTGTAAACTGAGGCACGAAAGGGGCAGAGGGGCTCTCACTCACCCAGTGGGAGCTGGCACCTGTGGTTGAGCCCAGAGCTCTCAGCCCTGTGAGCTTCCCCACCAAGAGGTCTCTCTGCGCCCCTCTCCCTGCTGGTTCAGTCTGTTCCCTCGCGCCGCACCCTCCACACCTCCCCTCTGCCAGGCTGGTTGCCAGAAAGCTCTTTCTCAATCATCAACCATTATTACTCTGCCTCCCGTCAGGAGAGAAACGAGGCTCTGCGATGGCGTTTGGATTATTAATGTCAGTGCAGGAGAGATTCGTATGCTCATCTCAAAATTTGAACGACACGCTTGACCCTTCAAAATATCAAGCAAAGCAACTGCTATGGAACCAGTGTCATGGAGTGGGTCTGATTCAGTTCCCCGGTTGTGGGGTGGTGGAGGCTGGTCCCCTACACTGTCAGGTTGGCTCAGGCGCACAGAATCTGAAACATCATCACCGGGCCCTGCGTTCCCTCCATGGGCCTTGGGCACATTGACAGGTGAGCTCCAGGAGCCCGGGTCGTGGCATGGTTATGTAATGGGGTGTGATCCGAGTGGTCGGCAGTTTGAAACCAGCAGCAACTCCGAGGGAGAAAGACTGGGCTTTCTGCTCCTGTCCACAGCCACAGCCTCAGAAACCAACAGGGGTCACTATGAGTTGGACTTGACTTGATGGTAGTGAGTGTGACGTGGGGACTCGGAGAGGTGAAGTGACTGGCCCGAGGTCTCACAGCCAGCCAGACGGGCTCGGATTGATTCACGCCCAAATGTGTCCGAGAAGGATCCGGTCTTGGGCTTGTTAATTACCTTCCCGGGGAGACGGGGTGTATGTGTCGGCTCCTTAGAGGGCTGCTGAGTGACTCTTGTCTTTGGCGCTGAGGCCTCAGCTGGTCCCCCAGGATCTGGATTGCTTCACAGCAGAGAGCTGGGAGCTGCTCCCGAGCCCAGAGCTGCTTCAAAAATAACTTCTTTGGTCTGACTGCTACTTCAAAATAACAGCCTCCAAAGAGGCTGTGCTGGTGACCCCGTGACCCTGTTGTTGTTGAGGTTAGGTGTTGTGGAGTCCCTTCCAGCTCAGAGCAATTCTGCGCCCGACAGGACCGAACACGGCCAGGGCCACAGCATCGTCCCAATTGTCCTTACGTTTGAGCCCATTGCTGCAGCGACTGGGGGTCTTCTTCGTGTGTTCTGACTCTCTACGGTACCCATCACGAGGTCCTTCTCCAGCGTCTGGCCTCTCCTGATAACATGTTCCAAGACTGGACACATCTTGTCATCCTCGCGTCTAAAGAGCCTTCTGGCGATCCTTCTCCCAAGACAGATTTGTTTGTTCTTGTGGGCGCCTACAATACCATCCAAATTCTTTTTTTTTAATTGATGGCATTTTATTTTTTTAACATTTTATTAGGGGCTCATACAACTCTTATCACAATCCACACATATACACACATCAATTGTATAAAGCACATCCGTACATTCTTTGCCCTAATCACTCTCAAAGCATTTGCTCTCCACTTAAGCCCTCTGCATCAGGTCCTCTTTTTTTTCCCTCCCTCCCCCATCCAAATTCTTTACCACCCCCAGAATTCAAAGGCATCAATTCTTCTTTGGTCTCTTATTCAGTGTCCTGCGCTCCCGTTCCTGTGCACAAGAGGCCTTCGAAAGGACTCTGGCGTGGGTCAGGAATCGCTCAGTCCTTGGACGTGACATCCTTGATCTTTAATACTTTTAAAAACTGCGGGGGGGGGGGTGAGATGGAGGGCCCCAACAAACCATCACAGGCCCGGTAGGCGCAATTGTACAGCGATAATAAGTCAAGGTTACAGTAAAGTCATAGAGAGCACGAGAGATAGAGGAGAAAATGGAATAATGGAGTCAGACACAAGTCATGGTAGCATGCTCACCTCAGCCCTGCTTGGTGGTCCTCGTGGGGAGAGCCCGGGTGCGAAAGCAAGAGAGAGCCCCAACTTTATTGCTAACCAAAGGTTATAACTACTTAGGGGCATGATTCCAGGTAATCACATGTCACAGGAAGAGGCAGTACAATAGGCATACACATCATAGGAAGGGGATGTACGACAGGCTTAAGCTGACAGGAAGGGGATGAGCTAGGGGTGTGCACATGATAGAAAGGGGAGGGACTAGAGGGATACCTGTGACAAGATGGGCGGACCCTAGACTCATGATGGAGGCCTAACCTTGGACACCCTTAGGTGGGCTTGACTCTCTGGGGTCTCCTACAAGGGAACAGACTACTATCCTTATCAGAAGGAAGCGGGCCCTACTTGTGGGATAAACAGTGGTGTCTGCTTGCTCTGGATGGCTGATAACCCTTAGGGAGAATGACCCCTGACCTACTCCTGATAACCTCCAAGTGTACAGTCATTCGCAAGCAGCTAAGTTTGGCACATATTTGGGGGCGACAACTTGGGAGAAATCACACAGAAAAGGTCTTATACGTTGGATTTGTTGGCTGCTGCTTCAGTGGACATAGGCTGTGAATCCAAATAAAAGTGAGATCCTTTGCTGCTTCAATATTTCCGTGTTTGTCATGATACTATTTATCTGTCCAGTGTTGAGGATCTCTGTTTTCTTTCCCGTTCACCGCCCCTCTACCTTACCAAGCACGACGTCCTTCCCCAGGGACTGGTCTCTCCTGACAACCTGTCCAAAGTACGTGAGGTGACGGCTCGCTAGCCTTGCCTCTAAGGAGCGCTCTGACCGTACCTCTTCCAGGGTAGATTTGTTTGTTCTTCTGACAGCCACGGCACTTTCCGTCCTCTTTGTCAGCACCGTACTTCAAGCACTAGGCTCTGGAGAATCTGAGATCTCAGAATGGTTCGTTTGGTGTCAAGGGTGCACCTGGTCCAAGCCTGTGGTCTTTTGACCGCCCTCGTCCGCCCATGAGAGCTGGACGATGAAGAAGGAAGAGTGTGCACTTGACTGTGGCGTTGTCACTGCGGGGATGTACGGAGCAGACTTACAGAAGGGTGCTCCCTTGAGAGCTCACGGGGGACTGACCCAAGCCACATGCATGTGAAATTTGGACACTGAATAAGGAATGAAGGCATTTGAATATTGAAGGTACCATGGACTGCTCAAAGGACAAACACACATGTCGTGCACCAGAACTGCCGAGTGGGTGCTCCTCAGTGACGAGGATGGTGCCAGCTTGTCTCATGCACGTTGGGCACGTTGTCAGAAGAGACCAGTCCCTGGAGGAGGACCATGTGCTTGGTAGAGGGTCAGGGAACAAGAGGAAGGCCCTCAATGGGATGGATTGATACAGTGGCTGCAAGAGCGGACGTAAGCCTAGAAACAATTGGGAGGATGGTGCAGGACTGATGTGGGGACCGCTCTGAATTCAGACAACTGAGTGGGTCTAAGGGGCTGTTGTGTAGTGGAATTCAAGAAACATCAGCCAAGGCATGTGAGGGCTCATCTCGTCCCTGGAATCTGGAACCAGAGAGAGGAGGAAGGCGTTCTCTCACAGGCTGATATAATCTCGGGTAGTCCAGCCGCGTCATACAGTCAAGCTCATATGTGACAGGCAGGGGGTATGTGAGAGGCATACATGCAGCAGGTAGGGATGTTCTGGGGACACACACCGAACAGGAAGGTACCTATGTAACAAGATGGCCAGGTGCCAGAGTTAAGATGGCAGCGTAACCTTGGCCGACCCTGAACTGGCCTGACCTTGGGTGTTCCTAAGCTTTTCTCCAGGGAAAAATCCGTGATCCTTATCAGAAGGTCTCGGGCAGGGTGGGGTGGTCTGATTGCTCTAGATGGCAGACGACCTTCAGCAGATGACCGTCAAGTGTGTAGTAGCAACCACGTGCTTGCGGGAAGCATCTACAGATAGCCATGATTACGGGGGACACAGTGGGGAGTCACTGTTAGTGACTGGGATTCATCCCCAACTCAGAAACATAAAGGCCTCCCTCCACGAGGGCCTCGGTCTCGCCGGCTCCTTAAAATAGGAGAATTTTCCCACACTCTGCGGTTCTGTTTCCCACGGACTGGGCAGTGTTTCTTTCTGCTTGCTTGGGGTTGACAGGGGCGGAGCTGACTCGAGGGCCCCGAAGAACACCCGGGAAGAAGCTCAGCCAGAATGCGCCTTAGAAGTGAGGATGGCGAGACTTCCTCTGACTGACCTTGACCCTGTTATCAGGAGGGACCAGTCCTTAAAGAAGGAGGTCACTCTGCCAGGGGCTGCTATGAGTGGGCTCTATGAGACGGCAGCGGGCTCATTACTAGTGTCAAGACCTCACTCATCCACCGCCCTTTGGTCATTCTTGTTCATGGCTGGGGGACGAGTCAGCTCCGACTTCACGGAGCCCCTGCACAGGGTTTCCGAGGTCAAACATCTTTACAGGGAAAAGGAGCCTCAGCTTTCTCCCTAGGAGAGGCAGATGCAATTTGAATAGCCAGCTCTGTGGTTACCTGACGGCACCACCAGAGTTCCTAAATGGGGAGCCCCTGGGCCGTGCACATGCTGCGAAAGTATGGCTGCTGACAGAAACATGGGGGGGATCACATTCACCCGTAGGTGCCTCAGAAGAAAGGCCTGGCACTCTGTTATTGAGAAACCAGCCACTGAGAACCCCGCGGTGCACACTTCGATGCAGACACACCGGGGCCACCAGGAGGCAGAGTTGACCTGACCACAGCTCTTTTTTAAGGATGATAACAGGGAGCCCTGCAGGTGTAGTGGTGACGGGTCGGGTTGCGATCCGCAAGGTCAGCAGTTCAAAACCGCCAGCTGCTCCAAGGGAGAAAGAGGAGGCTTTCTACTCCCACAAAGAATGACAGTCTCGCACGCTCACAGGGGCAGTTCTACCCTGTCCTTCAGGGTCACCGTGTCAGCGGCGACTCGACCACGGCCATGAGTTTGGTTCTGGTTTGGAAGGGGGTTGAAGAGAAGCCCCAGTCGTGTCGCGGGTTTCACATTGGGCTCTTAACTGCAAGTCAGCAGTTCACACCCGCAGGCTGCTCTTCCCGAGCAAGATGAGACTTTCTACTCCTATTAAGACTGAGTCTCAGAAAGCCACGGGGCAGTTCCACCCTGTCCTGTAGGATCGCCGGGGTCAGGCTCCACTGGATGCAGTGAGTTGGGGCGGTGTTGGGAGGTGGGACCCACTCCAGGGAGTGGGCTCCACGGGGCCTAGCAAGCTTCTTTTCACCTTCCACCCCCTCCCTTTGCAGTCATGGAGTGGGAGATGGAGCGAGGCCTGCTGAGCCCGGAGGACGGGGACCAGGGTGCCACCGTCTTCCTGCGGGAGATCCAGGACCTCAACAAGCACATCCTGGATGATTGCGGGCTGCGGCTGGTGGACAGACTGCCGGATGGCTGCCTGGACACCGACGCCCAGAGCCTGCTCAGCAGCCTCAAGGGGCGCATCACCGAAAAACACCCCGGCACTCTCAAGACCCACCACCTGCCGTGGAGCCGCGACCTGGTGAACCCCAAGAACAAGGCCCATGCCAGGTACCTGAAGGAGCTGGGGGAGCAGTTTGTGGCCCGGACCAACCACCAGGTGCTGGAGCGTCTCCGGGAGCTGGAGGCGGCCCCGCGGGACCTGGACTGGCTGTACCAGGACATCCGCCACCACCTGAGCCAGGGCGCGGGGGCCACTCACATCTTCTGCGGCCGCCGGGAGCTGCTGGCCCAGCTCGGGCAGCGGCTCCGGCAGAGCCACAGTGTCCCCCACAGTCCCCTGGTGCTTTGCGGCCCCCCAGGCATCGGAAAGACGGCGCTGATGTGTAAGCTGGCCGAGCAAGTGCCCGGGCTGCTGGGCCACAAGACAGTCACCGTCCTGCGGCTCCTGGGGACCTCGCAGGTGAGCTCGGATGCCCGCGGCTTGCTCCGGAGCATCTGCTTCCAGGTGTGCCTGGCCTTTGGGCTGCCGCTGCCACCCGCCCAGGTCTTGGAGGCCCACAACAGAGTGGTCCAGTTCTTCCACCACCTCCTCCACACTGTGTCTCGCCGAAACTTCGAGGCCCTCGTCATCCTCCTGGACTCCCTGGATGACCTGGACGCTGTTGTCCACCGCGCCCGCAGGGTCCCCTGGCTACCCCCGCTGTGCCCCCCAAGGGTCCACCTCATCCTCTCAGCCTGCTCGGGGCAGCAACACGGGGTGCTCGACACTGTGCGTCGGACCGTCCAGGACCCCGGGGCCTACTGGGAGGTGAAGCCCCTCTCTGCCAACCAAGGGCGGGAGATGATAGAGCTTCTACTGGCAGCCGCCAGGAGGACCCTGAGCAAGACCCAGCATGACCTGCTGTGGGCCAGCCTGCCAGAGTGCGGGCACCCCGGCCGCCTGCGCCTGGCCTTTGAGGAGGCCCGGAAGTGGGCCTCCTACTCCGTGCCCACCCCTCTGGCCTCCACGGCCCAGGAGGCCACGCACCAGCTGTGCAGCCGCCTGGAACAGACACACGGCCAGCTCCTGGTGGCCCACGTGCTGGGCTACATCGTGGCTTCCCGGTGAGTTTCTTTTTTTTTCCTCATTCAAAAAAGAATAGCACAATTCGTGTCTGAGTGGGAGGCCTCTGGGCCAGAGCTCTGTAGTCTGGAGGCTTCCGTGAGCCCCCCGGTGGTGCTCGCCTGCCAACGGGGAGGTTGGCCATTCGA
The DNA here is from genome assembly GCF_050624435.1 of Tenrec ecaudatus. Classification (NCBI taxonomy): domain Eukaryota; kingdom Metazoa; phylum Chordata; class Mammalia; order Afrosoricida; family Tenrecidae; genus Tenrec; species Tenrec ecaudatus. The sequence continues at coordinate 22,465,093 of NC_134530.1, forward strand.
GTCTGCCCAGAGGTACCTTGGAAGAAAGGCCTGGCAGTGCATTGTGGGAAAGCAGCCGCCCTCCCCTCTCACAGCGCCTCAGATTACAGCCCTGAATCAGTCTTTCATTGTTTGTCTGTTTGTCTGTTTAATGTTGTTGTCTAACTTTGTCACAGGACAGAGTAAGGGAAACTTTTCTTCTGCGTTGAAACAAATAGCATGCAAGATTGCGAGTGGTGGAAACAAGTTCTGCCTGCAGGGTTTCCCAGCCCCAGTCCTGTGGACTCTGGGGGGGCGGATCTTCCTCTGTGGTGGGGCATCTGTGTGCTGTGGGGTGCTGAGCAGCATCTTTTGGTGACTAGACGTCCCGCTTTTGGCGGGAAAGTCCCACTTTTAAACAATTTTTCCCGCGTCCTGCAGCATTTTAAAAAAGCACCAATTTTTGGAAAGAATGCACGACAAGCTAGAATATGCGGTTTTCGGCTGCCATGTGGCTATTTCGCCAGGATGAGTTTTATCAATGGTGTCCCGCTGGTTTCCCGCTTTACCAATGCTAAAATCTGGTCACCTTACGGCCCTGCCCCTTAGGGGAGGTACCCACAAATATCTCTAGACATTGATCGACAGAACTGCCCTCGACGGAGAACCAGAACCAGAAATGTCTGTGCTAGGTTTTTCACTGATCTCTCTCTCTCTCTGTCTGTCTCTGTCTGTCTCTCTCCCCACCACACACACACACACGCACGCACACACACATACACACACACTCCCCCAAAACCAAGTTCACTGTTGTCAAAAGGATTCTCATGCAGGGGACCCCATGTGTTACAGGGGACAATGGCCCATACGGTTCTCTTGGCTCCAGTCTTTACAGCTCACCAGGCCTTTTGTGCACAGACCCTGGGCGGGTTTGAACCATCAGCCTTTCAGTGAGGATGCCAATCATTGGTACTGACTAGGTGTCTTTCCGTATGTTCAAAAGATACTCCCCAGCCACCGAGTCCATTCTGACTCACAGTGATCCTGTAGGACGGGGGGACTGCTCCTGTGGGTTCCCCGTGTGTGTTCAATCATACATTTTATGAGGAGGACCTGGATTTTAAATGGAAATAAATTTTCTTTTACATTAAAAAAATCATTTTTATTAGGGGCTCATATAATTCTTATCATAGTCCATACATACATCAATTGTGTAAAGCACATCTGTACATTCATTGCCCTCATCATTCTCAAAACACTTGCTCTCCACTTAAGCCCCTGGCATCAACTCCTCATTTTCCCCTCCCTCCCTGCTCCCCCCTCCCTCATGAACTCTTGATAATTTATAAATTATTATTTTGTCATATCTTGCCCTGTCCGACGTCTCCCTTCACCCACTTTTCTGTTGTCCGTCCCCCAGGGAAGAGGTTATATGTAGATTCCTGTAATCGGTTCCCCCTTTCCAACCCACTCTCCCTCTACCCTCCAGGTATCACCACTCACACCCCTGGTCCAGAAGGGATCATCTGCCCTGAATTCCCTGTGTTTTTCTTTTACATTTTTATCGGCACCTAATCCACATATCATACAATTTAATGCTTCAATTATATCAAGAAGAATTGTACAATCATCACCACAGGCAATTTCAGAACCCCTCCCCCCGCTATGGTTAAATAGCCTTTAGAATGAATTGTGTAATTATTATGCGTTCCAGTGTTCTCTCCCCGCTCCCACCTTCACTGTCACCCCTGAAATCCCTTTAATCTCCCTATCTCCCCCCCACGCACCACTACATGCCCTACAAACCCTGCATCAGTTATGGTCTCTGTGCAAGCACTCCTTCCGTGCTTCACACACTGGGAAACCCAACGCAAACAATAAAGGACAACGTGAAACAAAGTGGTAAGGATAAAACAATAGTAGTAAAAACATAAATATAAAAATACAAATAATGAGTAAGAAAGAAAAGACCACCATCAATATTTTCAAAGCCAGGGAAGAAATGTTTGTCATGGAGCACGCAAGAGATACTTGCACCTAGAACTAATTCAGGTTGGGTCAATAGGGAGGTCAGCTGACCAAGTATCAAATTCGATCCAGCGAAATCAAGATTAGGTTAATCAAAAAAAAAAAAAGATTAGGTTGACCTCTGTCTGCTAGCAAGGCTGTTTGAGACCTTTGCCTGTGGCCAGTGGGGATCTGCCAGCAGCTTAATCTACCTAGTTATTCTACAGATGGGCTTGGGGCTCCCACCGTCCTCCATAGCCTCCTACCAATTGGGTGTTCATCGTTTTAGCTCTGCTACTTTCCCCTTTGTCATATTTGAATTTCATGAGAGACTCTTTACAGGAGTAGAGAGCCTCATGTTTCTCCTGAAGGGCAGCTGGTGGCTTCAAACTGCCGACCTTGTGCTTAACAGGCCAACTCGTCACCACTATGCTATCAAGACTCCCATCTACATAAACAGCGTGGGATAGAACTAGTATGATACACATATGGTGTGGTATGTGCACATGTATAGTGTGAACTACAGCATATAGAGTATGTTTACACATATAGCGTATGGTATATGGCTATGTAATGTTACCTCTGTGTATAGGCTTCTGTGTCTCCCTGAGCCATTTGAGATCTCGTTGCAGGCATCACCACATACTCACACACCTCATGCATTCCCCAGAACAAGGACGGCCGCCTTCCCACAAGGCCGCAGCGGGAAATGTGTCATCGATGCACCGATGTTCTTTAACGTGGTTCATCCTCTGGCTCTGCAGTTGCCCCCGCACTGCCCTTCAGGGTCCTTTTTCTCTCGCCCTGTGTCTCCTGGGGCATCAGTGTTGAGTGCCATTGGGTTCCCTGATTCTGGAGTAATCCCTAGTCTGCCTTTGTTTGCTTGGAAACTCCAGGCTGGTTATTTTATAGGTTAAACAAACAAACAAATAAACAAACAAACTCAGCCTCACTGCTATTGAGTCGAGGCCGGCTCAGAGCCTGATCCTAGAGGACAGGCTGGAACTGTCCCCCCCGCCGCCGATAACTTCCAAGACTAACTCTTTGTGATAGAAAGCCTCATCTTTCTTCCAAGGAGTGGCTGGTGGTTTCAAACTGAGGACCTTTCTGTTTCTGTTCGTAGCCCAACTCATAATCGCTATGCCACCGGGGCTTCCCTAACCCTGATGGGTGTCTGCATGTCCTAGGGGACTGCCACCACCACGACCCCCAGTGGGTGACTTTAAAGAGCAGAAATGTACTCTCTCCCAGATCGGGAGGCTAGAAGCCCCATGCAGCTGTCTATTGGTGATCTTGGTGCTCCCGAGTGTCTTCGACCCCCGTGGCATTATGCGATGCTCCTCTGTGCCGGGTGCTCCTTGCCATCTGCTTCCCCTGCAGGTGCAGGTCTGTGTCCATTCTGCTTTGGATGGCTCCGAAGTGCTCAGGTCTAGGATCCACCCTGCACTAGTGTAGCCTCATTCACATAACAAAAGAACCCCCCCATTTCCAAACAGAAACACATCCACAAGTATAAGAGCCCGGAGCCAGTACCTACTTGCTGGGGACACGATTCACCTCAGAAGGGCATCGAACCCTGCATCCTCTGGTGATGATTTCTCTCTCTCTCTTTTAATATTGTAACAGTTTTGTTATTTTTTAAAATCATTTTATTGGGGGCTCATACAAGTCTTATCATACATACATGAATTGTGTCAAGCACATTTGTACATTCGTTGCCCTCATCATTCTCAAAACATTTGCTCTCCATGTAAGCTGCTGGCTTCAGCCCCTCATTTGTCCCCTCCCTCCCCCTCTGGTGATGGTCGGATGAGGATTTGAAGTCTGGGGAGCCCCGGAGACCCCTGACATCCTGCTGATGCTGAAGCTGCCAGCTCAGGGGCTACACGGGGGTGGGCAGCCACAGGGGCCCCTCCAGCTGGGCGGGGCGGGGCTCAGAGTCAGGTGAGGCCTGACAGGTGTCTGCCCTTCTTGGGAAGACAGAGAGCTGTTCCCCAGACAAGATGCACGTTTCTAACCGTGAGTGCACATGGGTCTCGCTGCCATCGACTCCATTCTGGCTCACAGCTGCCGTAGAGGGCAGGGCAGAGCTGCCCCTGCGGGGTCCCGAGACGGAAAGTCTTTACAGGAGTAGAGAGCCTCCTCTTGCTCCTTTGGAGTGGCCGGTGGTTTTGAACTGTTGACCTTGCGGTTAGCAGCTCCTTGCTGCACGTGAGTAAGTGGTGACCAGTGATGGAGGGACTGGAATGCGCCCAGAGGCTACTTGACACACCTGGTGAGTTCCCATGAGAGCTCTCTGTGGCATGTTTCTGGTTTGCACGCATGGGGCGGTGGGGTAGGGTGGGGCACGCGGCAGGGCTCGCTGTAAGCAGGAGTTGACTCGGCAAATGGTTCCTTATATGCAGGGAAGGCTCAGAAAAATCCTTTCACGCCAATTTCCCAGAAGTAGCGCACTTGCACTTCAGGAGCGTGGCCTGGGGCACCGGCAAGTCCAAACAGCAGAAGCCTTCCAAGGGGTTCCTAGTGCTTAGTGACAGAACGCTTCCCTTCCCCGTCGGAGACCCGGGTTCCGTTCTGGCCCATGCCTTCCTCTGGGCACCGTGTCCCTCTCCATCATCCGTCATCAAATGCATGTAGCTCGTCAATGCCAGCCGTCTGGGCTGTGACTGTCAGGAGGGATTGCTCAAAGGACCAACCCCAGCCAAGCTCCCTGCCGTGGAGTCCGTGCAGAGACTCGGAAGGCCCCAGCTCGTCAGAAATAACGAGCCTCCGTGGCAGTGAGCGTTAATCAGGCCCCGGGGCAGCCACGCTCCAGCCCTCAGGAGGGCCTGCCGGAGGCCAATTAGCAGCGGCACCAAGCAAAATAGGTGTGCCTTCATGCTCGAGTCTCGCTCAGGCAGGTTGAACAAGGTGGCTGTCCTTGGCTTGGGGGCCCGTTCGCTCTTCCTGCTCCCTTAGGTCTGTGCCAGTTATTCAGGAGGGCAGTGGGCGACCAGGGAGGAGCCCAGTCTGACAAGCGTCCGCCTCTCATGGCCCAGCAGCAGGGGCACCTTCTCAGAGAGAAGTCCACCTGCTCTAAGAACAATCTCTCTGCCGCTGGCCCCTCACCTCACCACTCTCTGTCACGACCCGCCGCCTGTTTTGTTTTCTTCCTTGCTTGTGCTTAGTTCCTGCCGTGCTGGCCTCTCTGTCCCCAAGGGCAGCACGGCGTCTGTCACAGAGGCAGCACCCACAGATGTTCGCTGTGCACTTGCGCCCACACCTCACTGAGCTGGGCTCCCTCAGGCGCACATCGGAAACAGCCTTACTCTCCCTGCTCTGCAGTGGCCTCCCTGGAACTGCTCTGGCCCCGGACAGAACCGGAGGCAGATTCTGTATTTTACTGCCTAATACCCGTAGACGCCCAAATCGAAACAAACCAAACACCCAGACTCCCTGCCATTGAGTTGACCCTGACGCATGGTGACCCTATAGCACAGGTAGGAGGCCCTGTGGAGTTCAGAGATAATAACTCTTTAAGGGAGTAGAAAGCCTCGTCTTTCTGCCGAGGAGCAGTGGGTGGTTTTGAACTGCTGACTTTGCAGTGAATGGCCCAATGCATAACCACCACACCACCAAGGCTCCTCTAATAACTACAGATACTAGAAAATCCACTCCAGGCCAACATCGTTATTGTGAATGCCTTAGAATTCTGGCTCCTCTGTCTGGGGACCGGGTTGCCCTGGTGGTGTCCATGGGACCATATCTGTGGAGGGTGGGTCCCAAATCTAATCACTTCCAAGTTAATAAAAAGAGCACACACCGTCACCGGGAGAAGACAGTCACGGAGTGAGGACTGTCTACCTGCCCGGAAGCCCAGACACCCAGGACTAGCCACCCGGAAGGAAACAACCAGGCTGAGACCCTGGTTTGGACTTCCAGCCCCTGGAAGATCCTCTTCTTCAAACACCTGTGTTTGCTGCGTCGGTTCCGACGGCTCTAAGAAACCAAGATCTTCGCTCCACTGAAAGGCGCTGTGTTGCTCTCCTGCAGCGCCTTCTCAGGCAGGGGTGGGGTCAGCACAGCAGGGTCTGTCGGACTGTCCAGTCACGTACTCTTTCTGTGTCTTTCTGTGGCTGGGAGGAGAGGGCCGACTTCACTATCCGGCAGGGATGGGTAAGCAGACGCAAAGACCCAGCAAGGTTTTACTCTGCCTGGGCATCGGAACCAGTGGGACCCGTGCACTGTCGAAATGCTGCTTCTCAGGCCTGGTGGACGTTGAGCAGTGGCCCACATCTCTCCCTCCCTTGGCTTCTAGATGGACACTCGGGTTGTTTCCGCCTTCCGGCTGTTGTGAACAATACTGCTGTGGACCTTGGTGCGCAGGTTTTGTTTGAGCCCCTGCCTGTACTTCTTTGAGGAGCTCTGGTGGTGTAGTGGTTATTCATTTGGTCTGCGATTCCCGCGGCTGGCAGTTCGAAATTACCAGCACCTCCATGGGAGAAAGCCAGGGTTTTCTGACCGCATACAAAGTTCCTCTCAGAAAACCCCACAGGGGCAGTTCCACCCTGTCATGTAGGGTCGAAACCCACTCGATGGCAGGGAGTCAGCTTTTTTCGGTTTTTCACTTCTTTGGTGGGGGGGTTGTGTGGGACACTCCCAGGAGTAAGACTGCAGGACCACGTGGCAATTCGTGGACTCCCTGGGGGTTACAAATGAGCCAGAAGGCTCGTGGCTCAAATCCACCCACAGCTGCCCCAGACGACAGATCTGCTTCTGGGAAAATCTGCCAGGGAAAAGTCACGGGTCAGCTGTGCTCAGACAGACACGGGGCCCCCAGGAGTCAGAGTCGACTCCCCACCCCCAGACACCATGGCAGAATGAGCAGCAAACAGCTTTGTGCTTCTGTGTGAACTGGCTGAGGAACCCGGAGATTCCTTGTTCCTCGCTGTACTTTGTGCGGAAGCAAGTTGCCAGACCTTTCTTCTGTGGTGGGATGGGGGCAGGGTGGGGTCTGCACTACCAACCTCTCACTTAGTAACTACAAGTGGGGGGAGTTGTGCCCCCCCACTCCCTCCCACGGGGAGAGCGCGAGGTTTCCTTTTAAAGAGCACCACGTGTTTATCTCAGGAGGCAGAGGGGCTAGCTGGATCTCACCTGCCCTTGGCTCCTGCAGCCTCCACGCCCAGAGGACACAGGACTCTGCTGTCCCCCCGCAGGCATGGGCTCTCGGAGGCTGAACTGAAGGATGTCCTGTCCCTGGATGACGAGGTCCTGCAGGCCGTGTACCGGGACTGGACGCCACCCAGCAAGGAGCTGCTCCGTTTCCCACCCCTGCTGTGGGTGAGGCTCCGGCGAGATCTGGGCACCTGCTTGACCCGGCGGCCTGTGGACGGCTCCACGCTCCTGGACCTCACCTACAGGTAGGCTCAGTGCCACGGGGCACTGATCTCAGGACCCTCTGACCAATGTTATCCCTGGTCCAGATCCCTCCGGGGCTTCTCCTGCCCACAGAATTCGGTCCAAAAGGACCTAACATGACATTCTAGTATCTCCATATCATCAACTGGCGCACGTTAACTTTGTTTTTTTCAATTGAGATGCCAGTCACACGGTCTATAGTTCACCACGTTAAGCACACAATTCCAGGTACTTAGTCCATCCTGAAGGTGCTGCAGCAACCACCTTTATCCAGTTCCTAAACCTTCCTATCCCCCCCAAGGGAAGCCTTGTGCTTGCTAGTAGTCACCTCTCATTCCTCCAAGCTCGAGGCAAGCATTGATGTATTTTCCGACTCTATGACCTTGCCTATTTCCAAATATTGCATGTAAGTCAGCGGTTCTCAACCTGTGGGTCGCGACCCCTTTGGGCGTTCGGACGACTCTTTCACAGGGGTTGCCCTATTTATAGCAGTAGCAAAATTACAATGATGAAGCAACAATGAAAATAATATTATGGTTAGGGGGGTCAATCACCACAATCTGAGGAACTGTGTGAAAGGGCCGTGGCCTGAGGAAGGTTGAGAGCCACTGCTAAGTGGACTCATACGAGATGTGGTCTTTTGTGTGTGGCTTCTTTCACGAATCATCACGTTCTCAAGGTTCATCCACGGTGCAGCATCTCACAGAACTCCGTTCTTTTTCATGGCTGAGTAATATTCCATCGCTTGGATGAATCAACACTGAGTTTATCCACTTCTCTGGCGGTGGACATTTGGGATGTTCCCACTTTTGGATCTTGTGAGCAATGCTGCTATGGACATTAAGGAATACATTTGGAGTGCAATTGCTAGGTCATGTGGCAACTCTGTGTTTAATTTATAGAGGAGCCCCCAAACGCCTTTTTAATGTAAATGTAAGAAGATAGCAGGCTGGCTGAGTCAAAGATGCATATTACTAGTGGGCACCCTGACAGGAGCCCTTGAGGGGCGTAGTGGTCACCCATTGGGCTGCTAACTGCAAGGTCAGCAGTTAGAAACCACCGTCAGCTCTGTGAGAGAAAGACGAAGCTTTCTCTTCCTGTAAAGTGACCGTCTCAGAGGCTCACGGGATTGCTTCTACCCTGTCCCGTAGCACCGCTTGGTCGGCATCAACGCGATGGGAGGGACTCCGCGCACACTGATGTTCACAGTAGCCCAAAGGGGGAAACAACTGAAATGTCCACCCACAGATGATGGACACGCAGTCACGCTCTGGACTGTGACTCAGTCATAAAGACAAAGTCCTGATCCGCGCGACAGCACGGAGGCGTCATGAAAGCAGCCGACTCCATCACAAAAGGGCAGAAACTGTACGGTCTCCTGGATAAGAAATGACAGCAATCAGCAACTGCACAGAGACCAGAGTTTAACTCTGGTGACCGGAGTCAGAGGAGGGGCGAGGAGAGTCATTTTTCAGGAGGCCCCGTGCCTCTGTGTGTCCTGATGAGACACTTGGCAGCAATCATGCAGGATGGCCGTTGTCGTTAGATGCCGCCCAGTCAGCTCCAAACAAAACACCGGCCGCGTCCTGCTGTTGTTACTCCAGGCCATTGCTGCAGCCGCTGCGTCAGTGCAGTGCACCGAGAGTCTCCCTTTCTCCCTGACCCTGCACTTTACCAAGGATCATGGCCTTCTCCGGGGACGGGTCCCTCCTGATCCCATGTTCATAGTACGTGAGACGAAGTCTCGCCATCATCGAGTCTACGGAGCCTTGTGGATGCACTTCTTCCAAGACGGATTTTTCTTGTCTCCTGGTAGTTCGTGAGATTTTCATTATTCTTTACCGACAGCGTACTACAAACACACCGATTCCTCTGCAGCTTCCTTCTGCCTTGCCCAACTTTCACACGCATAGGAGGTGATTGAAAATCCCATGGCCTGGGTCAGGAACCCCTGAGTCCCCAAGGTAACATCCTTGCTCTTCAACACTTCAAAGAGGCCTCGCAGCAGACCTGCAGCATGCCAGGCGTCCTTTGATCTCCCGGCTGCTGCTTTCGTGAGCACGGACTGTGGACCCAAGCAGGATGCAATTCTGGTCGTCTTCGAGCCTTTCTCTCCCTTTACCAACATGTTATCTACTGGACCCATTGTGTGGGTTTGGGGTTTCGTAACTGCTCGTTATAATCCACCCTGAAGGCTGTAGGCCGGGGTCTTCATGAGCAAGGCCTTACGTCCTTCGTCTGCAGAGCGCAGGTGGTGAATGAGCTTCCCTCCAGTCCTGGTGCCAAGTTCTTCTTCCTATCAGCCATCTTCTCGTATGATTTGCTCAACATGGATAGAAGAAGTCCAGGGAAAGGAGACAGCACACACACACACACACACACACACACACACAAAACTTTCCTGGTTTTAAAACATGTGGCCTTCCCTTAGGAGCCTTGGTGGCTCAGTGGCTGTGTGCTGAACTGCTAACTGCAAGGTCAGCGGTTTGAAACCACCAGCCACTCTGCAGGAGAAAGACGAGGCTTTCCACTCCTGCCAAGAGTTAGCCTCAGAAACCCACAGGGGCCATTCTCCCCAGTCCTATGGGGTCGCTGTGAGTCAGAATCCACTCAATGGCGTCTCCTCTTCTGTTCCTAGTCAGTGTACAGGTTCTGCATAAGCACAATGAAGCGTCTGGGAACGCCCATTCTTGCAATGTTTGCCTGCCTGTCTGCATAACCAATGAAGCACAAGTAAGCGTCTAGCTGAGGTGCTCTGCTTTCAGCCGAGAGCCCTCTGACGTCAGCAGAAATACCCCGTGCATAGAACATGATGTAACATGGCTAACATGATCATGAAAATTGATGTAAATGGTACACCTCCCCCCGCCGAATGTTGAACTGACAAATGTTTGTGTTTCCGCAACAATTAATAAACAAAACGAGCACAGGGGCCTGGAAACGTCTCCAGGAAGGCCGGGGGCCACCTCTGAACTCATGGGTTTCATTTGACCGAGTCCCCTCTCTGCAGACAGCTGTCCGAGGTGGTCCGGGAGCGCTACCTGTCCGGGCCCGAGGGAGTCAAGCGGCATGGTGTCCTGGCCGACTTTTTCTCGGGGGCCTGGAGTCAGGGCACCAAGAAGCTCATCACCCTGCCTCTCCTGGGGAAGCCGCTGAACCTGGATCGCAAGGTGAGGGCAGGGATCAGGCTCACCGCCTGGCCTCACTCACCCAGCCCAGCGCTCTGTGTTGGCTTGGTGTGGCCAGCCTCCTTCCTCTCCTGCTGCTGTGGGGGTTGAGATGTCGCCTCGGCTCCTCTGTGACCCCCCTCAGCCTCGGAGCATCATCTGGAAGATGGTGAGTCACGTGTGGGGAGGATCCGGCCCTTCCTCTAACTTTTCAAGGGCGCTGATTTGGTCACAAGGTTTGGAAACAGGAACACCTGCTACTGAGTTGACGCCACCCCACGGCGACCCCCTGGGCGTCCACGTGGAGAGGTGCTCCCTCGGGTGCCAATGACTGACTTCAGAGAAGGGCGTCTCCTGGCCCCTCTTCCAAACATGCCCATGGGTAGGCTTGGGCCTCCAACTCTTTGGGGTGCAGCCACGCCCATATCCTCAACCCCCTGGCATCTTGGCGCTTTAATTAGCTAAGCTCCGCTCCCTCTGTGTCTGAGGCCAAACCGTGTCACCCGGTCCCCGCTGTCCTCTGGCACCTTCCTGTGCATCCCGGGGTGGCCCAGCGCTGCCATGGGGCTACGGCCGTGGCTCTCAGCACATCGCCAGGTCTTGCTCCCCAGGTGCCTTTGGGTGGTGGTGTTGTTGTTTTTCCCCAGTCAATCATTTTATTGGGAGCTCTTACAGATATTATAACATTCCATAATTCAATTAGACCAAGCATAATCGTACAATTGCTACCACCATCCGTTTCTAAACATTTTCTTTCTTCATGAACTCTTTGCTATCTGTTCCCGTTCATCCTCTCCCACCCTCTCCCACCCCTCAGAACCATTACGATTCTTATTATATAGCATTATAACCTTTGGGTGGTTTTGAACTGCCAACCTTTTGGTTCGAGTTGGGTCCTTGACCCAGCGACTATTAGTGTACGGTCAACACAACCCACTCAGAGAGGTTAAAGAATAAATTAAAATTTACCTTCAACTCCCCTTTCAGGAAGATCTCTCCCCTTCCCGGGTCACGCACCTCACCCTTTTCAACCACACACCCGTCCACACACTTCCTTCTAGTCTCTTTTCCCTCAGGCGCCCACGAGCTCTAGTCTGACACAGCCACCTCCTTCCCCCTTCAAACTTTCAATGGCCGCTCACATACCGCTTCCTGCAGGAAGTCTGCCAGGATTGGGAGTATTTTGTCCTGCTCTCTGCTCCTTCCACTCTGAGGCACACCCCAGACAGCAAACAAACAACTTAGTCATTTAAGTCAACACTCATCTTAGGAATCGCCCCAGACAGGACACCTTCCTGATATACGGATACATTTCAGTTACTTTTTTGTGTGAAAATAGACACAGCAAAAGATGCACCAGTTCAACCATGTCTACGTGGGGGTTCGATGACATGGGTCACGGTGTTCAAGATGAACCACCAGTCTCGCTACCTTTTATTTTAAATTTTTTGCTACCATTTCATTTGGCCGCAGTGAATGTAAACTCACGGCTCGCTCGGTGTCTCATCTACCCTTTCGAGTTGCCACGGTCAGTTCGATCCCATAGAGATAGCTTTTCAAAGGCACAGAAGCCTCAGAGCAGGAGCTCTTTATGAATTAAGCTAAACTGGTGGCTACAGAGTTGCTGTGAGTCAGCATCCACTTGATGGCAATGAGGTTTTGGAGGGGAGAGGGACAGGCATTGCTGGGTTTAAAGATGATCTTCTTTGTTGCCCCAACTAGATGGGGAGACTGAAGGCAGGGCCAGGCCTGGTTCTGTCTGGGGGCTACCTCCTCCAATAACTCCTCTTTCTGGGGATTCTTTCCTCCTCTCCAATAAATCTCCAAGCACCCAGGCCCTCTTCCACATCTGGCCACAGGCCCTGAAGCTGCAGCTTCATCCTGTCCATCGGGGACGTGGCCTGACTCCCTGCCTGATAGCCTAGCTTCAGGACCTCCAACAGGCCATTCCAAAGCACAAGGCTGATCATGCCTCCCCTTCTCTAACACCGCCCATGGCTCCCCAGTGCCCTTTGTATGAAGCGCAGCCCCCAGCCTGGTATTCAGTGACGTCCAAGATCCACCACCCGTAACCTCCCTAGTCTCATTCATCACTAAGATCCCCACCCCCCATCTTATATGGGGGTACTGCTCTTACCCCTCTGGGTCCTGACCTGGGCTAATCCCTTGGCCTGACCTGTCTGGTTTTCCAGCACCTACTCCCTGCCAGACTCCTAGACATGCTCTGAGGCCCAGCCCGATGCCCCTGCTTCAGGAAACCTCTTCTAGTCCCTGGAGAATGCTGCCCCCCTGACCCCAAGCCCCACCCTCTGCCCCAGACTGACACCGAGGGGATGTTGGGGTGGGTGGGTTCTTTTTAAAGCACCCAACGGTGCTAAGAGGCTGGCAGTTCAAACCCACCGGATGTGCTGCAGGACCACAAGGTGCCCTCCTGCTTCTGTGAAGATGTACAGCTTTAGAAACCCCGTGGGCCAGATTACGATGCATCCGAATCAACTCGAGGCCAGTGGGCTGGGTTTGGGGCCCTCTGTGTGCCATTGTGTCCCCACCCCTTGGTACCTAGCTCGGCGGTGCTTGCAGCCAGGTGAATGGAGGAGCAGGGGTCCTAGTAACTGACCTCCAGTTCCTCCCCCATCCCTGCCCCCAGGTGGCCCCTCAACCCCTCTGGTTCTCAGACTCGGTGGCAAATCTGCGAAAGCTGAAGGAGCTGCCCTTCCATCTGCTCCATGCCGGCCGCATCGAGGAGCTGAAGCAGGACGTGCTGGGTAAGGCGCCCTGTCTGGGAGCCGGGGCCAAGGGCAAATGGGAAACCAACTCCTTTCTAGAGAGCGGTTCTCCCTGGGGTGGCTTTTGTCCTCAGGGGAACTTGGTGATCTCTGGGGACATTTGAGGTCATCACCAGGGGCAGAGGGGGCCGCAGGCATCAAGTGGGTGGAGACGTGTGCTGACGTCTAGAGACATTGTGGGTTGTCACTGCTGAGGGTGGGAGTAGTGCTGATGTGGAGCGGGTCAAGACTAGAGATGCAGCCAACACCCTACAGTGTAGAGGATGGTCCCTAGGGAATGACCAGAGTCCCAAATGTCCTCAGTGCCCAGTCTGAGAGCCCCCTGGGGCAGCTGGAGGTGACCCCAGGGCCCCAGCTTGCAGGGAACGTATCCCAGGGTGGCCAGACGGCAGGCATCCAGCCCCTCTTCTTCCTTCTCCCCCAACAGGCAGCATGAGCTGGATCTCCTGCCGGGCCGTGTCCGGGGGTCTTGAGGACCTCCTGGATGACTTTGACCTGTGTGCGCCCCACGTGGACTCGCCCGAGGTTGACCTGGTCCGAGAGGCCCTGCAGCTTGCCTGCCCCGCCGTGGAGCTCCGGGGCCTGGGTGAGTGGGGCCCCTACACCCGGGGGATGGTCTGAGAAGCTGCTGGATCTGGCCCAGTCTGCTCTCTGAGCACACCTGGTTCCCACTACCCAACCCCCTCTCCTGTGGAAAGCTCTAGGTTTGCTCCGGCCGTGGACCAAGGAAACCCCAGAGCGGTGCCTGGTCCCCGCCCTGGACTCAGCCACCTTTCCCTGGAGGCCCAATAAACCAGGAATAAGTTGTCAGTGCCGACTCACAGCAACCCAGGACGAACGCCCATCCTGTCCTGTGTGGTTCCCACAGTATCCTCATGTTTGAGCTCACGGCCACCAGCCAGCCGTCACACGCACAGGTGCCCCTGTGACAGCGGGGACCCTGGTGCCTTAGGAAGTGGCTCAGCCTCTCAGCCATGACCCGGAAGGTCCATGGTTTGAGCCCAGCAGCCACTCCAGGGGAGAGGACGTGGCAGTTGGCTTTCGCTACGTTTGCCACCTTGAAAACCCGAGAGGCAGTTCTGGTCTACGCTTCAGGGATTCTATGAGTCCGAATCGCCTCAACAGAGATGAATTTAAGCATTCCGTGGCTAACCATAGGTCCATGGTCGGAGCTCCCCGCTGCTCTGCAGGGGAAGATGTGGCCGTGTCTCTCCAGTCAAGAGCATGGTCCAAAACGCCCCCGGGGCTGTGCTGGGGTGTCTCTGGGAGCAGGAATGGGGAGAAGGCAGTGGGTTGGGTTTGGTGTGTTTCAGAACAGTGAGGTCCCTCACAGACTGACGTGCTGGAGGCTGGGGTCTTCCAGGGCAGCTCTGGAAGAAAGGTCTAGAGAGCTCCTCCACCGCCCCTGCATGTCCGCCCAGTTCTGCTCGGCCACGCAGGGGTGGCCGGGACTCTGGGTCAGCTCCGCGGCTCATTACTTTTTAGTCATAGGTACATCACATGACATCATTGTTAGAGGCCAGTCCCTGGGGGGGACGTCGTGCTTGGTAAAGCAGAGGGGCAGCGAAAGAGGGAGGCCCTCGATGACATGATTGTTACCATGGCTACAACAATGGGCTCAAGCCTCACAATGGTGAGGGGGTCACGGGACCGGGTGGGGTTTCGACACCTAACAACCACATAATGACAATATGTATATTTTAATGGGCAAAACTCAAACTATATTCTAAAAATGTCCCCGAGGACAAGACAGAGGTGCTGCTGCGACTAAACAGAAGGGGACAGTGGAGCCTTCATGGTGGACTTCCCTCTGACCCTAAGGGCAGCCCAGGTTCCATTCCGGCCAGTGCGCCACACTCTCAGTCTCTGCTGCCTCCGCTGCCCACCTGCTAGCGGGCACATAGGATGTCAGAGGCGATTCCTGACTGAGACAGACTAGGAGGAAAGACCTGATTTTGCCACTGAAAATCAGCCAGTAAAACCCCCGTGAATCCCAGTTATCTGATCTGCCCCAACCCGGGACCAGGAGACACCCCATTCTGTTGTGAGCTGGGGCCGGCCCGATGGCAGCAGGTGACAACACCACTATTGACAAAATACAACAGTAATCATTGCTAAAGATAGAGCCACACGGAGAACCTAGATCCCAACTCGAAACCACCTCCCCGCCACCGAGTTGACGCCTACTCAGAGTGACCCTGTGAGTCTCCGAGACCGTGACTCCTTACAGGGGTAGACAGCTGCGTCTTTCTCCCGTGGAGCGGCTGGTGGTTTCAAACTGCTGACCTTGCGCTAGTGGGACAGTGCATAACAACTGTGCCGCCAAGACTCCTTACAACACACATCGCTTTTAAGGACAGAACAGCAATCATTCGAACAAGTGTACGGGAGTTCTTTTTCGGGGTTTCTGTCCTCTACGCGGATGTCAGCATTCATCGGTACGGTCCATTAGTCTCCGGCAGAGGCATGGGCTGGATTTGGGTCAGGGGCCGCGGTCGGAAGAGTTTCTCAGTCGCCTGGGCTGGAGGTTTCTGGTGGAAATGCCCTGTCTGCTCCTAAGTGTGACTGTAACAGAGGCGCCACAGGAGGGCAACATAACACAGAAAATGTATCATCTTGGGGTTCCGCAGACTGGAAGTCAGGGAGCTGACTTCAGGAGGAGAAGTAAATTACCCTCTGTTCACTCTGGGAGGGAAATCCTTGTCTCAGAATTTCTCGAATTCTTGATGTCCCGAGTTCCTTGGCTCCTTCCACACAGCATTGCTTTGCTCTCGTTTAGGCTGCTCTGTCACTCAGAAGTGATTTTTTTTTAGGGACACCTCTTACATGGGTCCTGCCTCCGTAATATAAAAAGGAAACCATATTTCCAAATCAGATGACACCCAAAACTGCAGGCGTCAGAAACCCCAGTCTCCTGGGAGATGCTCCCTTTGCCTCTGCCACTCTGGAATTTTGGAGAGGGAAAATGCCTGGAGCTCACATGCCTGGCTGTGGGAATCATTGTCACCGGGCCCTGGGGCCATGTCTGACCTGCCCCCTAGTCTTTCTGTGGCCTCTTCTCTCATTGGTCAGATGCCCTTCCTGCAAGGGCCTCGCCCAGTCTCCTCTGAAGCAGACACCTGCCCTTCCAACCCCTGCAGTTTATACCATTGCCTTGAGCTTTGGTCCATGGCAGTTCTTTCTTAGTACCTACATGGTACTAAGTCCGGGCCCAGATTGTGGCTTTCAGGCCCCATGCCTCCATCTGAATCCGACCTCCGCCAGTCACTGCCAGTGTGGTACTGGAAGTCTTTTAAACACCCCATCCTCTGTTTCCCCATCTGCACGATGTGAATACAGATAGACTCGGGCTGTCGGGAGGGATTATACACGTCAAGTGTCGCCACAGTGCACAGGCCTGTTACTGTCACACTGTAGCATTAATATAGTGGACACCATGGTCTGGGACGAGCCACTTCATCTGTGAACGCCAAGTCAGACCAAAGTGTGTCCTGGGTCCTGGTGCTTACTGGCTGGGCTGCTCATTGCAAGGCCAGCAGGCAAGCCGAAGGAGAAAGAAGAGGCTCTTCTGTAATGACTTACGGCCAGGGGAGGGGGAGATGAGAAGCTGATATCAAGGGCTCAAGTCGAAAGAAAATGTTTTGAGAATGATGATGGCAACATATGTACAGCATATGTGCTTGACAGAATGGATGGATGGGTGGTTTGTGATAAGAGCTTTAAGAGCCCCCAATAAAATGTTTAAATATTTTAAAAAAGAAAAAGAAGAAAGTTACAGTCCTGGAAACTCACAAAGGCAGTTCTGCTCTGTCCTGTAAGGTTGAGCGGGTTTGTATTGTTTTTGGGGGGACCCTTCCCAAGCCACCGATTGTTCACATCGCTCTCAAGCATGGGCGTGACCCTGCCTTCATTCCCACTTCAGTGGTAGGCCCCACAGAGCCCTAATTATGATTGTTGTTGTTATTTAAGCCTAAGGAGGATTCAAGCCCCTCCCATCCTTCAAGAGAGGAGATGGGAACAGAGAGAGGAACAGTCAGGGATCAGAGGCTCCCAGGGATCTTAAACCTCGCAGAGGAAGATTTCCACCCAAAACAGCATGGGCCCAACTCCTCCCTCATGGAAAGATTTAAAAGCCCCAAACCACTGCCCCTTCTTGGCAGACTCTTTGAATCTACAACCTGTGAGCACCCTCCCACCCTGCCCCTATTTCCCATCGCGGGACAGATGCCATCACCAGAGGGAACAGCTGGGCCACCACTTGCTCTCAGAACGTTCTCGAGCCCGTCCAAACCAAGATAAACTCACACCAAACCCACTGCCCCCTAGGGCAGGGCAGAACTGTGCCTGTGGGTTTCTGAGACTGTAACTGCTGATAGGTATAGAAAGCCTCGTCTTTCTCCTAAGGGGAAGTTGGTGGTTTTGAAGTCCTGACCTTGTGGTCCTCAGCTCAACACCTAGCCACTCTGCCACCACAGCTCCTGGCACAGTGAGGAAACAAGTCGGTACATAAAAACACCCCTTTGCCGTGGAGTCCACTCACACCACAGCGCTCCGGGTGCTACAGGTGGGAATGCGCCTTCGGATTTTCTTGGCTAGAATCTTTTTTGTTGTTCATTTAGGTTTAAGCTGGGCTGCATTTTAAAAATCGTTTTATTGGCATTGAATTCACATAGCACACAATTTAGTCCCTCAGTTACATTAAGAAAACTTGAGCAGTCATTGCCACAATCAATACAAGAACATTCCTTCTCTTACGGGTTCCAGCTCCTTATTTTCTCCACCTGCCCTCCCCGGCCTCCAGGAAATTCTTATTTTTCTCAATCATTTTATTGGGGGCTCGTACAACTCTTATCACAATCTATATGTACATCCATGTATCAAGCACATTTGTACAGTTGTTGCCATCATCATTCTCAAAACATTTGCTTTCTACTTGAGCCCTTGGTATCAGCTCCTCATTCTTTTTTTTTAAATCATTTTATTAGGGGTTCATACAACTTCCATCACAATCCTTACATACATCAATTGTGTAAAGCACATTTGTACATTCATTGCCCTCATCATTCTCAAAACTTTTGCTCTCCACCCAAGCCCCTGGCATCAGGTCCTCATTTTTTCCCCTCCCTCCCCGCTTCCCCCTCCCTCATGAACCCTTGATAATTTATAAATTATTATTTTGTCATATCTTGCCCTGTCCGACATCTCCCTTCTCCCACTTTTCTGTTGTATGTCCCCCTGGGAGGAGGTCACATGCAGACCCCTGAAATAGGTTCCCCCTTTCCAACCCACCCTTCCTATGCCCTCCCAGTATCGCCACTCACACCACATGTCCTGAGGGAATCATCCGCCCTGGATTCCCTGTGTTTCCAGTTCCCATCTGTACCAGTGTACATCCTCAGGTTTAGTCAGACTTGCAAGGTAGGATTCGGATCATGACAGTGGGAGGGGCTGGGGAAGAAGCATTTAGGAACTAGAGGGAAGTTGTATTTTTCATCGTTGCTACATCACACCCTGACTGTCTTGTCTCCTCCCCAAGACCCTTCTGTAAGGGGATGTCCAGTGGCCTACAAATGGGCTTTGCGTCTCCACTTCACACTCCCCTGCTCATTCACTATGGTAAGATTTTTTGTTCTGATGATGCCTGATACCTGATCCCTTGACACCTTGTGATCACACAGGCTGGTGTGTTTCTTCCATGTGGGTTTTGTTGCTTCTGAGTCAGATGGCTGCTTGTTTACCTTCAAGTCTTTAAGACCCAAGACGCTGTCTCTTTTGATAGCTGGGCACCATCAGCTTTCTTTACCACATTTAGTTGTTTACCCACTGTGTCTTCAGCAGTTGTGTCGGGAAGGTGAGCATCATAGAATGCCAATTTAATGGAAGAAAGTATTCTTGCATTGAGGGAGTACTTGAGTGGAGGCCCAATATCCTTCTGCTACTGTAATACTAAACCTATAAATATATGCACATAGATCTATTTCCCCATGCTCATATATAAACATATTTGCATATGTACATGCCTTAATCTAGACCTCTATAAATGCCCTTTACCTCCCAGCTCTTTCCTCTATTTCATTTGACTTTCCTCCTGTCCCACTATCATGCTCAGTACCCACCAGGGTTTCAGTAATTCCTCTTGGTTACATTACCCTTGATCATGCCCTACCAGGCCTCTCACACCCTCCTCACCACCGATTTGGATCACTTGTTGTTCCCTTGTCCCTGGGTTTGTTAACACCACTTCCTTTCCCCCACCTCCCCCTACCCCACCCCCAGAACTGTTGGTCCCATTGTTTTCTCCTCCAGATTGTTCATCCAGTCTATCTTATTTAGACAGACTTGTGGAGATAATAACATGCACAAAAACAAGACAGAGCACAACCAAGCAACTATACAACAACAACAAACCAATGACAAAAACAAAACAAAACACAACAAGAAAGAAAAGCTTGTAGTTAGTTCCAGGATTGTTTGTTGGCATTTAGGAGTGTTTTCCAGTCCAGTCTGTTGGGGCACCATGCCCTGGCCCCAAAGCCCACCTTGAGTATTCCCTTGGGACCTCGCTGCTCCTTTCCCTTGCTGTTCTGCTGCACCCCCTTAGTGTTTTGCCTCGGTGTGGCGGGATCTGCGATCAGGTGCAATTCCCTCACTGTGTCTCCGGTGTTGTCCCCTGTAGGGCTATGGGTCAGTGAGGGGCATCATGTCTCATAGTGGGGCCGGCCATGTGGTTCTCTCTGTCGACTGGCTGCTGTAATCAGGAACATTATCCTCACGGCCTGGTGGGCCAGGTTGTGCTCCACTCTCTTTTCCTCCCCCTTCATCTGCTCCCGTATGCTCTGATCAGATATGTCCCTCTCCCGGAGCTGTAGATTCAGTGTCGTCCTTTGATATAAATTCTTCTGAGGGGAGGGGCAGATGTCCCCTTAGTAGTTGGGGTTAGAGATGGCCCCCCAGACCTCTCCACTGGTTCTCTACTCCACTCTGGCATGTTGCATTCACATCTTGGAGAATCGGGTTGAAGTCTGGTCCCTCTTTCCTTGTGGAGACACAAACAATGTCCTCCCCTTGGATGGGTTAGTGCCCTGTGCCCCCGTAACCTTTTATTTTCTATTTTTTTCTTTCCCTACCTTCTTTTTAGTTGTCTACCATGTGTATCCCTGTATTTGGTCTGGTTCCTGCCATATTACCTGGTCCTCACCCCAGGAATATATGTATACTGTGGCTTTTTCCCTATGCCCCTTTTGCCTTAAAAAAATTTTTTTTAAACTTACCTCAGCAGCCTTTCAAGTCTTTCTATATTTAAGTCAATGTATCTTGGGGTCTGTTTTCTCTTTGTTGCTCTCTGTGTGAGGTTGTTCTATGTGGTGGTCTCTTATTTATGCTTGGTGAGTGTTGTTGTTCTGCCCATACTGGGTCGGCAAGGATCTTTTGTGCCTCTAGGTAATTCTTAATCCTCTCACTATCTCTATAGATTTACTTACCATGGGCATATACAGAAAATCAGACAGAACACAAAGAAAAAACAACAGAACAGAGGAAAACCTCGACTGCAAAGAAAGCATAACATATTTTAAAAATGAAGCAATTGTGAAAAATGACTCACAAGGTTGATCCACGGATCGAGTGTTACATTTTAACTTCATTGCATCTTCCATACTCCCCTTCCAACGCTGTCTGTCTGAGAGCAAGGCTATACTGACCCCTAGATTATGGCCAGGGGGTGCACTTGAGACTGAATCCACGTGGGGACCCTGCGTGTGGATGTGGGCGTTCGCCGTCGTTCACAGCCTTCTGCAAACGGAGTGTTCGAATGTAAGCTCTGGCACTGCTTCCTCTTTGGATTTGGATTTTATTCACGCAATGCTTGTATCACACAGGCTGCTATGCTTCTTCCATGTAGACTTACCGTATATACTCGAGTATGAGCCGACCCGAATATCAGCCGAGGCACCTGATTTTACCACAAAAATTGCATTAAAAATGTGCTGAAAAACTCGGTTTATACACGAGTATATACAGTAGCCTCACTTACATGCCTGTTTGTTTGAACACAAACCTTCAAGATCCCAGACGCCATTCTTTCTCATAGATGGGCATCCTCTGGTGTCTACACCACATTTTTATATAGCACTCATATCTCCAGGGGTCTATTTATGAGGGCAAGAATCGAGTAAGGCTATGTCATACGAACTAATTGAGCTTGGACCAGGACTAGAATGAAGTGTCAGCCCCAAATCTGCTCACAGCTCGACGGTCTGTGTGTGTCTCTGCTTCAGTTCGGAGACACTGTGACTTCATGATGCTGCTGTTAGGGGCCCCCGAGGCTGGTCCAGCTCCTAGTGACCTGCATACCGCCGGGTCCACCCCAGCCCCACATCGTTCTTATGTTTGAGCCCATGGTCGCAGCCACTGTGTCCACCCATCGTGTCCAGAGTCTTCCTCTTTTGGGATCACTGTCCCTCCACTTTACCAAGCGTGATGTCCTTCTCCAAGGACTGGTCTCTCCTGACAACATGTCCGAAGCACTTGAGACAAAGCCCTACTCTCCTTGTCTCTAACGAGCCTTCTGGCTGTACTTCTTCCAAGACAGATCTGCTTGTTCTTTTGGCAGCCCATGGTATGTTCGATATTCTTCACCCACACCACAGAAAACATGAGAGCTCATTATAAATCACCCCCTGGGGCATGAGGTGATGCTACTGGCTGTGCCATTACGTTAGCCAGAGGTCTAGAGTTGAAGCCACTGTTGAGAAAAGGAAATGACACGTGTAAAGCCCAGCTTTTCAGACCACAACACGTGATTGTTGACGTGTACAGATTAAGTGCTTAAGTGATTGGACACTATTACATGAACAATGTGTGTGTGTGTGTGGGGGGGGTTAATGCTAAGGGAAAAACTTTCAATAAACCCATTCAGAGGCAGAGCCCTGCCTACCAGACTAATACATGCCCTAAGACAGCAAGGGGCGCATTAAAGTAGTAACTATACGGTGGTCCTGGGCCACCACTCACTGGGCGTCCTCAAAGCGAGAGGTCGGATACACTCTTTACAGAGGAGACCGCCAGGCCTTTCTTTCATAGCACCACCGGGGGAGGCCAGATCTCGAGGTCAAGGCGGGTGAAGGGAGACAACAGACAGTGTAAGACCCGAAATAACAACAGTAATATGCAATTGATCAAGGATTCACAAGGGTGGGAGGGGAATAAGAGGCGCTGATACCAAGGGCTCAAGGAGAAAGAAATTGTTTGGGAAATGTTGATGGCAACATATGCACAAGTGTGCTTCATACTATTGAATGATGGATTGTCATAAGATCTGAAGAGCCCCACAATTAAATGATTAATTAAAAAAACCAAAAAACCTTTCGGTGAGTCGTCCAAAGTAAACTGTACCACCCAGAGACCTCCAACAAACATGTCAACTGACAGACAGAGGTGAAAACAACATTTTAAAGCAAGACATGATCGGTATTCCCAAAATGTCCATTTCCATAAAGAGTCCCAGTCTTGGAAACCCATAGGGACAGTTCTACCCTGCCTAACAGGGTCACCATGAGCTAGACTCGGCTCCATGGCAGTGAGCTTGGTTTTGGAGAGTCCTGGGACCGTCACCCATCTGTCCACACGCCACCCTGCAGTGGACGAGGTGTTGCTGTCATGAAATAAATACTCAACCTGTGCCACCAGGTTATGGATGGAATTGTGTTGTCAATCTGACTCCCATACCTGTGATTATAATACATTTGGGAATGGTTTTTATTTTTATTTTTGATAAGATCATTTACTGGGGGCTCTTACAACTCGTTACAATCCATACATCAATTGGATCCGACGTATTAGTACATATATTCCATCGTTCTTTTCTAGACATTTACTTTCCATTGAACCCTTGGGATCAGCCCCTCTTTCCCCCTCCCTCCCCCTTCCCGCGCTCATGGCCTCGACAGATTATAGCTTGCGATGGTTTTTATTTTTATGTGAATGAAGCAGTAGTAGTGTAGGCTATGGTTTGTTGTTTTAAGATCATTGTATTGGGTGCTCTTGTAGCTCGTATAACAATCCGTATATTAATTGTATCAAGCATATTTGTACTTATGTTGCCATCATTATTTTCTAGACAGTTACATTCTATTTGAGCCCTTTTTATCAGCTCCTCTTTTCTCCCCTCCCACCCTCGTGACCCCTTGATAAATTATAAATTATTATTATTTTCATATCTTACTTTGACCACTATCTCCCTCCGCCTCTCCCCAGTTTCTCCCTGTTCCTCTCCCCATCTCCCCCCTATGCTCCTGGTATCACTACTCCCATTTCTGTTCCCGTGGGGCTTATCTGACCTGGATTCCAAGTGTCCTGAGCTCTTATCTGTACCTGTGCACATGCTGCGGTTTAGCCCACAGTGAAAGTAAAAGTTGCTCTATGAACGAAAAAACTCCAGAGTCCTTAACCCTCCGATCTAAATATTGGTCTGTGTGGCTTTCCAAAAGGAGGGAACATTAAAAGAGAGATGGTTAATTAATTAATTAATTAAAAATAAATGAGAGATGGTAAGCATGAAAAGACAGTCTTTATGTGGTGTAAGACTGCAGCAGCGCTGTGGGTAGCGTGTGTTGGGAAGACATTGGCAGGAACCGGTCTCAGTCTGGGTAAGGAGAGAGCCCGGGCGAGTTTCTAGAGTTTGCTCGCTGTGAGGAGGCGGGTGGGAGGGAGGTAGGACTGGAAGTAAAGGGAGGGGAAGAGCAGACAGGCAGGTGTGGGGAGGAGCACAGCACATTCAGGGATTGCAGAGTCAGAGGAAGCCTCAAGGAACCAGAGGAACATTGTGTGGTTCATCAGGGCTACACTTGACCTTGGTTGTCACATCCCTTCTTTGCGACCCTTCTGTGAGGAGATGTCCCATTGTCTACAGATGGACTTTACATCTCTGCTCCAACCCCTCCTCGTTCTCAACAATATGATATTTTTGTTTGTTTTGGGTCTTCTGATGCCTGTTACCAGATCCCACCAACACCTCATGATCACACAGGCTGGTGTGCTTCTTCCATGTGGGCTTGCTGCTTCTCTGCTAGATGGCCGCTTGTTTGACTTCAAGCCTTTAAAAGCTCAGATGCTATATCTTCTGATAGCCGGGCACAGTCAGCTTTCTTCTTTACTTGTGCACCCATTTTGTCTTCAGCGATCTTGTCGGGAGGGTGAGCATCACAGAATGCCAGGTTGTTAGAACAAAGTGTTCTTGCATCGAGGGAGGGCTTGAACAGAGGCCCAAAGTCCATCCACTTCCTCAATGTATTTCCATATAAATATATGTACACATGCCAAGAGCCTCTATTTTTATGAATTAATGTATTTACACAAGTGCACACCTATGTTTATACCTCTGTCCATAGCTTTGCTTCCTAGATCGTTCCTCTGTTTCCTTTTAACTTCCTTCCTCCTTTCCCACCATCACGCTTGCCCTTCTTCTGCCTCTTAGTCATTCCTCTCAGCTAGCTTGCTGTGGTTCCAACACCCCCAGGAGCTCGACGTCCTCCTCGGTGTTGATTGTAATTCCCAGTTGTTCCCCTGTCTACGGTGTTGTTTGCTCACCACTCCCTTCTCCCGCCTCCTTCTCCCCCAAGTCCCTCCAGAATCTTCAGTCCTGTTGCTTTCTCCTTGGGCTTGCTTCCCATGCTTATCTTATATAAGTAGGCAAACCAACAATAACGGAGATAATACAAAAAGAAATAAAATAATTGAAAAAATAGAAAACTATACATATGTAAAGAAAATAATAACTAGGGAAAAAACGGAAAAAGCATAGATAATTCCAGGTCTGTCCGCTGACCTTCATGACTATCTCTCCACTGGTCCTGGGCACCGCCCCTCCGAGACTGAGGTCTATTTTGGGGGGCTCTTCGGGGGCTAAGCCGAGGTAGGGTATGTTTTTTGAAATATAAAAGTGAGCATGCAAGTGAGCTAGCAGAGATGGGAGAAGAGAGATATCAAACCACGTGAAGGTCACTCAGGAGCAGAAGCCCCAACAGTAAGGGGACCAGACGTCCTGCTTTTGGCAGGACCGTCCGGATTTTATCCCGCGGCATTTTTTGAAAAGTCCTGAGTTTTGGAAAGAATGCACGACAAGCTAGGGTGTATGGTTTTTGGCTGCCATGTGGCTATTTCACCAGGATATGAGTTTTATCAATGGTGTCCCGCTTTACCAATGTTAAAATCTGGTCACCTTAAAGGACAAGGGCCTTCCTCGGAAGCCAACGGAGAAAGAAAGCTTTCTGCCCAGCCGGCACCCTGGATGTGAACGGCTAAGCCCCTTCCTGTGAGAAAAGCAACACTGTATGTTTGTTAAAGCCCCTTGCTGGAGGTAGGGCAGCACCAGATAACGAAGACCGCTAAATGCTCGCTCAGTCACCTGCAGAGGACAGGTGTCAGCAGAGCTTCCGGAATAAGACAGACCAGGAAGAAAGGCCTGGTGGTCAACTGCCAAAGATCACCACCGAATCACACGAGAACGTTTCCCTGGCCGGTGCTTTGCACATGCCAACAGGAGGATCCAGGAGCTGGAGGCGGGTGGGGCGGGGGGGGGCATCGTATCTGGTGAAGGAGAGAGCCGGGGAGGGCAGAGGAGACCCTGGGTGAGCTGAATGGACACAATAGCCACCATGATAGAGTCAGACGTGACACCGACTGTCAGTGCCAGTCAGGCCCGCCTGGGCCGCATTGTGTGCTGTTGAACCCCAGGTTGCTCTCGCAGCAGAGCCGCCCCCCCCCCCCCGCCCAACAGCAGTCCAGGAACCGGTGGGTGTTGCCTTCGATGGCCGACGGTGTGATTCAGTTTAGAATCATTCGATTCTGGCTTATCCTAGGGCATCCACATGGGGTCCTAAATGCAAGTACCTGTATCCTTATGAGAGAGAGGCGGACGGAGAGTTGAGACAGATGGGAGAGCAGACAGGCACGCCGAGGAGATTGAGACACAGGCACAGCCCGGGAACACCGGGAGCCGCTAGACGCTATAAGGAAAAGAAACAGACTCCCCACTAGAGCCTTGGGAATTGATATTCCAGATTTCTAGGCACCAGAGCTGTGAAAGGGCAAGTAGCGTTGTTTCCAGCCACTGAGGCTGTTTGGCGACAGCAGCCTTGGAAAGCTGATCCCCTGGAACTGACCAGCGCTCGGAGGCCCTCTGTCTTGGTTTCTGCTCGGGCTGCTACCCACACACGCGCGTGAAATACGCTTCTGATGACTTTGCCAAACAGAAATGCCTCCCCTCGTATTTTCGGAGGCTCAGAGCCCACATTCAGGGTGGCACCTCCAGGAGAGAGCGTTCTTTCTGTCCGCTCTGGGGAGGGGGTCCTTGTTTCCGTTCAACATCGGGAGGCCCGGTGCCCCTGGATGACCTCCTGTAGCCCAGCATCAGCCTTCCGCTGGGTCTAGGAGGTTCTTAGCTCAGGGGCCCCAGCTCCAAAGGATGCATTCTACGTCCGGTTCTTTTTCTTGGTGGTCGTCAGGCTCCTCCTGCTCTCTGCTCCCCTTGTCTCTCTTGTAAGAGAGCACAGGATGCTGGCCACGCCCCAGGAAAGCATCTCTTACTTTGGGTCAGAGATGTGGCCTGATAGGAGGGTCGCACCCCTCCCTCATCCCCTTACCACAAGCCTGGTATATCTGGGGGCCCCAGGAGCCTAGCCGAGGGTCAGAGGAAGAGATCGGAGAGAACCCAGGAACTCGACCTGATGTCCTTTTTAAAACGGTGCTACTTTCCCACAGAGTTAGTCTCGGGAAAATAGCCTTAATCAAGCCAATGACTTAACCATTTGTCCTTGCTTACCTTGGCACAATGTGGCTGTAGGAGCAAGATTAGCAACAACCTCTTAAGTCAACGATTCCTTTATCAGACTTTCACTGAATCCGGAGGAGGCGGCAGTTCTGGTACTGCAATAACAGACGTGGTAAACACGAAATTAAGGATAGAAAGAACACACAAAAGACCATAACACGAACAGACTGCTGTATACCTGTGCTTACGTCTACGTGGAACAACAAAAACAGGGAAACAACCCAACACTCCACGTGTAGAGGGATCCATAAATAAGCTCGGGCACGTTTATTCTATGGAATTTCACGCATCAATAAAAAACAGCGACAACTCACAAGACTCGGGCAAAACTACAGGATGATCTGCGTAGCAGACTCAGGCCATCTCACAGATAAGCATTTAATATCACCGTTGTCGCTATCATTTAATATCGCCATTGTTATCAGCGAAAACGAAGACAAAATGTCCTGTAGGCACCAAAAAGCCCAAGACTTTGATGACGATGAGGAGATCAGGGACAGGGATGGGAAAGGGGAAGAGATTGGGCGGCGGGGGCAAAAGATGGAGGGCTTAACAGGAAAATAAATAAACGAAATAAAAGTTGCCCCATGAACGAAAAAACACCAAAAAACTCCAGAGTCCTTACCCCTCTGATCTAAATATTGGTCTGTGTGGCTTTCCAAAAGGAGGGAACATTAAAATCAATCAATAAATTAATTAATTACATTAAAATAAATAAAAGAGAGATGGTAAGCATGAAAAGATAGTCTTGATGTGCCGTAAGACTGCAGCAGTGCTGTGGGTAGCGTGTGTTGGGAAGACCGGTCTCAGTCTGGGTAAGGAGAGAGCCCGGGCGAGTTTCTAGAGTTTGCTCGCTGTGAGGAGGCGGGTGGGAGGGAGGTAGGACTGGAAGTAAAGGGAGGGGAAGAGCAGACAGGCAGGTGTGGGGAGGAGCACAGCACATTCAGGGATTGCAGAGTCAGAGGTTTCCGCTGGGAGGGAGTGAAGAGATGGGCAGTTGCCCAGGGGGCGTGGAGGCTACTTCATGGAAGGCTTTGGCCACCTTGCCAAGATTAGACTAAATGATACCTGAGGTGTTGCATCTTCTCTGTTCTGTAGCCCCCAAAGGACGGCTCAACCCGACCAGCAGTGCCCCCCCCACTTCCACCTGCCCCCACTTAAGCTGCTCCCTTTTGTTCCAGAGAAAAGCGTCCTCTACACGGAACTCCTGGCCAGGCTCCATTTCTTTGCCACTTCGCACCCAGCGCTGGTGGGGCAGCTGTGCCAACAGGCGCAGAGCTGGTTCCGGGTGTGCCCCCACCCAGTGTTGGTGCCCCTCACAGGCTTCCTCCCACCCCCCGGTGGACCCCTCCAGGCAACCCTCACTGGCTGCCACAAAGGTGAGTCTCCCCAGCATTATAGGCGCCTGCTTGGTCAGGGTAGATGAGGGCAGGTATGTTGGGCTACTCTCTGGGGTCCCCTCCACCAGTAAGCAGCCCCCAGGGTGTCATCAGGGCGAGCCCTTGCTGTCTCATGATGACTTGGCTCACTCTCTCTGACTCCCCAGGGACTGTCGATTACCAGCGTAAATACTGCTAATGAGCCAGGGCTGTGGGGATGCCCGCTGCATCTCAGAGATACCAAGCACTCGCCTATCAGATAGTTACTGAAACTGGCAGAGGTGTGCTGGTTTGCTCCGGAAGCCAGGGGGTGATTCCTGACAGGCCCCTGAGAGGCTGGTGGAGTTGTTGACTCCCACAGAGCATCGGGGGATGTCAGGGGTAAAGGAGGGTTTAGTTCCAGCTAGCCTTCCATCATCTGTATACCTGCCTATCTATCCATGTACCCATCCACCCATTTACCCATCCACCCATCTACCCTTCCTTCCATTTAACCATCTTTTCATGTACCCATGATCAATCGACCTACCTGTCTATCATCTGCTCACCCACCTTTATTTTCTTCCATCCATCCATCCATCCATCTACTCACCATCTATCCATCTACCCTTCCTTCCATTTAATCATCCTTTCATGAATCCATCATCCATCACGTACCTACCTGTCCTCCATCCATCTTTCCATTCATCCATCTATCCATCCTGCTATCATCTGTCTATCCTTCTATCATTAGTCATTCATCCTTCTTGCTGTGCACCCACTCACCATCCATCCATATCTCCCTTCCTCTCCCCATCCATCCCTTCACTCTTCCCTCCATTTGGCTTTTCACCCATACTTCCATCAGTCGTCATGCATTCTTCCTTTTTCCATGCTTCTATCCATCCATCTATCCTGTCACCTCTTTTATCTCTCCACTTGTCCATTCACCCCATATCTGTTCCCCTCTCTCCCTCTTTTCTTTCCTCTCTCCTTCTGCTTATTCCTATTCCTTGGGGCCTTGGCATCTGCTCCCCTCTCCCCTTTCAGCTGGGTTTCTGTGCCTATTCAGCTCTGTTTATAAGACACCACTTAGAAGGGATTAGGTTTAGGACCTGCCCTACTCTGGCAAGACCTCACTAATGTAACAAAAGAAAACCCCAGTCTCCAAACAGGTTCCTATTTACAGGAACCGAGGTTAGGGTTTATAACTTTTGGGGAGACACAATAAATCCATAGGATGACCTCAGAGCAACAAAAACTCTCCAACTGAGCATCTGATGCTGGTGTCTGATAGCCCTCACTTCAAATCCCAGCTCTGACACGTCCTAACTGTAGGACTCTGCTTGTCATCTGATCTGTGAAGTGCTCGCTCATCAGAGGACTCCACCTGGCTTAGAGCTCAGGCACGAGAACTCGGCTCCCAATTGTTGTCTGTGTGGCTGCAGGCATCACTGCTATGGCATGGAGCCTGGAGGAGTCGCTGCTGGTGGTTGGCACCCAGGATGGCACCATGGCTGTGTGGGATATGAAAGAGCACCACGTGATCCACCTCCTAACTGGGCACACAGGTAAGATTCACCACTTGATCCACTTTTCCCTAAGGTTCTCTCCACCATTGATTCACTTCCCTGGATTGAAACTTTGGCCTTTGCTTCGGTGCATAACAAAGGTCCCTTAGCAGCCCTTTATGTAAGTCATCTTCTGTGGGTTGGCAATTCAGGCTAGGCTCAGCTGGGTGATTCATCTGCTCTCAGCTGAACTTGCTCATCCATCTGCAGTCACTTAGCAGGACATTGGCTGATCCAAGATGACTTTGACTGAGACTAGTCAACCCTGCTCCACAAGGCCTCTCATCCCCCAGCACACTAACCCATGCAGAGAGGAGGGCAGAAACACACAAGGCTTCTATGCATCCAAAGAGTGAATCTTACCCTAAGCAAGGCGGTCTGTGGCCTTGGCTTCAGAGATATAGCTATTGGAGTAAATGGAGGGCCTTGGTCTGGGATTTCTAGGCCACGCCTGAGGCTTTGCGCTGGTGAGTAGAGGCCAAACAGACCAAAAAAAGACTCACTTGGGAGGCTAGTATTAAGCAGTCTCCAGAGGTATAACTTAGCCCAGAGCAGGAGGCTTTCTGGAAGCTTCCAACACAGAGCACATTCCCCCTCTCAGCCATGCTCTGCCTCTTTATGATGATCCCAATTTACCCTGGGTAGTGCAAATGATTAGTCCAATATTAGCCCACTGGTTGGCAGTTCAACCAGTGATGATCTGCTTCCCAGAGGCCACTGCGTGGAAAGCCCTGTGAAGCAGCCCCACTGTGCACACACGGGTGCCCACGAAGCTGGAGATCCCAAGTTCAAAGGTCACACTCTGTCCCTGACTCTTCTTGGGAGTGGTAGTCGGGTATCCCCCCAGCCCCTGTGATTTGTCATGGTCTGTTTTTTAAACTTCAACCCCAACCCAACAAACTCACTGCCATTGAGTCATTTTCAATGCACGGTGGTCCCATAGGGCAGGGAAGAACTGTTACAGTGGGTTTTCCAGGCTGCAATTCTTTACGGGAGTGCCAAATCTCATCTTTCACCCATGGAGCAGCTGGGGGTCTCAAACTGCTGACCATATGGTTAGCAGCCCTCTACCCCACCAGGGCTTCTCTCTTTTAAGCTTAATGGGATGGTAAAACTGATGAAGCCCCTTACTTGCCTGGTCCCATCCCCACCAGGCTGTACTGTACCATAAATGTTATCACCAAGCACCTCATCCACATGGTCCCACCTAGTCTTTTGGTCAGAGCCATGAAGACCCAGGGCCACACCAAATGAATGAACCGAAACAAAGTTTGGCACTGAGAGTGGGACACAGCTTTAACAGATTCCGAACCTGTGGAAGTGGTTTTGGAATCAGGTACTAAATAGGTAGAAACTGGAAGAGTCTTGAGGCATCTAATCACCAAAGTCTGATGCCCTGATGATGCTGTGGGGTAAGACTGGGCTGCTAGCTGCAAGTTTAGCAGTTCAAACCTACCAGCCGCTCCTCAGAAGAAAGACAATGCTGTCTGTTCCTGCAGAGCTAAGTGTCACTGTTTACTTTTTACACTTACAGATAAATTAATGTGAAGGAATGCACTTAAAAATCATTCCATTGGGGGCTCTTACAGATACGATAACAATCCATAAATCAATTACATCAAGCAAACTTTTACAGAGTTGTCATGGTCATTTTCGAAACATGAGATTTCTTACCAAAGCAGGTTATTTTCAAACTGACAAGAACACTGGTATGTCCTCCCCCGCACTATCATGATCCCAATTCCACCTTACAAATCCTACTAGACCAGAGGATAGACACGGATACAGATTAGAGCTGGAAACACAGGGAATCCAGGACAGATGAACCCCTTGGGACCAATAATAAGAGTAGTGATACCAGGAGGGGAAGGGGAAGGTGGGGGAGAAAGAGGGAACCTTTCATAAGGATCTACATATAACCCCCTCCCTGGGGGACAGACAACAGAAAAGCGGGTGAAGGGAGATGTTGGACAGTATAAGACATGAAAAATAATAATTTATAAATTTTCAAGGGTTCATGAGGGAGGAGGGAGTGGAGAGGGAGGGGAAAATGAGGAGCTGATTGCCAAGGGCTCAAGTGGAAAGAAAATGTTTTGAGAATGATGATGGCAACAATTGTACAAATGTGCTTGACACAATGGATGGATGGATGGATGGATGGATGGATGGATGGATGGATGGATGGATGGATGGATTGTGGTAAGAGCTATATGAGCCCCTAATAAAATGATTTTTTAAAAAAGAATACTGAATATGATGCCAGGCTATCAGAAAAAAAATAACCTGTGTTCTTAAAAGCTTGTCTCAAAACAAGCAGGCATCTAAGTGAGGAGTCAGCTAAGTCCACATGGAAGAAGTAGCTGGTGTGACCCAAGGATTGTAAATAATAAAATCCAAACTCAAGGGAGGGAACAGTATCAGAACTTGAATTCTAACCCCCTGGTGTGTGGACGCCCAAAGTCCATGTGCAGGATCCCAATGTGGACTGAGTGTCCAGCGATTCCCCACTGACCATTCCATCTAGAAACGTGAACAGCCTTACTCTCAGACAGAGAGTGTTGTACAGTGGACGGGGGTAGCTGTGGTTGGGCTGGGTTGGGTCTTGTCCTGAGATCTCCTTTTGACCCATTTTGAATTTATTCTTAAAAAAAAACAACAACAACCAATACTTTCTGCGTTCTTTTCTATTGAGATTTTCCCCTGTCTTATTTCATCATGGCTGGATTCTCTCTTTTGTGTGTCTTTGTTTTGTGTGTGTCTCTAGAGGGAGGTCAGGATGGGTGGGTCTGTGAAGACCACAACTGGACTAGTTACCAGGGGGCCCAGAAGGGAAGGTTGTGGGGGTGATGGGGGGTCAGCTGGATGGGTCCAGCGAAGAAGAACTCGTTCCAAGGTTGCTTGTGGCCATGATGGCATAAGAACTCTTCTTAATATGATGGAACCATCTGACCGTATGACACGCCAGTAGGAGGTCAAAATCTTCCCAGCTGATATGACCTCCTCTCTCGACCTGCCACAGGAGAAGTGAGGTGTGTGCAAGTTATTGACAAAGGGACGCTTGCCATCTCGGCCTCCAAGGACCACACGCTGCGCTTGTGGGACTTACTCTCTGGCCAGGAGAAAGCCGTCATTTGTGATGAAGGCTCAGAAGATCCCACAGAGCTGCAGTTCTACAACCTTCATGTGGATGAAGCAAGCAAAGTCGTGTATTCAACATCTGGCTCAAAGGTAACAAACATCTGCTCTATAGAAGGCTATGTCTAGGACATTCAAAGATGCAGCATGCTGTTTCTATAAGGAGGGGCTCTCTTACATAAGGGGGTTTGTAAACTGAGGCAAGAGGATGCTTCTAAGAGGCTTTGAATTTCATCCTTAATTAGATGATTTGGTAGTTTCTTTTTAACCTAAGAGTTGGGGGGTTTCCCTTCTATATCCATTTTGGTTATAAATTTCCCTCTAAGTACCATTTTCCCTGCAACCTACAACTTTGATTGTTATATTTTAATTTGTATTTAGCTTAAAATATTTTTTAAAAATTTTCCTTTTGACTCCTTCTTTGATCCATGAGTTATTTAGAAAGAAGCTTTTAGTTTCCAAAAATTTTGGGGTTTTCCAAATAACTGTCTGTTATTTGCTTCCCCCTAATATAATTCCATTGTAGCCAAAGGATATATTTTGAATCCTTCTAAATTTACTTCTATTTGTTTCATGGCCAAAATTAAAAATGCCCTATCGGGGTGACTATTCCTTAAGCATCTTAAAATAATACATATTCCATCATGTCATTCCACTTAATCATAACCCTAGCATTTAACTCTTCTTTATTCAGTGTCCAACTTTCACATGCATCCAGGACAAGTGGACATTGCATGGCTTGGGTCAGGCACACCTTAAATACACTTTAAATGGGTCTTCTGCAGCATATTTACCCAGGACAGTGCAAAGCACAGTGTGATCACCTGACTCCTGCGCCCATGAATCACTGATTGTGGATCTAAGCAAGACAAAATCCTTGACAACGTCCATCTTTCTCCATGCACCGCTATGTTCCTGCCCACCCACTGCTATCAAATCCATTCTGACTCTCAGAGACCCTACAGGGTGGAGTAGAACTACCCGTTGGGTTTCTGAGGCTATCCATCTTTGGGGAAGCAGAAAGCTTTATCTTTTTCCCACAGCGTGCCAGGTCAGCCTGAACAACCAAATTTCAGTTGGGAGTCCAACACATAATCCACTAAGCCACCAGGCCGCCAACGGAGTGGAAATCATTGTGTATTCAAGTATAGCCAAGGTCAGAAGCTTGAATCCGCCCAGAGTCACGTTGGAAAGCGAACCTGGGGACCCGCTTCTGAAATGTCAGTCTTGAAAGCCCCACGGGGCGGTTCGACTCTGCATGCAGGGCTTGGAACAACAGCCATGGAAAGTGATTGCATTAGGTTGTTCTGAAATATGATGACATTGCATCACGGCCGCGGGTAGAGGGGCTAGGATTCCAGCGCATAGCTTGGACGTGAGAGGGGACACAGTTCAATTCCTTACAAGGTCACGGAGCTTTACATCTTCATTCGTTATTACTTGCCCCCTTTTCATTACGTCATTAGGTTAATGCATGGAGTCTGCAGGCCGCAGAGCCAGTGTTTCGGGTGCTGGGAGATACCTCAGACCCTTGGGTGTGCGCCGCAGTCCTTGCCTCCCGAGCCCAGCTGCTGATGGTGTCCATGCATGGCGTGGTCAGTCTGTGGAGCTCAGCCACAGGAGAACTGCGGGGGAAGCGGCATCTGTCCAGCATCAAAGAGGAAACACCCACCTGTGGGGTGGCGGTGCAGAAACAAGGAAGGTTGATTACTGGGTTCAGCAGCGGCTCCATCTCTTTGGTAAGCACCTTCACTGAGTCCGATGACATCCGCTCAGACCTCAAACCTCGGGTGTTCTGGGAAGTGGGAGAAATCCTCTCCCCGTGAATCTTTCTATGGACGCCACTGGTTCCTGAATCCTTTGTTGGTGTTGCTTTTGAGTCCATTCCATTTCATGGAGGCGTCACGAGTGTGTGTGTGTGTGTGTGTGTGTGTGTGTGCGTGCTCTTGACTGTCAGCTTCATGGAAGCAGATCACCAGGTCGTTCTTCTGTGTTGCCACGAGCTGGGCTCACATGGCCAACCTTTAGGTCACCAGCCAAGTGCAGACCATTTGGCTCGCCCAGGGACCTCTTCTGAATTCTAGGGGTTTATTGCCCGGAGCCATGCAGGAGAAACATCTAGAGGCAACTCCTGGAGGTTAGGGACCGTGTTAGGCCTAGAGTTGCTATTGTCATTGTTAGGGGCCATCGAGGCCTTCCTGACTTGACGTTATGCGCCCCAGCTTGAAACACTGCTTAGCCCCACGTGACCCTCACACTTGTTCCTAGGCAACCATTTCCTTGAACCCCGTCCTCTTCTCCTGCCCATCTGTTCTTCCAAACATGTCCTTCTCCAGGGACCAGTCTCTCCCGACAACATGTTCAAAGGGGGTGAGTCAAAGACTTGCCATCCTTGCCTCTAAGGGGCGCTGTGGCCTGACTTCTTCCAAGACAGGCCAGCTTGGTTTTACTGGACCGCTGTTCAAATGCATGAGTCTTCTTCCGTCTTCTTGATTCAGAGTTCCACTTTCGCAGGCATATGAGGGAATGGAGAATACCATGGCTTGGGTCAGACCCACCTTAGTCCTCCAAGTAACCTCCTGGTTTTTGATGCTCTGAAGAGGCCTAGAGGGATCATGGGAATGCAAGATCCCAAGCCCCGCGCTCCAGTAACACCCCCCTTGCGTGGGGCGGGGCTTGTCAAGGATGCAGAGCCGTCTGATTAGCTCGTGCCTCTATCAGTATCCAAGCTGGCGATTGGTGAGAACTGGGCCTGGGAAAGGGACCCCCTTCCCACATGCAAACTGTGGTAGGACTCAAAAGTTCTGGCTTCTGACACCCAATACTTTAGGGACCCCAAATTCACAAATCCACCCCCACACTGCTGTTGAGTCCACCCTGACTCACAGCAACCCCATGGGACTGAGTAGATCTCCTCCCTGAGATTCCCAAGCTGTCCATTTTTCTGAGAGGGGAAATAAATCTCACCTTTCTTCCAAGGTGGGCTTGAACTGCTGACCTAGCCGTTAGCAGCTCAAGGCAAAGCCCTCTGCGCCACCAGGGCTCCTTAACATGCACAAAGGCTGATGCAAATGAAATGCAAGAGGAATTTTTCCTGGGGATAAAGTGCCGCCATGCCCCAGGGCAGCCATCGCCAAGAAACACAAAGAAAGGTGTCCAGTGCTCCCTGCAGAGTGCTCCCAGGACACAGGATTTTTTTGTTGTTTGTTTTTAAATGCTTTTTCCCAGATCGGTTGACATGGATTAAAACACCATATAGGTATGGTTAATGATGTTAGTTCGTTGCAAGGATTATGAAGCGTCTCAGTCATCAGACACGCACATCGGGTAAAATGCACGCCCATAGAGGGGCACATCCTTCTGAGGCTGCTCTCAGCACAAGAATCTTCAGCAAGATCGGCCCGACAAATCTGCTTCTTGAGAACAAACATGATATAAGCCAAGATCTAGTGTTATCACGTACGTCCTGAGGACAAACCAACCCTCAGCACAATACAGCTTATAGATTTCCTGCAGTACTTTCTCCTTGCCTAAGTATAACCATATCTGTGGTGCTGCTCTCCTCTTACCTACGAAGCCAGGACAGAAGCTAACTTTAGAAAAAGAGCAAAAAAGAAACAAAGAAAATAAGGTGTTGGTCTAATCCTGTTTTTGTGCCTTCAGTAAGGCTACATGCCTTAAAAAATTGAGTGATCTATCATTTATCCACCAAAGGAGACATACAAAAGTCCAACAAGCAGATGCCCAGTATCACTCCCCCCGCCCCTGCCACTACCGTCAAGTTGATTCTGACTCACAGCAGCCCTGTGTCAGCCGGGTTGACTGGAGAACCAAATCCAGTGACCTCCTGTGTGTATGTGTGGCAGTTCCCTAATCTGTCAACTTGAGCAAAGGGGTGGAGTCCAGCCTGTCAACCAGGTCGCAGTTTGATGACCTCATTTGGAGGCACACCAGAGGTCAATAGCTCACTGGAGGCCAGACCCACTCTCTGCCTCCCTTTCTTGCTGCTGGCACACTCAGAGCTGGAAGAGACACTGGCGACCTGCAGCAGCGTGGAGATGCTTCCACCGCCACTGGCTCCACAAGACCTTCCACCCACTGGCCTGTGATCTTCCTGCACTCTGCATCATTGCATGGCTGTATGAGTCTGAAGAGGAATGGGCTAATATGGGACGTATGGACTTGATGTGGGCTGGGATGTTTTCTCCATAAATAATCACTCTTTGATATAAAGCTCTTTCTTATACACAAATGAGTGTCTATGGATTTATTTCTCTAGTTAACCCGGACTAACAGAATAAGGAAGAGATTTATATCAAGAAAACATGCCATCCCAGTTCAACTCAAGTCCATAAGTCCAATATACTAGTCCATAAGTCCCTCTCCAGACTCACACAGCCACATGGCATGGTGCAGAATGCAGGAAAATCATTGGCTGGAGGGTGCAGAGCCTTGTGGATCCAAAGCCGGTGGAAGCGTGACAGGGTCAGTAACTCTCAGGGCCAGGCAGGAAGGCAAAGGGGCAGAGAGAGAAGGAAGTTTCCTGGGACCCTCCTTATGAGAAAACCACACCCCTGAGGAAGCACCATCATCCTGTGACCTGATTGACAGCTTGGATTGCACCCCACACTGTCATACGCCTTCGAGTTGACACAAAGTCATCCAACAGACACAAAGCCCATAGGGCAGAGTAGAACTGCGCCCTAGGGTTTCTGAGGCGATACATCCAGCACCAATTCCAAGCCCCATGGCACTGATGGATGGACATTGGCTTGCGGTCCTAGGAAGAGCAGCTGGAGCACAGGCATCACAAGTGGGTGGCTTTCAAGGCCAGAAACTGATTTCCTCGCCGTGTCCGAGCCTGTTCGTGTGGTTAAGCAAATATAAGGAAACAACTGAGGATTAGGGTGCCCCTTGTGGCATGTGAGGGGAGCTCTGGCACGCTGCTTATGTACTGGGCTGCTGACCAACCACAGGCCAGCAGTTCAAGCCACCAGCTGCTCCGTGGGAGAAAGATGAGACTTCCTACTCCCATAAAGAGCTACAGCCTTGGAAACCCATGGGGGCAGGTCTAGCCTGTCCTATCGGGCCACTATGAGTCCGAATTGACTCAAGGTCAGTGAGTTTGTTTTGTTTGGGGTTTTTTTGGAAAAGAAGAGGAGGGGTGTCTTGGCTAGGGGGGTAGCCAGGTTAGGTGAATGGTGGTGGGGTGTTTCGGCAAAGGGAGTCATCCCGGTGGCACAGCAGGACCGTTTCTGAAGGGTGGTGACCCGGTGTGCACAGGACAGAACTCTCCGTACAGGTTCAGGGCTGTTAACTCTTAGAAGTAGATCCCCAGGCCTTCTAAGGCTCGTCTGGGTGGTCTCACAACGTTTGCCTGCTAGCCCAGTGCCTAAACCATTGTGTCGCCTGGGAACTCCAGGGAATGGAGCCTGAAGTCGGGGAACCAGCTGTGGACAAAAGCTCTCTCTCATAGCTCAGAGAGAAGACCTTGGTCTCAGTTTCTGTAACCCTGCATTTCTTGGTTCTTGGTGATCTCCTCATGTCAAATACAGCCGCTTCCCTATTTTGCTTTCTCTCTCTGTGTGTCGGAGTCAAGCCAAAAGGTTGACGACATCTCACCAAAAGATGGATGGGTTGAACCTACTCAGAAGTCCCGTGGAAGAAAGGCCTGGAAATCCACAGCAGAAAGGTCACCGCCTTCACAGCCTCATGGAGCATAGCTCTTCTGCTTGGCAGTCAGGGCCAATGCCATAGCAACAACTCTCTGTGTCTAATCAGCTCATTTAGATGGAGAACAGGATTGGTGTCAGACACGCTGGATCCACATCATTATCAGGTGTCACCTGATTGGCATTGCCTCGTAACAAAACGTTATGCACAACAGAATGAAACACTGCCCGACCCTGTGCCATCCTCAGAACTGTTCTTACGGTTCAGCCCACGGTTGCAGCTCCTGTGTCCCTCCATCTTCTTAAGGGTCTTCTTGTCCATTGACCCATTACCAAGCATGATGTCCTTCTCCAGGAACTGGTCCCTCCTAATAGGCCCAACATACAGAGACAGTCTTGTCATCCTTGCTTCTAATGAGCAATCCGGCTGTACTTCCAAAACAGGCTTGTTGATTCTCCTGGCAGGTCACGGCATGCTCAATGGTCTTGACCAACACCCTCATTCAAAGGCACCAATTTCCCCCTGATCTTCCTTATCCATTGTCCAGGTGGTCCACGACTGAAATCCCCTGGGTTGGGTCAGGTGACCCTTAGTCTTCAAAGTGGCAGCCTGGCTTTTCAATACTTCCCAGAGCTCTCGGGTAGCCAACTTGCCCATTGCAAGATGTGGTTTGCTTTCTGAGCTGGTCACTTCCATGAGTGCTGATGGCGGACCCAAGTGAGAGGAACTCTTAGACAACTCCTAGCCTTTCTCCACTTGCCATGATGTTGTGTGTCAGCCCGGCTGTATTTTTGCTTTCTTTACACGGCGGTGCAATCCATTCTGAAAGCCACCGTCTTTCATGTATACAGATCGGGCTTCATTAGCATACCATAAACCCTTGTCTCAAACAGGTGTACAGGTATCGGGGGAGGAGTCCAGCCCAGGGACACGGTTCCATCAATAATCAGTATCCTCGACTTGGTACAGGTTTCCTCCGAAGGAGACAGTCTGCTGGAGAAGCTTCCGGAAGCTGTGGGGTTCCTGGTCACCTCTGAGGACGAGTCACTTCTCGCTGCAGGTACGGGTGGGCTCTCACTGGGGGTGGTGGAGAAGGCAAACCCAGATCTGGTTGGAAGGGAGATGGGCCTTGGGGAAAGGAAAGGCTCCCGCCCCGTCCACTTCTTGTGTCAAGGACCAGATAGTAAGTATTTGGGGAGTTGAGAGCTTTGTTAATCACCTGCAATATTCAGATGAAAATGCTTGTGGGATTGGTTGGTTCTGAGCCTAATTGACTTCTAGTCTATCTCAGAAGCGATTGGTTTAAGGCATTCCCTATACTGGTGTAGCCTCACCAACACAACAAAGGAGCCTATTCCCAAATGGGTTTGCTCCACAGGCGGGCAGTTGCTTTGGTTCACGGTGCCCTTGAGCCCGTCCTTGCTCATGGCAACACTGTGCACAGCAGAATGAAACACTGCTCCGCCTACGCCATCCTCACAATGGCTGTTATGTTCGAGTCCGTTCCTGCAGTCACTCTGCCAGTCTCCCTTATGGAGGGCTCTCCTCTTGTTCTATTACCTTTCTCTGCTCCACCCGAGTATGAAGTTCTTCTCCAGGAACCAGTCTCCCCTCTCAACATGTCAAAGCACCTGGGAACAAAGCCTTGCCATCTTGATTCTAAGGAGAACTCCAGTTGTACTTTTCTAAGATAGATGTGTTTGTTCTTTGGTAGTTCGTGGTACGTTCGATGTTCATTGTCGGCGCCATTGTTCAGAGGCCTGCATTCTTCTGTTGTCTTCCTTGTTCGATGTCCGGCTTTCACAGGCACACGAGGCGACTGAAAGCACCATGGCTTGGGTCAGGCGCACCTTAGTCCTCAAAGTGCTGTCGAACTGCAAGGACTCGGGGGAGCCTGTGACTGCGTTAGCCAAAAACAGAGAACAGGTTAATTAAAAAAAAAAATCCTAGGTTTATTCCTGCAAGAACTTGCAAACAAAAAGCAGCCGGGTTCCTTTGAGCTGCGTCAGAGTTCTGTCCCAGGCCAGCAAGGGAACACACTGCCCTAGGTGACAGGAAACGGGTTTGGGGGTTTGTTTTATTAACAATGATTACAGGAAGAGATTAGCAAGGGTTCACAATGATCAATCACAGGATACATAATCGATACTCCAAGAAGGCAGGCTTCACAGTGATCATTAGAAGATTCTCTATATCCACACTTCTCCAGTGACCATTCACCCACCAAACCCTGAAGCTTCGTGCACCCATTCTTATCTAAACTGGGGGATGCTTCAGTGCCTGGCTTTGCTGCATGGGGATACTTTGTATCTGGATAGTTAGCTTACTGGCCTTGCTAGCTTCCTTCCTGAGTCCGAACACCCCTGCTGATTAAGCCCAGAAGGAATGCTACTGAAAGGGAAGGAGGTGTTACATTTTCGATTTTTAACAAACTATCTTAAATTATGTTACATTTCTGGTACTTTGATTAACAGCAGTCTCTTTCTGCTCTTCTTTCGCCCTCTCTGTCAGAAGTGACATCCTTGCTCTTTAAAGAGGCCTTGCCCTAGGCAACCTGCCGTCTCACTCACAGGTATATGGTTGAGGAATACAATTCATATTCTGAGTTGTGGGGTCATAACTGGGACCATCTCTCTCATTTCTCCCACCCTCTTCCTTCTCGTAGGTTTCCGGTGGGTGGTTGACCCCGGTTCTTGCTTCTCAATTCTGAAAGAATTCACACGGCAGAAGCACATTTGTATATCCAAGGAATTTTTGTGAGGGAAAGGCATTTCAGCCTCAAAAAGGACATGCCATTACTGGGAAGGGTACAAGGCCATGCAGAGAAAGCACAAGAGCTTATGACCGAAGATTGCCACTTCAGGGAAGCATGAAAATGACCCGAACAGGAGCTCGGAGTCACAAGTGGGGAACCAAGAGCAGGAGATCCCCAGAGGCCTTGCCAGAGTGGGCCCTCCCCCCTCCTGCATGACTGGAGGGGGCGTGGTTGAGGGTAATGGCAGACCTTATTGGCTGAGTTCAGGTGCACCTGTGTGATATCCCATCGCTGGTGCCTAGCACGGGCATTTGGGGCAGGCAACCCCGCTTTAGCCCTCACTGTCACTTCCACTGGCACATAGTAGGTGCTCAAAAACATCCTGGCTGATTAAATGCTTCTCCCGTTCAAGGGATGAAAGAGTAAACCCCGTCCCTGCTGTTTCAGGCTTCGGAAGATCGGTGCGCATATTCCTGGCAGACTCGCGGGGCTTCCACCACTTCATGGCCTCCGATCTGCAACACGAGGACACAGTAGCGACGGCCGTCTTTGGCCCCAAGAACAATCTGATTGTGACAGGATCCCGCGACTCACTCGTTCAGGTAGGGAGGAGATTCTAGCTGGCACCTCCCTCCCCCTCTTCTGCCTTTGCCTTTGGAATACAAAATAGGATCCTTTGGGGACCGCTTAGCTTCCAGGCAGAGAAGCCCACAAAAACTAGCACAGGCAAAATAGGGCAGGCCATCGAGAAGCTTTAGAGTTGTGTCCGGGGACTCAGCAGCACACTGAGGTGTGGTTACTGAAATATCAGAGGCGAGGCCATTCCCAATTAGCTTGGAAAATGGGGCGGACCTGCCTGCAGGGCATAGCTGGGCCAGGGAAGGAACATTCTGTTTAAGCGTAAAGTTATGAGGCGGGTGAGGAAACCGCACTGTAGGAGAATGTTTCTCCACTGTTTTATAGTGGAGCTCCATGACGTTTCACATACGGCGGGGGTGGTGGTGGGGGTGGGGGGGTGTGGGGAGCCAAAAAAAAACAAACCCTGGATTTTTTTTGTTTTTTAACAAAACAACCTTATCCCTTTCAAAGTACTCTCCATGGCACTTCATACATTTGTCAAAGCTGCGATTCCATTCTTGGAAACATTTTTCAAATCTGTTTGGATGGCTGACAGCTCCTCCCTCAGTTTCCTTCACCACATCTGTGT
The DNA here is from genome assembly GCF_050624435.1 of Tenrec ecaudatus. NCBI lineage: Eukaryota > Metazoa > Chordata > Mammalia > Afrosoricida > Tenrecidae > Tenrec > Tenrec ecaudatus. The sequence goes on from NC_134530.1 coordinate 22,507,938, forward strand.
CGTGGAATTGCTGTCCTTTCATGCCCCTCTTCATTCAGGGACACACAAAGAAGTCACACGGAGTGAGGTCAGGTGAGTAAGGCGCATGGGGCAAAGAGAGGCAGTTGGTTCAAGTCCAAAGAACTGGAGGCCGATAAGTCAGATGCAGGATCCAGATCCAGCAAGAAGCTAGAAAACATTCCTGCAGCATCCACTTATCTAGGAAGTGCCCCTGAGGAAACGTCCTTTCAATGGCATCAAGTCTGTGACATGAGTAAGGATCACGTTCTAGCCTAGTCTTCTTACAGCAGATTGGCTGCTCCCAGCAGATTCCTTGTGGAGTTGATTACACTGTGTTGGGTCACATTATGAGAGATTGCTAGGCTTTAATTGCCAAACCACTAACAATCCAGGCTCAGTCAGTTGCCATAAACCCGAACTATCACAGGTAGGTAGGGAGTGAGAGAGAGAGAGAGAGAGAGAGAGAGAGAGAGAGAGAGAGAGAGAGAGAGACAGACAGACAGACAGACAGACAGACAGACAGACAGAGATGATAGACAGACAATGCCATTGGGTCAAGTATGACTCGTGAAGATCTTTGTGCAACAAGACCCAATGTCTCCTGGTCCTGCAGAATCCTCAATCACCAGCACACTCAGGTCCTCTGCTGTGGCTCCTGCCCCATTCCATCTCACATGGCATCTCCCCTGCTGGCCTTCTTCGTCACCAAGCACGATGTCCTTCCTGCTCCAGCCATTGGTCCCTCCTGGTGATCCATCTAAAACAAGCGAGTCAGACAATGGTCCATAGGGGTCTAGAGCAGATCACCAGACCTTTCTTCCTCGCCTGCAATCTCCGCAGAAACCTATGCACCATGAGCTGCCCGACTGGTATTTGAAATCACTTCCAGCAACACAGCAACACACAGGCCACCCCAGTGCTAGCTGCTACTCTAGGAGGGTTGGCTGTGTGGGAGGCAACATCCAATACTTGTCACCTGCCGCCCTACGGCCATCATCACTTAAGAGGTGAAGACTCTGAGGCCATGAGAGGTCCAGGTACTAGCTCAGGGTCATCCAGTTGATGAGTGGTGCTGCCCAGCAGGGATCCAAGCTCTAACCCTAAATCCCATGGCCCTGATTGATGAGCATTGTCTCCATGGCCTGACCTGCTGTAGCACAAATATCACAAGTGGGTGGCTTTTCAGAACAGAAATTCATTTTCTCACAGTTTAGGAGGTGGTGATTTTGTTTGTTGCTGTTGAGGCGATTCTTACTCATGAAGACCCACTGTGTGCCGAGTTGCCCAGCATATTCAAAGCTCTGGCTTTTGTAGTACCCTTGACCCATCTTCCCTCAGTGTCAACATTTCACATGAACTTGCTACATTAACAAGATTCTGAAATTAACGCTGGGAAACACAACTAACTGTTCTACAGGCTTTGCTCCAGGATCCAGTCCAGGGTCCAACCCTGCATTTAGGATCTATTGAGACTTACCAAGTTAACATTTAGGAACCCTAAAATGCCAAATCACTAATTGCTTTAAACTTAATTTAAAAAACCATTATATACTAACATAAACATGATCTTATGAAAAATTACTTAAAACATATGGGGGTACCCCACCCTCCAAAATGAAAAAAAAAATCTTAGTATGCATTTTTCATGCTAGGCGAACATTAAGCAACTCACTTTGAGTTAGTGCACCCAGTGGTGTCGCCTGGGAAGGTTCTCTCTGGTCACAGTGAATTTTTTTCATAAAAGCAGTTTGCTTGAACCTTGTTTTTTTGATGACTGATTTAAGAGAACAACATGTGGCTGTGAAATTTGTATCCTCCTCTGGAAAAATGCCGCAGAAACGGTTGTGATGTTGAACACAGCTTATAAGGACAGCGCTATGGGAAAAGTGTATGAGTGGTTTCCAAACAGGTGAAACATCAATTGATGACAAACCTCATTTTGGACATCTGTCAACTTCCCGAACAGACAGAAATGTTGACAAAATTCATGCAGTTGCGCTCAGAGACCAATGATGGACCATTGAAGAGATGGGGACTTATCTGGACTATCTCGGAGCTCAGTTCAGGAAATCTACATGGAAGATTTGGGAGAGAGAAGGGTCACTGTGACATCTGTATCTCGAGTTCTGACTGACCAGGAAAAGGGGCGTCAAGTGGAACATGCCATGCTTTGTAAGAACAGTTCCAAAAGGACCCAGACTGCCCCCCCTCCCCCCCCAGGTCATTGCTAATGAGGACACCTAGTGCTATTCTTAGGACTCCGAAAGCAAACATCAATAAATACCAGTGGAAGACTCCATCATCACCTGTTCCCCTCCCCCCCAAAGCTCGTCAGGTGAAATCAAAGATCAAGAAGATGCTCGTTTGGTTTTTTGATGTGAGGGAGACAGTGTGTTGGGCAGACTGTTAATCAAGCTTTCTACTTAGAGGTTCTGAAACGATAGTATTACAGTGTGTGACCAAAAAAGTCCAGATTTGTGGCAGATGGGGGCCTCGTTCTGCCACATGACAATGCACCTGCTCATGCAGCCATCTCAGTGCCCCAGTTTTTGGCAAAAAAACGAACATGCCTCTCTTGCCCCACTCCCCTCACTCACCTGACCTTGTGCTGTGAACCTTCTTTTTGTTTCTGTGAATGAAGAGGGACATGAAAGGACAGCAATTTGAAGACATGGAAGAGGCAAAGAAAAACAAGAAGGGAGGTGCCGTCAGCCATCCGAACAGATTAATTTGAAAAATGTTTTCAATAATAGAATTGCAGATTTGATAAATGTATTAAGTGAAATGGAGAGCACTTTGAAGGTGATAAGATTGTTTTATATAAAAGAGGACCTGATGCAAAGGGCTTAAGTGGAGAGCAAATGCTTTGAGAATGATTGGGGCAGGGAATGTGCGGATGTGCTTTATACAATTGATGTATGTATAGGTATGGATTGTGATAAGAGTTGTATGAGCCCCTAATAAAATGTAAAAAAAAAGAAAAGAAGAGGAAAAAAAAGATTGTTTTATATATAAAAAAATACATAGCTTTGAAAAATTCTGGGGTTTTGGGGGGTACCCTCTTGTATATATGATGTATGTATATATGTATGTGTTTGTATATGTATATATATATATATATATACACATTCAAGAGACATCTAGACAGAATATCAGCAGTTTGTACCAGCGAAGACATGGCCAGTTCAGAGAGACTGGGCCCTGGACAGTGATGGAGACAGGGCCAGAAACTAACAAGGGATAACAATAAAATCTTTGATTGGTCAGTTTGGGTTGAGTTCATAAAAGAGAGGGTTAAGAAGGCAGGGAAAGGCTTAAATGTGGGTAATTGAAGGAGGGTCATGGAGAGGGGTGGGGGACATCTGAAGACCTCCCGCGTCAGGAGAGTGGAAACTCAAACTCTGCGCCAGCCCAAGCCGATTGCCAAAGGCAAAGGCCAGGCACGCTCCACCCTCCCTCTCTCTGCACCTTATTCTGACAAGCGGCCTGGCTCTCCCCCACCAGCCTGCTTCCCTGCTGGGGTGGAGAATGCATTGCAATGGCCACACGGACCAGAAACAATGAAAAATATATAAGAACAAAACAGAAGGGTGGGGGGAGAAAGAAAGAAAAGACCACTGGCAATATTAAAGTAAGCCAGAGAGAACTTTTCTGGTGAGGAACAAGTGAGAAATATTTAAAGCTAGAGTAAATTCAGGATGGGTCAAAAGGAAGGTCAACTAGACCAAGTATTGTATTAGACTGTGGTTCCCTCTACCAGAGTCAAATTTACTATCATCTTGCCTGTTGCCATTGGGGATCTGCCGGAGACTTAATCCACACAGAGAACTCCGCAGATGGGTTTGGGCTTCCACCGTCCTCCATAGCCTTCTCCCAGTGGTGTGTTCACAATTTCCCTTCATCCTCTTCGGGTGTTGTTATCTGCCGTCTTTGGACCACGCAGGCTGGTGTGCTTCGTCCATGTGGACTCACTTGATGACTCTCTGCTCTCCCAATCCACCTCCTTCGGTTGCGGCATCGGTAAGAGGCGAGGACGCCAGAGTCCCTGGAACCCGCTCAGGGAATCCCGGCCTTACTCCTTGTGTTCTTCATCCTCAGGTGTGGAGCCTCTCAGAACAGGGGACCCTGCTAGACGTCCTCGAAGGTGTTGGGGCCCCTGTGAGCCTGCTGGTCCGAGGAGGACCTTTGGTGGCATCCGCTTCCCAACAATCCTCATCGTTCAAAGTCTGGGATGTCACCAGCTCCCAGAAGCCCCGCGTCTCCGTCCCTTTTCTGGACCGCACTGGCCTCACTGCTGTGTCACACAACGGAGGCTACGTCTACTTCCCCAAGATTGGGGACAAAAACAAAGTCACCATCTGGGACATGGCGGAAGGTTTGTAAGAACTAAGTATGAGCAGAAGGACCACTTATATTATTTGTTGGGCGCGAAGTGAAGGCGCAGTCACGCCAGTCAGCTGGAAAGTTAACAATAGAAAGCAGAGCTTGCTGTTGCACTCTGCTAGTGGAGAGCAGTTGAATTGGTCCCTGACTCCTGGTAGCCCCGTGGATTCCAGAGTAGAGCTGCTCCATAGGGCTTTCTGGATGGCATTCCTTCTATGGAGTCCTAGACCGCTAACCACAAGGTTAGGGGTTCAAACCTATCAGCTGCTCTGAGGGAGACAGGTGAGGTCTGCTCCTGTGAAGACATACAGCCTTGGGAACCCTACATTCGGTCCCTGTGACTTTGGATTAACTCCATGGCAGTGGGTCTCGTCAATTTATAGAAGCAGTGGGCCAGGCCTTTCTTCCACAGCACCAGATGGGTTTGAACTACCAACCTTTGAGTTGGCAGCTCATCACAAAGTGCTTGTACTCCCCAGGCTCCTTGCTAATTCAGGTGGCCTAGGAGTAGGGTCTGAGGTAGGGAGATTTGCATAGATGATGCCTGGAGGGATGGAGTGGGGAGCAGCAAGGGACAGAGGTGAGCTAAGTGAGGATGTGGGATCAGCCTGACCCTGTGGTGTTTTTAGATCCCTAGTGCTGGTAGGAGCCCTGATGGTGCAGCGGGTTCCACGATGGGTAATTAAATACAAGGTTGGCAGTTCAAATCCACCAGCCCCTCCAAGGGAGAAAGATGAGACTTTCTACTCCTGAAAAGAGTTATCGTCTCAGAAACCCACAGGGGCAGTTCTACCCTGTCCTATCGGGTCGCTGTGAGTTGGCATCAGCTCGATGGCAGTAAGTTTGGTTTCTCTGGGATGTGATCTTATTAACATCCCAAAGAAAGCCATATCCCTGGACATAATTACACCCACGGGAAAAGCACCACCCAACCAACCCCCTGGCCGAGAGTTGATTCGGACTCATACCGAACCCAATATACAGGGTTTCCGCCTGTAAATCTTTGTGGGGAAAGTCAGCCTCATCCTTTACCCTGGGGGTGACCGGTGGGTGCCCACCTTGGCCTCTGTGATTGGCTGCCCGATGCCTAACCCATAGCACCGCCAGGGAGCCTGATCTTCAGGTGCAGGGGTTAGGACTCCAACATTTATTTGGCCATTGTTGTTGTGAGCTGCTGTCAAGTGGGCCCAACTCATCTCAGCTTACGATGACTTGGGGTGTATACAGTCCCACAGAGATTTTTTTTTTCAAACTGAGCTTTTGGGGCGGATCGCCAGGCCTTTACTCTGCAGCGCCTCTAGGTGGATTCAGTCTGCCAACCTTTCTGAGACTCGGCAGAGCTCATCTGTTTGTGCCGTTGTGGCAACATTTGATCCACAACACATGGGGAGCTCTGGGCTGTGTACACACCAGAGAACCGTCCCATCTGAACAAAGGGGCCCTTCCTTTTGCACCCCTGCCCGTTAGTCATTGCCATCCTGCGGGAGCTCTTCCAGGAGGGGATGTGTGTGGGTCTCGTTCCGGGGAGGGCGGCATCTGAGTCCCTGCTTCACATTGCATCACACCATTCTCCTCTCTCTGCCTGTGTTGCTTCACCACCATGAACTGAGACTCTCTGCCTCTTCAACGTTGTGTGGGTGTTGAAGAGCTGCTGTATCCATGGGCTCTCACAGAGATGTTTCTTCCAAAGAGCGCCCTGCTCAGGGCCGACCTGGTTGATCCCATGAGCTCAACGGCAGTCTAGTTTAAAGAGGTCTTTGTGGGATCGTTTGGGCCCAAGGTTTAAAAGTCGTTCCCAGGCTCCTTTGATCAAATATTTTAGAGAAGAACACCGATCAAAAGTGGGGGAAATGTGGAACAGAATTTTCCATTCCCTTAGAGGGACTTTCTGAAGCTACTTAGGCTGAAGGACCCCCAATCCCCCAACAAACTCCTGCCCTCAGATGACCTTAAACAAAGAGGATCCGCTGCACTCTTGTTGCTCCACAATCGTGCGGCATGGCAGTGCCCAGTGCATGGTTCTCGTTCACAGCACTGTCTCTATGGGACCAAATGGATACACGCGGCAACTCGAAAGGTGCGATAGGAAGTTCAGGAGGCAGAACAGTTATATCCCTGGGGGAGGTATCCTTTTTAAAAGGGAGATGAGAATGGTGGTACGACTTGAAGAATACAGTCAATGCCATGGAACCACACACACGTAGAACTGGTTGAGTTGGTGTGTTTCCACTGTATGTTTTCAACAATAGCTACGGGATCAACTATGCCTGTACAAGACGGTTTCAGGTCATAGGCACAGGGCTCCTGGTCCGTTTTCAACATGGCCTCTTCTCTTGGCAGGTGAGGAACAAGATGCTCTGGATACCTCCAACGAGGTCAGGTGCCTGGAGGTGGCCGAGCAGAACCAGCTGCTCTTCACCGGCCTGGTTTCGGGGATTGTCCTCGTGTTCCCCCTGAACTCCCGGCAGGACGTGATGTGCATCCCCCCGCCAGAGGCCCGCAAAGCCATCAACTGCATGTCGCTGAGCAAGAGTGAGGAACGCCTGGCCATCGCCTACGACAACATCGTCCTGGTGCTGGACATCAGCCCCGGGGACCCCTGCCCCGTCATCGATGGGCCAACCTACACCTTTTACACTCAGCTGCCTGAGACCATCTCCAGCGTGGCTGTTCTGGCCGACTACCGGGTGGTCTACGGCATGACCAACGGTGACCTCTTTCTCTATGAGTGCGCCAACTCCAAGGTGTTCCCCTTGGAAGCCCACCGGAGCAGGGTGGCCTGCGTGGAGGTTAGCCACAGGGAGCAGCTGGCTGTGAGTGGCTCGGAGGATGCCCTGCTGTGCCTCTGGGACCTGCAGACATGCAAATGGAAGTTTGAGATGAGTTACACTGTACGTGGCCCCCACATCACTTCCCCACGCACCAGCTCCTGGCGGTAGCAAACTATGGTGTCCCTTGTTTTCTCACGGTGACCCCGTGAAAACAGATTAGGCCTCTAGGGTGTCCAGGGCTGGGCTCTTTCAGAAGCAGATCTCCCATCCACCCAGCACTCCCCGGTTCAACTTGCCAGTCTGCAGGTGACTGTGTCACTGGGCCACTCGGGGGCTCCCTTGGGAAATTGGTGAAGTGACCACCGACTGAGGGCTTCTGGTGTGCCACTGGCAAGAGCCAGGAATAGTAGGGGGAGGTGAGCGATGACTTTGTTCGAGTTCTCGGGAGGAAAACAGTCAGAGGTAGATACACACACGCGTGCACACACACATGTACGTACTTACAGATAGATGAACCTCGAAACGTTTGTGGAAAATGTAATTATCCTTTAACTCTAATTTTCCATGAAATTTAGAAAAATCTCTCACATATTTGCATAGACAAAGGCTCAGCTGTGGGAAGGTTGGCACAGGTGAAGACATAGGCACCTGCACACAGCCACATATGTGCACTCACCTTCACACGCAGTACTCGTGAGAAGGCGACACACAGAAGCGAAATTAGCATGGAATTTCCCCACAAACTTTGAAGTGCCCTCATATTTTCAACGTAATCTATATTTACAATGGTGCTCCCTTTTTCTTCCCTAAGACAGATAAACATATCACTGTGAGCCAGAATTGACTCGATGGCAGGTGACTTTAAGCGGGGTCATATTTGTATCAGATTATTTAAGAAGCCGATAATAATACACACAGCAAGGCATGCGCTAACACCACATGTGCTAGTCAGTGGCATTGATTATGTTATCAACATCCTTTACCAAATCAGTCCTCCCAGTCCCATTCAGCTCATGGTCGTTGCGCTCTCCCTTTGTGGATGTATACACAGATAGAGGTTTTCTTCGAGCGATTGACTTAAGCAACTGTGAGACTGGGGGGATCACCGTCTGCAAGTCTGGTGGCGGGAAGGAGATTTCTGCAGCCTTTTGACTCCAAACCCATAGGCCAAGGAAGCAAAGAGTGCTTTGTCCAAAGGAAGGGAGCAAGGTCTGCCTGGACCTGCTAATATTCTGGGGGGCAGGAAACTCCGCATCAGTTGGTAGGCTCATCCCGTCACATGGCATCTTAGAAGGCCATTATGCTGTACTATGCTGCCTTCTGGAAGTTACTGAATGGCGTTACACTACGTTACCGCAAGAACAGCACCCAGTCCAGTATCTGGACAAACCACTGAGAACCATAGCCGGGCCACCTCGCCACTTAAGATTAACCATCATGCCTTGGTGCCAAAACACTCCGCAATTGCAATAGATCATATATATTTTTATTGCTGTAAACTATAGCTGACAATATTTGCCGGTTGAACCTCTTTGACAGGTACAATTTAGTGACACAAATTGCATTAATCGTGCTGTGCCCCCTCACCAATAGCCCTTGCCAAAATTTCCATCACCATCCATAAAAACGCAGTGATTTCCCCCTTTCTCCTCCAAGAAACTCTTTTTCAAATGATTCCTCCACACTGATATGAACTCAGCACTCCCTAGGCTTCGAATCCACCCTTTCCAGTTACTATTGTTAATTGGATCATACGCGTCATTTTTTTAAAAAGCACAATGCCCAAGGTAGACATTGTTTCCTAATTAATCTGAACCTGTGTTTTCATCTTTGGCATTGGGGTGGGAGCATAAATTTGAATAGTAGTCCGTCTTGTAGGCATACAAATACTAGCCGATCATTGACAGTGGTGTGCTGCAGGATAGATCTTGAAATGTTCTCTTTGACCTTGAACATGATGTTCTGCCCTTCCTGACAGTAGAGCATATGACCATCGGATTGAAAGTGGCTAATCCGGTCTTTGCAGCTCAACCAGGCCCAGCACTTAGATTTCTATACATTCTCGCTCATGTTTGATGACCTCCAAGTGCCGTAGGGCCACGCTCTGTCCTTTCCAGGCTCTGATGATTAACGGGCGTGTGCCATCGGCCAGAGCAAGGAACAAGAGGGGGAGGTGAGCGAGCTGAGCTGTTTGCAGCTGTTTCTTATTTTGAATCTTGCCACAGCAGCACGTGCAGGTCCTGAACGCTTTGGTCCACCCACATCCTTCAGTGTGGCTTTGTTTTGAGAAGACAGCTCTTCCTCATTCAGCTTCTGAGTGCCTTCCCCCTGCCCCCAGAGGCACATCTTCCAGCACCATATCAGACTCTGTTTCACTGAGGTTCAGATGGTTTTCGCTGGCCACTTTTTTAGGCAATAGATTGGCAGGGTCTTCTTCCCAGTCTGAGTTAGTCTAGAAGCTCTGTTAAAACGTGTCCCCCGGAGGTGACCCTGCTGATATTTGAAATACCATCAGCCTAGCCTCCGGCATCCCAGCAACAGCCATGCTGCCACGGCACGACACACTGACCGACACACTGACCGACGAGGGGTAGATTACAGCCTTGGGGTTCATTTTCATGAGGAAGGCATTGTGAGGTGGCATTATGCTCTGCTCAATGGGGAATTCCCCAACCGCAGGCCACCAGGACAGCCCCAGAGACATCCTCAGCACTGAATAGATCGAGGTTGATGAAGCATTTCTTTATGAAATCAGCATGTCGTGAGTCTGGGAGCTGTAAAGTGCTTTGTAGCAGATGCCATTCTGAAAGGCCAGGGAAGTCACAGCAACCTGACAGAGGGGCGGTGGCTGTGCGTGAGGTGGCTTAGCCAGGAATTGAACCTGGGTCTCCCACACAGAAGGCAAGAATTCTACTAGGGAGCCACCAATGCCACACTAACAGTAGTGTCACTAGGGCCATTTGGGGGCCATTTAAGAAAGTCAGTCCTATCTATCACTCCCACTCTCCAGTGCACAAATTCTCTGAACGTCTCAGTCAGCTCCCTCTGACCTGACGTTGAGGGTCCCGAGAAGACCGCAGCTACCTATCTCTCCAGCGGTTTGTTAGGCCCCTGCTCCGTGGGGGATGACAAGCCAGGATTCCCAGAGCATTGACATTGGTCTCCTGGAAGCTTTCCGCCTGGACTCAAGACCTCCTTGTCTGTTCCCGCAGAGTTCTTACTGCCGAGGGGTGCAGTGTGCCTGCTTCTCTAAAGATGACAAGTACGTGTACGCGGGCTTGAAGGATCGCTCCATCATTGTCTGGAGTGTACTGGACGGTGAGTCGTTTCAGATTATTTCTGTGAAGATCGGTGTGACACAACATCTGCCAATTCAGCGTTTTCCAGGTGTGCAATGTACTGACCTCGCTTACAGCGATCGTGTCAGACAACCATCACCCATAATCATTGCCAAATTTCCAATCACCATCAACAGAAACTCACTGCTTCCTGTACAAAGGGTGTCCCTGATCCCCTCTAGCCTGTCTCTGATAACCACTAATAAAATTCAGTCTCAATATATTTATATTTCATATACGTAAAATCATATAACACTTCTCCTTGGGTGACACATTGCACTGAGAGTGCTGTTTTCAAGGTTAACCCCTGCGGTGGCATGCATACAGACTTCATTTCTCTTGTAATATTCGTGATATCCCATTGTTTATCGACGCCACATTTCATTTATCCGTTCATCTGATGGAGTGTCCAGTTGTTTCCACCTTTTGGCTGCTTGTGAAAAGTGCTGCCGTGGACACTGGTGTGTAGGCTTTGGTTTGGGTTCCTGCCGTCACTTCTTCCAGGCATCTGCCTGGGAGTGGAATAGCTGGGCTCCTGGTCGTCCCATGGTTAACTTTCTGAGAAACCACCGAACTGTTGGCCTCAGCGGTGGTACAATTTTTCATTCTCACCAGCAGTGGATTAGGGTTCTAGTTTCTCCACTCCCTCCCCAACACTGGTGATTTCTTTTGGGTAGGTGTGTGTTTTAAGCTCCGCCATCTTAATAGTCATGAGGTGGTATCTCATTGTGTCTCTGATCTGCAAGCTCCTGAGGGCTTAAATAAAGGAGTTCCGGCGGCATTATGGGCTAAGGACTGGGCTGCTAACAGAAGGTCACAGTTCAAACCCACCAGCCGCCCTGAAGGAGAAAGATGAGGCTAGCAGTTTCTAAAAAGATTTACTCTCAGGAACCCTAAGGAGCAATTCTGTCCTCTAGGGTTGAGATGAGTTGAAATCAACTTAATGACCTTGGGGGTAGCCAGTAGTCCCTGGGTAGAACAAATAGCTATGCCAAAACGCTGGTGGTTCAAACCCACCCAGAAAACAGACCTGGTGGTTTCCTTCTGAGAAATCAGTCATTGAAATAGACCTGTATGCAGGTCTATTCTGCCCAGTGAAGATACCATGAGTGGGAATTAGCTGTGTTAACCAACAACCTGGCTCACGGCAATGAGCATCCTTTTATGGGTTTATTGGCCATCTTATATACTTGTTGGCCATTTGATGAGTTATTTCTCAGTAGAGTTATGTGTTCATTGTCTGCTGCTCCTGTAACTGAAGTACCACAACGGGGTGTTTTGACAAACAGAAATTTACTTCCTCACAGGCTAAGAGGTTGAAACTCAAAATCAGGGTACCAGCTCTAGGAAAGAGCTTTCCTTCTCTGTCAGGTGCGATGGAAGGCCCTTCCGTCTTCAGCTTCTGTTTCCTGGTTCCTTGTGACTTGGCATCTACAATTCCCCAATTATATTTGGTACTTGTTTGCTTAATCATCGCTTTCATATCTCAAAAGAGATTCTACACTTGATCTTAACCAAATGGCTGAGAAGCGATTCTCAAACGAGATTGACTTGAGATCTAACCTACACTAATCCTGCCTGAGTAACATATAAAATACGCATAACACACACTCACAAATGATATTATAACTATAGAGGATTTACTGGGATTTACAACCAGATATCTCCACGGTATTCTTGTAACACTGTAGTCTAATATAGTGTAGCAAATATGCCTAGCAAAAATTCGCAGGATGGTTTAGAAACTGGATGTTTCGTTGCGCCCTTAAAAGCTCATCCTTACCATAAATAAAAGTTGATATTAAAAAAAATAAGTCCTGCCACTTTTGCAGCCTTAGAACTCACCTGAGTGCCTAGCATATCAAAGGAAGTCTATAAATATCTGTGACTTATTGAAAAGTTGGGGTGGGAGAGGGGGTAGAGAGCCTATCCTCAGCAGGTTCACAGTCTCCCTTCCTGCTTTTCCAATAATAAAAATATATATTGGGCTCGCTCTGAAATAACCCCATGCTGAGCATGTGACATGCATAATACCTTTAAAGCTTCAAAACTCCCCTTGGCAGGTAGGTTTGCTACCAATGCCATTTACAGAGCAAGCAAGTCGGTCTCTGAGAGGTTAACCACCACATTGAATCCCATCAAAGGGCCCAGCAGGGATCTGAATCCAACATCCAACTCTAGGAGGCATGATACCGGCCCTCTGATCCATGGCCTTCTCATTTGTCTCCCTCCTTCTACCCCACAGGGGCCCTGCTGACTGTCCAGTTTGTCCATGCTGTGGTGAACAGAATCATCCCAACGTCAAATGGTTTCATCGCGCCCACCAGACACGGTTATCTCATCCGGGAGCGTTTCCAGTGCCCCGCATCAAGAGTCTCACAGCAGGATCCACTGAAGAACTTCAAGAAGGCAGTGTGGCTGGTCAAATCCAGGCAGAGGGAAGAGTTGGCGACTGCAGCAGGAGCAACCCAAGACTCTGAGAGTGCTGAAGGAGATGGGTCCAAACCAAACAAACGTTCACAAGTCTGTCTAATCCTGTAGAGCCCCAGATGGGGGGTATGGAGTTTCAGCCCTCTCCAGTCTGGTCGAAGCAAAGAGACTGTGTTTGCTGGCGTATGCTCAAATCCAGGGCCTCAGATTATGTCACCCATATTTCTATTCCTCTTTCCTCCTGGTTAGCAAAGTTCTCAGATGCTGCCCTCCTACAGGCAATGTGCTAGCCAACACACCATCTCTGAATTCAGTAGGAAAGAGAGAGCTTGCTTTCCCCAGGACTTTTCCCCCATTGGCTCAATGCCCATCTCTAAACCAAGCATTGTCTCCATAAGAGTGCATCACTCTGACTGCCCAGCCTGACCCAATGAGCACCACTGGGACCGAAAGTGGACTCAATACCTCCCAAACATGTGGAATGAAAATGGTAAGCGTATTCCCTAAGGCAGTGATTCTCACCCTGTGGATCGCGACCTCTTTGGGGGTCTAACAACTCCATCACAGGGATCACCCAATTCATAACAGCAAAATGACAGTGATGAAGTAGCAATGAAAATAATGTTATGGTCGGGGGGAGGGGGGAGTCACCAGAACATGGGGAACTGTATGAAAGGGTCACGGCATCAGGCAGGTTGAGAACCACCGCCCTAAAGGGAAACGGTGCTGGCACCCTCCAAAGTGAGGATGGATGCAAGTCAGACCAAACGACAACGACTTATCATGTTCCAGGCGCTGACGTTCAATCCTCATAGCAGTTCATACGTTAGGGAAGGCAGAGTTTCCTCTCCACCTTGCAAACAAGGAAGCCTGAGCTGTGGAGTGTAGCTGTGCTTTATTTCAGAGAACAAGCTCAAGCTACAAACCCTGAGACATGGGAATGGGAAACCTGTCCCAATCCTTGACCGGCGCTCTTGCTTCCATTTTGGTCTCTGAAACACAACCATCTACTCTGTGGGTGGTAGAATGCAATGTCCCTGGGCTCAGCAAGGCATCTGGATCATTGTGCGTGTGTGTGTGGTGGGGGAGGGTCCTGGGTGAACCGAAAAGTGTTGGAGCCTGTCAGGGCTGTGGGGAGGTGAAGAACACATGCTCTACTAGAGGAGTGGATGGGGCGACCACAACCCATCTTCAGCCCAGGATCCCCCCAAGGAGAATAACGCACTCTTGCCAGACCTCTCTATTGTCTTCTGCAAAACTGGAAGTCCAGATTTTCATGCTAAGTTTTCCCATTTTTAAAAGTTTGTGATTGGTTTCAATTTACATCTTTATATTCATTGGACCAGTGTATTTCTAGGTCACGAGTCAACTTCAAAACTCAAAATGGAATTAAAAATATTTTTAATGTGCAGTTCATGCAGTCCTACTCTCTGGCTTCCAAAACTTTAGAATACAAACATTCTTCTTTTTTGAAAACCAGAGGCTACTGGAAGCAGATGGAAAGAGGTGCTTACCCTCTTTCTACAGTGCTTTTGGGCAGTCTGCCTCTTGCAAGTTCAGCCATCAGATTCTTCCCACCTCTGGGAAAGGGCCTTCCTTCCTTGCCCAAAGCCTGTAGCTGCCCACGGCTTGCTTCAGAGGATGACTGATCTAACACAGCAGTTCTAAACCTGTGGGTCGTGACCCCTTTGGGGGTCCAACAACCCTTTCACAGGGGTTGCCTGATTCATAACAGTAGCAAAATGACAATGAAGAAGCAGCAATGAAAATAATTTCATGGATGGGGGTCACCACAACATGAGGAACTGTGTTAAGGGATCGCGGATTAGGTTGAGAACCACTGCCCTAACAATAAGGGAGTCCACCCCTTCAAGGTGCTATTCCCTGTCCCCACTTCCTTTGAATTCCAGAACGTTTCAGCAAAACCAGACGTAGGACAGTCAGTAGCACTCTCGTGATGATCTGGCTCAGTCATTTCCCAAACCAGGGGTCCGATGTGTAAATGTCCACCTCAAATTCCGTTTTTAAAACATTTTTAAGCTGTAATTCTAAAACTCAGAGTCGGATGCCTTGCCTAGCAAGCTTTAGTGTGTGCTGGAGCTGACTACCATGAGTCCTGTAGCTGAAAAACCCACTTAGGCTACACCGGGCATCTTTTAAAAGATTGCCTTTCTCTGCCACCACTTCTTTGTGAATCAAAGGTTTACTCAACACGGAATGAAGTAGATGTAACAGAGTGAGATGTCATTAATAACTTCTGGCTAAAAGTGTGTGTGTGTGTGTGTGTGTGTGTGTGTGTGTGTCCATCAGAGGGGCCTCAGTGATAAACTATTGCTTTCTATGTGAATAGTAATTGAAACATAAGGAAGACATTTTTACTAATAAAATGCTAATCTGAATTGTTGCTTATCTTGTGTGTGTTTTTACATATCATTTTTAATCTATTTGTTTTTTATCATGGTAAAAAGATACCCAACAAGGTATTTGCCAGGTCAGCAATTTCTAAATGTACAATTCAGCATCTGGATTACCTTCTTCAAGTCGAATAATCACCCACATTCTCCTTTTCCAAAGCATTTCACACAGTGGCCCCCACGCCAAGGAAAGCCCTGCCTCCTTCAGTGGGAATTCCAGCCCATCTCCCAAAGATCCTTCCTCCACAAACAATCAACCCACCGTTCTCTTACCTGCCACCCTCACCTACGAAGCTCTCTCTCTCCCTCAGGTCTGAACTTAGTACACAGGGGGTGGGGGTAGGGGGAGAAGGGACTTGGCTACAGAGAACATTGAACAGTTCCTATGAAAAACCATCAAAACTCAAAGAAATTGAAATATGCATTTTCTACCAAGCAGTGGATCCATATGCAATACAAGGAGATCATTTTGTTTCTAAACACAGGTGGTTCGTAGTGGGTTGGTTCACTTGCTAGAAAGACATCTGGAGACGGTGCCTATGGAGCTGAGTTGAACTGGCCGGGGTCACCTTCCCGAGAGAAAGTTCTTTCTTGTGCATCAATGGGTGTCATTGGTTTGCTGTTCTAGACAACCCAGACGAATGCACAGAACTAGGATGTTTGTCTGTGCACCAAGCACTAAAGCTAGTAATGACGTAATTGAAGAAGTCTACCAACTTGAGTATGAAATTGATCCGCAAGATGCACTGATAGTTGTTGGCAATTGAAATGCAAACACTGGAAACAAAGAGAAAGAACAATCGTTGGGAAATACAGCCTTTGTGATAGAAACAAAACTAGTGATCCTTTGATAAAATTTTGTAAGACCAATGACTTCATTGAAAATACCTTTAAAATTTTTTTCCAACGACATAATTACCACATGGACTGCTCCATATGGAATGTACAGAAGTCAAATTGATGACCTTTGGGGGAAGAGACGATGGAGAATCAGCAGTCAAAACAAGGTCAGGGGCTGGCCAGCACAGACCACCCATTGCTCAGATGCAAGTCCGCTCTCCATTCCAAGAACTCGCTGCCAGTCGCTGCCAGTCAATTCCAACTCAGGGATCCTACAGGACAGAGCTGAACTTCCCCTTGGGGTTTCCAGGACTGTACATCTTTACAGAACTCGACAGCCCCATCTTTCTCCCGAGCAGCCGCTGGTGTGTTCCAATCGCTGACCTTGTGGTGATCAGTTCGGTGAGCAGCCCCCTCCCACACCACAGGTCCCTCTTGTTCTCTGCTTGATCAGTCTGGAAACCAGGAGCAGCCTCATGGGGGTGCTCTGTCACCCCCAGGTACGTGCCTGATATTGCAGGAACTCCGGGAATATGCACCCCCCGCACAGCTATTAAAGAGCAGCTCCATGTAGGTGATGCCTTGTCCTCTAGAACCCTGTCTATCCGACTCAACTCTTAGCGACCCTCCTGGGTTCATTCTTAGTTTGTGGCGGCTCTCCTCAGCCTTGCAAACCCATCAGCTGCTCTGAAGGAGGAGGATGAAGGCTGCTTCCAGAAAGACGGACAGCCTTGGAGACCCATAGAGGGTCGTTGGGAGTGGGAACTGATCGATGGTAGTCGAGTCGGTGGGTGTGTATGTGTGCGCATGCGCAAGTGTGTGCGAGTGGCTATTTACTACACCATTTTTCCATTCGCCTCTGTCACCTTCTTTTCTACTTGATGTGAGTAAATAAATAAACTCCCCTAAGTCTCTGCCCAACCCCCCCATCTCGGTCTCTAGCATTTGAAACCAAATATCAGTAGGTCTCAGGTGCCCTGACCTGAAGGGCCGTGGTTCTCTACCCTGGTGGGGACGGGGGCTACATGTTGGGCTGCTTACTGCAAAGTCGACCGGTTCAAAACCACTAGATGCTCCTTGAGAGAAAGATGAGGCTTTCCAGTCTTGGTACCCACCGGGGCAGTTCTACGCTGTCCTATAGGATCGCCGTGAGTTGGAAATGACTCGCAGGCAGGAAATGAGAAGGTGCTTTGGTGGAGCAGTGGGGAAGCACCCTGCTGCTAACCAGAAGGTTGCCGGGTTCAACCCAACAGTGCGCTGCAGTAGGAAAACTGGGCAGTCTGCTTCCATAAAGATGCTCGGTCTCAGAAGCCCTATGGAGCAGTGTTCCTGTCACATGGCATGCCTATGAGCACACTTCACCTCCACAGCACTCAACAACAGGGGCCAGCTGCCTGCATCAGGTCCCATCAACAGCAGCTCTCGCTGTTGCTAGGGGCTATCACGTCAGTTCACACCCACAGCGCCCCCACGCACAACAGAGCGAAATGCTGCCCAGTCCTGTGCCATCCTCACGATTGGTCCTGCGCCCGAGTCTGGTGTTGCAACCACGGTGTCACTCCGTCTAGTCCCTCGCCTTCTCCTTCGTCACGCTCGCTCGACGTTACCAAGCATGATGTCCTCCATGGACCGGTCTCTCCGGACAGCATGAGATGACAAGTAACAGCAGCAATACTGAAGATAGCCAGAGGAACGAGCGCATCTGTTGAATGGCCGGAGGGGTGAACAAAGCTTGTCATAGAATAAATGCAGCCAGAATGCCCCTTGGAAGTGAGGGTGAAGGGACGTTGTCTCACTTAGTTTGGACGTGTTGTCAGGAGGGACCAATCCCCAGAGAAGAACATCCTGGTTGGAAGAGGGTCAACCAAAAAGAAGACCCTGAACAAGACTGCAACGATGGTGTGTTAGACGGGGTCCTCTAGAGAAACAAAACCAGGACACTTATGATTTTATAGATATAGATATGATATAGATAGATAGATACAGCACGAAAGAATATAAGAGCTAACGAGTCCACACAGCAATACAGAGGGCTCAGTTCAACTAACTTCTGTGGAACAGTTAATATACTGGAAGTTCTTCAACTCATGAGGGCTGCTGGACCCAAGGTCAAGGGAGCAGACAGCTGAGTCTTCTGTAGAGCAATGCGGGCAGTCTGGCCCCAGGCAGCAAACAGCAGGGCAGGTCACCAGCAGTCAGCCAGATGACAGGGTCCAATAGTTCCAAGCCCAGCGATGTATACACTGGCTGTGTGGCAAAGCAGGTCTCAAAGGGACCTCACGCTCTAGCGACAGGATCCACGGGTTGGGTGTCCCATGGGTAGAGTAGCTCACAAGTTCAGGCAGAGAACTAGGTCAGGCAATCACATGCTGGTCCAATCACCAGAGAGCAAGAGAGAGAGACAGGTGCGGCTCGCCAAGCCATTTATCTCTTTGCCCTCCAATCAAACTGCGACCTTATGAATCCCACATGTTACTATTGGCCAGGTTGGCACAATAAACCTACCTATCACAGATGGGCTCCAACAATGATTGTGAGGATGGCGCAGGACCAGCAATGTTCCCCTCCATTATACGTGGGGTCACTGCTGAGTTGGAGCCAAGTGGACGGTACCTAATAATAATAGTAGCAGATGTCTCTATTAGCTCCTGAAATCCCTGGATGGCCTCAGCTGCTGACCAAAGGTTGGCAAACTTGGCTCCTTATATGAATGCATATTGGGGAGAAGCTCTTGCATCTATCACTGAGATAGTTAAGGTTTATTGTGCCAATCTGGCCGATAAAAACATGCGGGATTAATTGAAGGGCAGAGCTATAAATGGTTCGGTGAACCTCGTCTTTCAAGTTCTTGGATCTCTTGCTTTCTGATGGTCAGACCAGGATACAGCTGCCTTAGCCAGTTCCCTGCTTCAGCTGGAAAGGCTCACTTTCTGCAAGACATCCCTGAGGAGAAATCATGTGGGCCTACCCTGATGCAGCCCTGGGTGCTGGAGCAGCCATGTGGAGACCCCTGTCAGCCCTGAGATGCTTACACACTCACTGATTCAGTTTTCCTCCTGCGTTCAGCATCATTGCATGTGTTTTGTGAGATTGAGGAGGACTTTGTAGATCAGTGTCAGACATATGGACTAATGTTGGACTTATGGGCTTGGACAGCACTGGGTTGGGATGCTTTCTTAATGTACACTTACCCTTTCTATAAAACTCTCTCATATCCATGATGAGTTTCTGTGGATTTGTTTCCCTAGTTTACCCAGACTGACACAGTCACCTTCAGAAAACTCAGTCACTGACACCCCCCTGGTGCCGTTCGACTCTCTGACACCCTTGAAGGCCCCATGGGTTGGAATCACTTCACAGCGATGGGGGGTTCGAACATGTTCGAATCCAGAGTGTATCGAGTCATGTCTCTGTCTACAAACGTCACGTGCTCCCTCTGATTGTCCACCCAGCAACCCTGAGTGAGGACGACATTATGACCCTGCCTTATGACCCTGCGTGGGGACTCGAATGGTTCTGTTGGCAAGAAATACACACCAGGGACTTTCAGAAGAACGAACAAGTCTGCCTGAGAAGGCGTGGAGCCAGAATGCTCCTTCGAGGTGAGGATGGTGGGACTTTGTCTCACGAACACGTGATTCGCACATCGGGGTACCATTTTACTAAGGAGTCAAAAATGTTTTAAAGAGAAAAGCACTTCCGATCATGATTACAGCCTCTACACACACACACACACACACACACACACACGCACATGCACATGCACCTCGTTGATGACGACTGCAAGGGAAACATGACCAAAAACACTGTCATGGCACAGCTTCTAGTCTGACCTGGACGTTTCTTTCTGGAAACTGACTGCCCACAGGCAAGTCCTCAAAGAGCGCTGCCTAAGGGAGAATGGTTTCCCCGACTTTTATCCAGACCAGTGATTCAAGGTGACGTTAGGAAGCCAGTTCTCTCCAGGTGTCACCCTCCTTAGCACATCACACCAGGTGACACTGCTTTAGAGGGCAACACCACAATAACCACCCACAAGTGTTGTGTGCCGAGTTTGGGTAGAAATGTGTGATTTCCCCATAAAATCCCTGGATCCAGGACGGATACACCCCTCAGGACCAATCATGACCGTAGTGATACCAGGAGGGGAAGGTGGGGGGAGAAAGGGGGAACTGATCTAAATGTAACCCCCTCCCAGGGGAACGGACAACAGAAAAATGAGTGAAGGGACACATCAGTCATTGTAAGACATGAAAAAAGAACAATAATTTATAAATGATCAAGGATCCATAAGGGAGGGAGGGTGGGGGAGGGAGGAGGAAAAGTGAGGAGCTGATACCAAGGGCTCAAGTCGAAAGAAAATGTTTTGAAAATAATGATGGCAACATGTGTACAAATGCTTGATACAATGGATGGATAGATTGTGATAAGAGCTGTACAAGCCCCCAATAAAATTTTATATTTTTGTTGTCATGATATCTATATATCTATATAGATATATATATCCCTGAAATTAGTCATGACAACAAAAATCTTTTCCCCAGCTGTGGAGTATCCAGTCAGATTGAGTCGCTGGTAGATCCCCTTAGCCACAGGCAAAGGTCTGGAACAGCCTATGATCCAATATCCATCAGTGAGATCCTGATTAGGCCGATCCAACTCGACAGCTGGCCAGCTGATCCCCCTCTAGACCCAACCTGAATTTAAACTAGGTGCAAGGATCCCTTCTAGCTCGATGCTGGCTTTCTGCATGTGGAGGGAGGCCTCTTCTTGCCTCCTCTTGGGGGTGCTCCTATCTTTAGCTCGCTATTATGTTGTCCTTACACGTCACTTCACTTTTGTGCTTCTTTGTTTCCGTTGGCTGTAACGGTTTCTGAAGCACTGTGTAGAGATGCAAGGACTTGTAGGGGATGCAGGGTGTGGGGGATGGGGAGGGTAAGGGGACTCGGGGAGTGAACAGTGGAGGCAGGAAGGGACATTGGAACTGAATGTGACTGCACAGTTCATTTTTAAAGGTGATTTAGTCCTGGGGGGAGTTTAGAAGATGTTCAGAAATTGATTGTGGCCATGATTGTACCATTCTTCTTGATGTGATGGAACGATCTATTGAATTGTAGGATGTGGATTATGTGCCAATCAAACTGAAATTTTTTTTCCAGAAGCCAGTCTACAGAGATCAATATACCAAGGCTAAAACTCTATGCTGATTTACTTGTTTAATTTTCTTGGCCTGTTAACCCAAAGGTCAAACCCACCACCTGCTTTTGGGGAAGCCTCGCAGTCTGTCTGCTCCTACGATGAGCTGCAATCTCAGAAAGTTCACAGAACAGTCCTTCACTGTCCCATCATTTTGCTGAGAGACAAATTGACAGCAGCGGACACTGCGCTCCTGCCTGAGCTGTCAATAATCCCCAACGACAGTGATGATTCGAATTGCCTGGTTTTGTCTGCATTCCCCGTTGTTTTCGTTGCTACGCTGTTTTATTTTGGGTTTTTAAAATTTCACCTTGCAATCTTTTTTATTTCATCCACTTAAAAAGTAAAAATATTGGCAAACACCCATTTGAAACCTTGAACAAAAGTCTGTTTGATTGATTGATTTTATTCAAAGATCATTTTATTGGGAGCTCTTACAGCTCTTAGCACAATCCATACATACATCAGTTGTGTAAAGCACATTTATACATTTATTGCCCTCATCATTCTCAAAACATTTGCTCTCCATCGATGGTGTTTTATTTGGTCAAAGTTAGTGGGGTTTTCGCTGTAAGATTGTGGTCATTTGGATTGGTGATCCTGTATCAGTAACTTTTTGAGAATGACGTTAAACGTGAAAGGAAAGTCACAGGAGAAACATTTTCAAAGGCTTCCTCCTCTTGCTGTTACATGTCATGTCATTGTTCTTAGGCTTCAGCCCATTGCTGTAGCCCCTGTGCAGATGTATCTTATCGAGGATATTTTTTCCGCCCCTCTAATTTAGGAGGCGTGATAGCCTTTTCCAGGGACCGGTCTCTCCTGGCAGCCTGATCAAAGCCCGTGGGGCGAAGTCTCGCCATCTTTGCTCCTAAGGACCGCTCTGAATAATATTGTAACTCAAGGTAGTAAGAGTTTACTCAATCACTGTGTTGTGATTGTTGTCGGGTGCCAGCATGTTGTTTCCAACTCAAGGGGACCCTCTGGACAAGAGAAGAAAGCACCGTGAGGTCCGGAGCCATCCTCCCAATGGCTGTCAGGCTTGAGCCCATTGTTACAGCCACGGTGTCAATCCCTCTCCTGGAAAGCGCTCCTAGATTCAAACTTCACGCGTGCCAAGTTGCAGTCATTCACAGATGTTTGCAGCTGTTTCCTCTCATTTGAGCCCCGCTCCAGCAGCACATGAAGTTCCAAAGGCGTTACCCTGTCCCTGTCCTTACGGCAGATTGTGTTCCCAAAAGGCGGCTCTTCCTCGGTCATATTTTGTGTGTCTTCTGACACGCAGAGTCATGCTCTGGCACGATCTCCGACAACGCCCCGCTGCTGTTCGTGGCGTCTTCAAACCTGGCAATGTTCCACCGCCATTCGTAAGATTTTCAGTGGCTCATCCCTCTGAAAGGGGCCGTCGATTCCGTCTTTGTAGTCGGTTCCCTTTCTGGAAGCTCCACCGAAACCGGTTCACCTGGAGCGAGCCTGCTGGTGTTAGCGTCCAGCATCACGGCAACACGCAAGCCACTACACTATGATTAACTGACAGGCAAGCGGTGGGATTTGTTGTTCGGATTCATAGGAGCCCTGGTGGTGTGATGGCTACAAGTTGGGCTGCTAACTGCAAGGTCAGAAGTTCAAAACCACCAGGAGCTCCTCAGGAGAAAGATGAGACTTTCTACTCGTGTAAAAAGTTACAGTCTTGGGAATCCACAGGGGCAGTGCTACCCTGTCCCATAGGGTTGCTATGAGCTGTCATCAACTTGATCGTAGTGAGTTTGGTTTTATTAATATCGTTGAAAAAAGGGATTACATGTAAGCAATCTATAACTATATTTACCATGTGTTGGTCGGGGATTTCAGTGGGTTATAAAATTACTAAGGATTCTGTGTGGACTGCTTTGGGGAAAGGTCCAATGGCAGGTGGGTGGGAGGAACGGGTGACAATATGAGCTACTGCACTGGGTCACCCCAACCACAGTAATAGCGGTGCTTCTGGTCAGCACCCAAGTGCTTACTCATTGCACCTCCAGCACTCTTGGGGTAACACGTGTAGAACACAGTTTTATGAGTCGTTTCGTCATGAAAGATGCCTCTCAGACCCCAGCTCCTTAGGTTCGCATTTCGCATCTAGCACTTTGCACCTCCCAACAAGTCCAATAAAGACCGAAGTCCAGACAAACACTAAACTTATCCGTAATATCCAAGGTGGAAACAGTCCAAATGTCCATCACCAGATGGACAAAATGCTGTGTGTGTATCCAACGCAGCAGTACAGATTTGACAATGTTTCGGTCACGTGATTTTCTTCGAGGATAATGTGAGGTCTCCTTATGCTTTTATGATCTGTGTGATTTGGTTCTTTTTTATCTTTTCTTTTTCTTGCCTTGTTGCATGATCCTCCAGTACAATGTTGAGTTGACTTGATGAGACACGACTTTCTTGCAATGTTTTTGATCTTAAGAGGAAAGCATTCGTGGAAACAACCTAAATGTCCACCAGTGGAAGAATGGATAAAGGAACTCTGGTAGATGCACCCAGCAGAATAATGTGCATCACACACAAAAAAAGCATAAAAAATGAGTTAACTATAAACTCCCCGTGACACAAAGGGACCTGGAGAATGTTACGCTGAGGGGAGTCATCCAATCACAAAAGGACAAACATTATATGAGACCACCACTGTTATAAGCAAGGGAACAAGATAAGGACTTTGGAGATTGTGAAGCAAAAGAGGGCATGGGAGGGGAGGCAAAGCAATGGGTTAGACTGTTGATGGGTGCTGACTTGGGTGAATGGAAGTAGTCCACACGAGGGAGAAGAGAAACCAAGGAGCGGGTGAAGGGTAAATTATTGGGGAGCTTGATTAGCAGTTTAGACTGTTAAGTACAAAGTTGATCATCTGACATGTAAAGCTCCACTTCATTTACAACAAAAAAATTTTCTATAGAAAAAAGAAAGGCGTTCAGTCTTTCGCTATGAATTGTGATAACCATATATTTTCAAAGATGTCTATTTTTTAATCATTTTAATAGGGGCTCATACAACTCTTGTCGCAATCCATACATACATCAATTGTGTAAAGCACATTTGTACATTCATTGCCCTCATCATTCTCAAAACATTTGCTCTCCACTTAAGCCCCTGGCATCAGCTCCTCATTTTCCCCTCCCTCCCCGTTCTCCCCTTTCTCATGAACCCTTGATAATTTATAAGTTATTATTTTGTCATATCTTGCCCTGTCCGATGTCTCCCTTCACCTACTTTTCTGTTGTCTGTCCCCCAGGGAGGAGGTCACATGTAGATCCTTGTAATCAGTTCCCTCTTTCCAACCCACCCTCCACCCTCTCTCTACCCTCCCAGTATTGCCACTCACACCACTGGACCTGAAGGGATCATCTGCCCTGGATTCCCTGTGTTTCCAGTTCCTATCTGTACCAGTGTACATCCTCTGGTCTAGCCAGACTTGCAAGGTAGAATTGGGATCATGATAATGGGGGTGGGGAGGGAGTATTTAGGAACTAGAGGAAAGTTGTATTTTTCATTATTGCTACATTGCACCCTGATACCTGATCCCTTCAACACCTCGTGATCACACAGGCTGGTGTACTTCTTCCATGTGGGCTTTGTTTCTTCTGCGCTAGATGGCCGCTTGTTTACCTTCAAGCCTTTAAGACCCCAGACGCTATACCTTTTGATAGCCGGGCACCATCAGCCTTCTTCACCACATTTGCTTATGCACACATTTGTCTTCAGCGATCATATCATGGAGGTGAGTGCACAATTATATGATTTTTTGTTCTTTGATGCCTGATAACCGATCCCTTTGGCACCTCATGACCACACAGGCTGGTTTGCTTCTTCCATGTGGGCTTTGTTGCTTCTGAGCCAGATGGCTGCTTGTTTACCTTCAAGCCTTTAAGACCCCAGATGCTATATCTTTTGATAGCCGGCACCATCAGCTTTCTTCACCACATTTGCTTACCATATATACTTGAATATAAGCTGACCCGAGTATAAGACGATGTACCTAATTATTACCTGGGAAACCAGAAAAACAGATTGACTCGAGTCTAAGCCTAGGGTGGGTAATACAGGATGCAAATTAACACAGAAACCAGAGAGGAGAGATGAGCGCAGCCACAGACACATCCTTATCAGTTCAGCTGCCGGTGGCGTAAGTGAATCACAACAGTGCTTCTGCGAATTGGAGCCATCACATCATAGGACGGCTCTGATTGGTTAGCTGTGAGTAAACAAACATTCAAAGCCCTACAGTATCAGTGGGGCTTTGAATGAACAGCGGAGGAATGGCAATCATCCACGAGATGTTACACCTCGCTTGGGTACCACTGACCCGTGTATAAGCTGAACGCCAGTTTTTTAGCACATTTTTCACGCTGAAAAACTCGGCTTATACATGAGTAACCGGCTTTGTCTTCAGCGGTTGTGTCGGGAAGGTGAGCATCATAGAATGCCAATTTAATGGAAGAAAGTATTCTTGCATTGAGGAGTACTTGAGTGGAGGCCCAATATCCTTCTTCTACCTTAATACTAAACCTATAAATATATGCACATAGATCTATTTCCTCATGCTCATGTATAAACATATATGCATATGTACATGCCTTTATCTAGACCTCTATAAATGCCCTCTGCCTCCCAGCTCTTTCCTCTATTTCCCTTGACTTTCTTCCTGTCCCACTATCATGCTCAGTACCCACCAGGGTTTCAGCCATTCCTCTTGGTTACATTACCCTTGATCACGCCCTACCAGGCCTCCCACACCCTCCTCACCACTGATTTGGATCACTTATTGTTCTCTTGTCCCTGGGTTTGTTAACACCACTACTTTTCACCCAGCCTCCCCCTACCCCCCGCCCCCCGGAACTGTTGGTCCCATTGTTTTCTCCTCCAGATTGTTCATCCAGCCTATCTTATTTAAACAGACCTGTGTAGATAATAACATGCACAAAAACAAGACAGAGCAAAACCAAGCAACAATATACAACACCAACAAAGATGTCTATTATTAGATTGAAGTTCCACCTAGTCCAAATCAGTTTGTTTGTTTCAAATCATGATTGGTGTTGAATTTTGCCAAACCCTTTTTCTGTATCTATTGAGATGGTTAGACAGTTTTTATTTTTTATGTTTTTTTTTTTTTAATTTTAACAATTTATTGGGGCTCATACAATTCTTTTCACAGTTCATACATATACATACATCAATTGTATAAAGCACATCTGTACAGTCTTTGCCGTAATCATTTTTTTCTCTTTTCTTCTTTTACATTTTATTAGGCACTCATACTTTTTATGTTTTTAAGATAGTGCAGTAGGCTGATTTCAAAAGCTAAAGGAGTCTTGATTGTCTTCTGGTTTGGCTTATAAAGAGTGTTCGTTGTTGTTAATTTGTGTGTGTGCGTGTGTTTTAGTCTGCTTTTCTGTATATGAAAATCGGGATAAGGAAATCTATAGAGACAGGAACTGGATTAATGGTTGCTTGGGGACATGACAGGGAAGGTTGGGGAGAAATGGAAGGCTAATTGCAATGAATGCAAGAGAAGAAAATATTCCAAAATTTATGTTGATGATTGTACAACTCTCCTTAATGTAGCAAAACTATTGAAGTGTATGATATGCGAGTTATATGTCAATAGAATTGCTTACAAACAAAAGTTTGGAAGTCTTCCCTTCCATGTTAACACACACACACACACACACACACAAGGCCAAAACCACAGTCTGAAGGGAGGGGACCGGCATCAAAATGAGAGTCCTCAGTGCCGGGTTTCAGCACACGCACAAAAAAAGAATGAGAGTCACAGAGAGCAGGGATTTGGAGATAATCGGTCTGGGTTTAATAATAATTATGATCAAGTTCCACCACCTGGCTGTCACTTTGTGGTGGCTTGTGTGTTGGTGTGATGTCGGCAGGTACGTCACTGGTATTTCAGTCCCGGCAGGGTCATCCTAATTAAAAAGGTTTCAGACTAAGAACAGACTATAGAGAAAGAAGACGCTGTCCACTTTGAATGAATTAGCCACTGCAAACCCTACGGATGGCATGGAAGCATTGTCAGCTATTGAAAACCACATTGTCAGCGCCAGCGCCAGAAGATGAGCCCCATCGGAGGGGTCAGAGGGCACCAATGTAAACTTGACAGTACTGACTGGAATGGAGTGAAGTCGATAGGAGTAAAGCCCTAGGGACCTTCATTTGCTTATGAGGCACGACCCCACGTGAGAAAAAACAGCTGCGAAAGTCTACAAGGAATACGAACGTGGGATGTATGAAGTACGAATCCAGGAAAACTGGAACTGTCAAAACTTAAATGGAATGCATAAAGCTCGAGCTCCGAGGCATTCTTACTGTTGGCATTGGGTCAGTTCCAACCCAGAGCCACCCTTTGCTCCACGGAAGGAAACACTGTCCTGCACCACTCCCTTCTCACGAGTGTTCCTGTGTCTGAGCCCACGGGTGCAGTCACGGTGTCGATCCATCTCATAGAGGGCCTTCCTCTCTTTTGCTGCCCTTCTGCTTTACCCAGCATGATGTCTTTCTTCAAGGACGGATCGCTCCTGACGATGCTCAGGGTACATCCGACGAAGCAGAGGGGCGCTCTGGCCGTACTTCTCCCGAGATAGATCCCATGCTTCTTTCAGTCTTCTTCTCCAGCACCACCATTCAGACAAATCGATCCCTTTTGGGTCTTCCTTTTTCCATGTACAACTTTCACATGCATGTGAGGCGGTTGAAAATACCATGGCTGGGTCAGGCACACTTTCCTCCTCAAAATAGCATCCTGTCCTTTCAATACTCTCCAGAGGTCTTGTGCAGCAGATGGACCCAATACAACTTGTCTCTTAGTCTCCTGACAGCTGCTTCCCTGAGCATTGATGTGGATCCAAGCAAGATGAAGTCCTGGACAACTCCAACCTTTTCTCCATCTATCAGGATGTGACCTTTCTGGTCCATTTGTGAGGATCCGGGTCTTCTTCCTGTTGAGTTGAAATCCATACTGAAGGCTACAATCCTTGACCTTCATCAGGAAGGTCCTCAGGTCCTCCTCACTTTCAGCAAGCATATTGCAGGTTGTTCGTAGGCTTTGCTCCGATCCTGATGCTGAGCTCGTCTTCATGTCATCGTTTCTCTGATGCCTTGCTCAGCACATAGACTGAACAAGTATAGCGAGAGGACACAACCCTGACACACCGTTCCTGATTTTAAACCAGGTGGTATTCCCTTGTTCTGGTCACATAACTGCCTCTTGATCCATATGCAAGTTCAGTGTGAACACAATGGATTTGTTCTGGAATTTCCTGTTCTTCTCAAGGCTACCCACAGTTTGTATGATCCATGCAGTCAATGCCACGGCATAGTTAGTGAGCGGAAATCACCTGGTATTGGCTATTTGGGGCGGTGTGTGTGTGTGTTATTTTTAATTTTGTTTATTTATTTATAGATAATTTTATTGGGGGCTCTTACAGCTCTTACAGCATTCCATACATCAGTTGTATCAAGCATATTTGTACATGTGTTGCCATCAACATTTTCTAAACATTTACTTTGTACTTGAGCCCTTGGCATCAGCTCCTATTGGCCATTTTGAATCAGAAAATCATGTTGCTTACTATGCCAGGAAGGACCCAATCAAGAGGAATGATGTTGTACTCGTCATCAAAAGGGGCACTTCAAGGTGTGCCCTGAAGTAAGACGCGGCCTGCGATGAGATTCCATCTATAAGCGTTCGAGGAAATGCAATCAGACCACAGTTATTCAACTGTATGCACCAACCAACAAGAGGTTGTGATGCAGAAATTGAAGAATTCTACCAACATCTTCGCAGGGATCAGGATGGCATAATCGTTACCCATCAGGCTGCTATCCACAAGGTCGTCAGTTTGAAAGCACCAGCCACACCAAAGGAGAAAGACAGGGCTCTCTACTCCCGTGGACAGTTAGTCTTGGACACTCACAGGGTCAGATCTACTCTGTCCTACAATGTCTCCGTACGTCAGCCTTGACTGAGTTCGGCATCCGGATCGGAGGAAGGCCCATGAACAGCCTGCACTGTGCTTGCGGAAAGTGAGGGTGAAGATCACACACACACGGTGAGTTTTCATTGTTTTGCTCTTTCTCTCTCTCTTTTTAAATCATTTTATTGGGGGCTCTCACAGCTCTTGTCACAATCCATCCAACCATTCTGTCAAGCACAGCTGTACACAGGTTGCCATCATCCTTTTCAAAACATTGTCTTTCTTCCGCAGCCCTTGGTATCAGCTCCTCATCCCCCCCCCCGCCCTCCCCCACACTCCCGCCTTCATGAACCCTGGTTAAATTATAAATTATTACTATTTTCATATTTTACACCGTCCGCTGTCTCCCTTCACCCATGTTTCTGTTGTTACAGTGAGTTTTTTCAGTTTAGTAACTCTTCAGTCCGACATTGAGCCAACACCCAATCAAGTTGGATTGATCAGTATGAGCTGTTGGAATGCAAATGTTGGAAACAAAGAAGAAGGAATAGTAGTTGGAAAGATGGTCTTGGTGATAGAAGCAAAGCTGAATAATCTCAAAGAACAAGGACTTATTCATAGCAAATACCTTTCTTCAACAACACAAATACTGATTATACATATGAATAAACATGGGATATACAGAAATGAAATTGACTACATATGTGGGAAGAAACATTGGAGAAGCTCAAGATCAGCAGCTGAAATGAGACCCGGGCCAGCAGTGGACAGACCGTCAATTGCTCCTGTGTAAGTTCAGGTGGAGGCGCACTGGCTACACGCAGGGCTGCAGTCCGCATGGTCCGTCTGCAGTTCGAAACCACCAGCCACTCCTCCAGAGAAAGGCTGGGCTTTCTACTCCAGGAAACAGTTACAGTCCTGGAAACCCACAGGGGTCGCTATGAGCCAGCATTGACTCGATGGCAGTGAGTTGTTGTAAGATCAGGTTGAAGCCAAAGAAAATGAAATCAAGTTCACAAGCGCCAAACCACGACCTTGAGACTGCCTCACCCGAATTCTGAGAGCATCTCAAGAACAGATGTGATTCATGGATCACGGATGACGGAAGACCTGATGAGCCATGGGAGGACATCAAGAACATCATTCATGATACCCGCTCACACTTACACATTTTCACACACTCATATATTCACAAGCACTCACACTTCCACATGCACATCGACACTCATACTACCCATTCACATTCACACATATATGCACACATTCACACACACACACATATACATATACACTCACCTGCACCCAGCCACACACATCCATATACGAGTACGCACTCACATACACACACTCATGCGTGCCTACTAGCACACATATAGACACACTAGCGTACACACATTCACACTGATACATACACACACATACCTGCCTGCACCCATACAACACTCACAAACTCACACTCTCACCCACTCACACTCACACAGACACACGACACACCCAAACCTGTCACACACCCTCTCAGATACTCACTCGCGTGGCTTTCTTCTCTCCACAGGAAGGAGGGCATTCTCTGACCATTTGAAATCTGAAAAGACTGGAGACTTAAAAAGAATCCACTGTCCCTGAGTGGGGGGACACCGTGAGGGAACTCCTTGCTTGCCTGTCAGAAGCCCACACTCACCACTGGCCTCAGAGTTCAGAGACTAACAGGTTGCTGCCAGAGAACTGCCGGCCCCTGGGACCTCAAAGGGCCTGGCCACTAAGCAGCTCTGAGCTACTGCTCATAGAACAGTGTCCTGAAATGGAGCAGAATGCCTTGCTGGATTTCGCGCTACCTACCCAGGATGCCTCTTCTCCCTCCCTGCCACACCACCCTCTACCTCCCACCCTCCCCTCCAGATCCTCCACCTCCATCCCGGGCCAAACCACTGCTACTCTGCATAGACCAACACGGTGCACAGGAGCTTTCCTGTACTCTTCCTGGCTCCCTTCCAACCCCCTCCAAGCCGGAGCAGCCACTCCCCAGTGCCAAGCGATGACTCCCTGCTTAAACCTAAGCCTGGTTTCTACAGCATTAGCAAGGAAGCCTTAACTGACCCCCTTAGGTGCTGTCTGGTCTGACCCTACCCTCCTCTCCCTCTTGTCCTGCATCCTCCCGTCTCCCCCACCCCACACCCCTCCACTTCTGAAATCCAGGTACACTGGCCTTTCGTCTTAAATTAAATTACTCCAATGTGCTCTGCTCCCCTCCACCTCGGGGCCTTGGCACGACTGCTTCCTCTGACTTTGCTCCTCATCAGCAACTGGGCATCCTTCAGATCTCAGCTGGAATACCCCCTTCTCCGGAGCCTTCTCCGGGCCCTGCTGCGGCGGCTGCTGTTTGTTAAGTGCTATCAAGATAGTGGTCCACTGACGAAGACCTCAGGGATACCGGAAAGAAGCCCACCTGGTCCTGTGCATCCTCACAATTAGTGGTCCTTCAGAGGCTCCTGTGGTAGCCAGCATACCAATCCGTTTCACCTTCCCTGAGCCTCTACTTTGTGGAGCACAGTGCCTTTTCCTAGCTATTGGCCTTCCCGATGACCCGCCCCAGAGTTTCCCTTCTAAGGACTCTTCCGGCTGCGCTTCCTCCAAGCGGGGATTGCTCAGTCACCTAGCTCCAAGTCCAAACAAAGCCCCCTGCCATCAAGGCACATTGTGGTCCTTGTTGGATGCTGTCCAGCTGGGCCCACCTCGTAGAGACGCTCTGGAGCAGATCAGCCACGGCCCCTCCTGCCCCACCCTCATCAAGGTCGCTGTAGCCGCCTGTTGTTTTACAGCCATTACGTCAGTCCATCTGCTGGAGAGTCTACCTCTTTCTCACTGCCCCTCTGCCAAGAACGATGTCCTTCTGCGGGGACTAATCTCTCCTGGTAACATGTTCAAAGTCTCGTGATCCTCGGTTCTAAAGCGCACTCTGCCTGGACTCCCTCCGAGAGAGCTTTGTTGGCTGTGTTGCCGTGGTACTTTCAATGTGCTCCGCCAGCACAGTTTCAAATGCAGCATCCTTCCTCAGTTTTCCTGGTTCAGTGTCCAGCTTTCACATGTGGATGAGGCCACTGAAAATACAGGGCTTCCTGAGGATGATATTCCCACTCAGAGCAGCCAGTGCACAGAGAGGACCATGGGGCCGGCCCCACAATGAGACACAACATCCCTCACAGACCCATAGCACCCAACACTGGAGACACAGTGTGGGAATTGTGCCTGATCTGACCCCTCCACACCGAGGCAAAACATAAGGGCGTGCAGCAAAACAGCAAGGGGAGCAGAGCAAAGAAGTCCTGAGGGAATACCAAATATAGACCTTTGGGGCCGGGGTGTGGCACCCCATCAGACTCGACTGGAAAACACTCCTAAAGGTCATCAAATAGACCTTGAACTATTTACAGACTTTTCTTCTTGTTGTTGTTTTGTTTTGTTGATTTGTTTTTTGTGCATATTATTATCTCTGCAGATCTATCTAGATAAGATAGGCAGGATAAACAAGCTGGAGGAGAAAACAATGGGACCCAGGGTTCCAGGGGGATAGGGGTGAAGGGGAGGCAGGGGAAAGGAAGTGGTGTTAACAAACTCAGGGACAAGGGAACAACAAGTGATCAAAAATCGGTGGTGAGGAGGGTGTAGGAGACCTGGTAGGGCTTGATCAAGGACAATGTAACCGAGAGGAATTACTGAAACCCAAATCAAGGCTGAGCATGATAGTGGGACAATGGAAAGTAAAAGGAAATACAAGAGGGAACTAGGAGGCAAAGGGCATTTATAGAGGTCTAAACACAGGCATGTACATATGTAAATATATTTATATACGATGAGGAGGAAATAGATCTATGTGCATGTACTTGTAAATTTAGTATTATGGTAGCAGATGGACATTGGGCCTCTACTCATGTCCTCCCTCAATGCAAGAACACTTTGTTCTAATAATCTGGCATTTCATGATGCTCACCTTCCTGACAAGATCGCTGAAGACAAAGCGGGTGTATAAGCAAAAGTGGTAAAGAAAGCTGATGGTGCCTGGCTATCAGAAGATATAGCATCTGGGGTCTTAAAGGTTGAAGATAAACAAGCGGCCATCTAGCTGAGAAGCAACAAAGCCCACACAGAAGAAGCACACCAGCCTGTGTGATCATGAGGTGTTGATAGGATCAGGTATCAGGCATCAAAGACCCAGAACAAAAAATCTTATCATTGTGAATTAATGGGAGTGCGGAGTGGAGACCCAAAGCCCATCTATAGGCAACTGGACATCCCCTTACAGAATGGTTGTGGGGAGAAGACGAGTCAGTTACGGTTCAGTATAGCACCGATGAAACATACAACTTTCCTCTAGTTCTTAAATGTTTCCTCCCCCACTATCATGATCCCAATTCTACCTTACAAATATGGCTAGACCAGAGCATGTACACTGGTACAGATAGGAACTGGAAACACAGGGAATCCAGGACAGATAAACCCCTCAGGACCAATAGTGAGAGTAGCGATACCAGGAGGGGAAGGGGAAGGTGGGGGAGAAAGGGGAACCTATCTACATATAACCCCCTCCCTGAGGGATGGACAACAGAAAAGTGGGTGAAGGGAGATATCGGTCCGTTGTAAGATATGACAAAATAATAATAATTTATAAATTATCAAGGGTTCGTGAGGAAGGGAGGGTGGGGGAAGGAGGGGGGGAAATGAGAAGCTGATACCAAGGGCTCAAGTAGAAAGAAAATGTTTTGAGAATGATGATGGCAACAAATGTACAAATGTGCTTGACACAATAGGTGGATGTATGGATTGTGATAAGAGTTGTACGAGCCCCCAATAAAATGATTTGAAAAAACCAACCAAACAAAAGAGAGAATAGCAGGGCTTCATTGGATCTCCCTTTTGGCCCATTTTAAAGTTGTTCTAATTTTTCATATTTTCTGCATCTTTTCAATTGAGGTTTTCCTCTTTTATTGTTTTTGCTGTTAGCTTTTTAATTTGTCTATCTGTTTTGTGTTGCGTGTGTTTTGGTATGTGAAATTCAGGCTGAGTGAATCTATAGAGACGGTCGATGGATGAATGATTGCTTAGGGGTGTCGGATGGGAGGCTGGGGAGGGGGGATTAGGGAGGTAATGGCAAGAAGTACGAACACGAGGAAAATATTCTAAAATGGATTGTAATGACGATTATACAACTCTGACTGGTATGACTATACTATTGAATTTTATGCTTTGGGGATTGTGTCCCAATAAAACTGTTTTAAAATAGAAAGAAAGAAAATACCAGGGCTGGAGTGTCAGGGGAAGCTCAGTCCTCAAAATGACAGCCTTGCTCTTCAGCACTTTCAAGAGACCCTGAGCAGCAGATCCACCCAATGCAATGCATCCTTTGGTGTCTGGACGTCTGCTCCCAGGGCACTGATTGTGAGGAGTTTTGTGCTCCTGACATTGAGCTGTAATCACCCCTGAAGGCTGCAGTCCTTGATCTTGATCAGCAAGCGCCTCAAGTCCTCCTCACTTTCGGCAAGCAAGGCTGCGTCATCTGCGTGTCGCACGTTAAGTGTTTCTCCATTCCTGATGTTCCATTCTTCCCCATACACTCCAGCTCCTTGGATCATTTGCCCGGCGTACAGAGTGAATGTGCACGGTGAGAGGATGCAACCCGCAGCACACCTTTCCTGGTTTTAAACCAAGGGGTATTTATTCCCTTGTTCTGTTTCAATCATCGCCTCTTGGTTCGTGCACAGGTGCCTCCTGAGCGCAGTGTTCTGAAATTCTCCTCCTCTGTAGGGAACTGCGTGTCCCCCCACCCTGGATTTAAGCCATGTACGACCTTTATGAATTTACTCTCAGTTTCCTGCCATACAAACTGCCCTGAGATTTTACTGCCCTTTGTTTCTTTCCTGCCAGAGGGTGGCTGTCTTGACCCTTGCTAGGATTGGTGCTCTTTCACTAGCAGCTGCTATGTTCATTGGTCAATTCATAACTGGTGTCATCTCCCCCCAGGCTCTCCAGGTATGCTTCGTTAGCATACTTACCTGTTTGCCTTATTTAGAGATGCATGACTATTGGCTACCTCAGCTGTACCTTATTTTACATGTGACGTAATGGTGCCTGCCCTTCGCTGGCTATTTAAACCTCTGCTCTCAACTCAATAAACGAGGCTTGATCAGATTCCTGTCTTGCCTCCATTTCTCGCGCCCTTGCCCATCTTCATTCCCAGTCCCTCTTTCAGGTCCACGTTGTTGATGTCCCGCGGGATGGGACACTCTTCAATAAATAGATCCATAGTTTGTTATGATCCACACAGTCGAACGCCTTTGCACAGTCAAGGAAAACCTGAGTAAATATCTTTCTGGTTTTCTCTGCTTTCAGCCAAGATCCATCTGACATCAGCAGTGAGATCCCTTGCTCCACATTCCCTGCTGAAACTGGCTTGAATTTCTGGCAACTCCCTGTCTCTGTCCCACTGCAGCTGTTTTTTCATTATCTTCAGCAACATTTTACTTGCGCATGATATTAAGGACATCATTCGATAATAGTTATCATCAGTCGATAGCTTGAACATTCTGCTTGGTCACCTTTCTTTGGAAAGGGACAAACATGGGTCTCTTCCAGGTGGTAGGCCAGGCCACTGCCTTGCAAATCTCTCAGCAGAGGTCAGTGAGGGATTTCAGTGCCTCGGTGTGTTGAAACATTTCAATCAGCTCGCCGTCAGTTCCTGGAGCCCCGATGGGGAAGTGGTCACGCCTTGGGCTGCTTGCCACAAATGTGGCTGTTCTAAACCCCCAACATCTCCATCCCCAGCTATGGCGAACCTTGGGAACGACAGACTTCCCAGAACACCTGACTGTGCATGTGCAGAACTTGTACAGGGATCGAGACGCAGTTGTGTGAACGGAACAAGGGCACACTGCGTGGTCTGAAAGCAGGAAAGGTGTGCCACATATTTGTTGCCTCTCACCGCGCACATTCAATCTGTGTGCTGGGCAAATGATCAGAGAAGCTGAGCTATATGGGGAAGAATGTGGCATGGGGATTGGAGGAAGATTTATTAACAAGCTGTGATATGCAGATGGCACAACCCTGCTTGCTGGAAGTGCAGAGGGCTTGAAGCACTTGCTGATGAAGATCAAGGATCTCAGCCTTCAATCTGGATGACACCTCAATGTAAAGAAGACCAAAATCCTCACAAGGAGGCCAGCAGGTAACATCATGATAAAGGCAGAAGAGGTGGAAGTTGTCCATTCGTCTTGCTTAGATCCACAATCAGTGCGCATGGAGGAGCAGCCAGGAGATCAAAAGAGGAGCTGCACTGGGTGAATCTGCTGATGCACTTGAACTGTGGTCCTGGAGAGGAATATAGAAAGTACCACGGACTGCTGAAAGGACAGACGGATCTGTCTTGGAGGAAGCACGGCCAGAGTGCTCCTTAGAGGCAAGGCTGGTGAAACATCGTCTTAGATACTTTGGACCAATTGTCAGGAGAGGCCAGTCCTTGGAGAAGGACGTCGCACGTGGTAAAGCGGAGGAGCAGTGATGGATGGACACGGTGGCTACAACAGTGGGTTAAAATAGGAACGACGTGAGGGTGGCCCAGGACAGTGTCTCATTCTGTCGTGCATAGGACTGTTATGGGTTGGAAGCAACTCGATAGCCCCTAACAACAACAAACAGCTCCACAGAAGAGATGTGAGGCTTTCTGATCCCATAAAGAGTCACCGTCTCAGAATCCCACCGGGGCAGTGCTACCCTGTCCTATCAGGTCCCTAAGAGTCAGCATCAATTAGATGGCGGTGGAAGTAGTTTTGTTTTTCATGCAAACTTTTACTGCAGCTGGGACTTCGTCCTTCAGGACCATTGATCATGTACTACCTCTTGAGAGCGTTGAAGGTTAACCAATTATTTTTTTTGTACAGTGACTCTGTGGCCTATTCCTTTTGCCTTCTTTCGATTGTTCAATAGCCTCTATCATTCAATATTGTGCCCATAAAATCTTCCAGTATTACAGCCTCAGGCGTGAATTTTCTTCTTCAGCCCTTTCATCTTCAGAAAGGCTGAGTGCGTTCCCCCTTTTTGGTTTTCTAACCACAAATCTTTGTCTTCTCAAGCCGCCCGATGGAAATCTTCTGCCCCATGACTCAAGCCGTGGTGGGATTCCAAGACGTTAACAACTGGTTCGCTTTTGACTTCCTCCTTTTTTCCATTTGACTTCGTTGGCCACTCTACGACCAAGAGCAAGTTTCAGGGTCTGCTGACATCCACGTTGATTGTGTCTTCCCTTCCTCTCTTTTCAATGAACTCCTTTGTCCGTGGATGATGGGCTGGACGCTCGCCAGGTTTTCTGTCTTTAATATTCAAGGAGTCAAATCTATGCTTGAGCTGTTCTTGAAATCCAGGCAGGAGAGACTCAAGGTCCTATTTTGGACCTTGTGACTTAGTTTTCTTTTTCTTCAACTCCATCTTTCATATGAGCAATTGAATGTCTGGTCCACAATCGGCCCTTGGCTTTGTTTGGACTGCTGATGTCCAGCTTCTCCATCATCTCTGCCCACAGATGCAGCCCGTTTGATTCCGGTGTATTCCATCAGGAGAAGTCCACGTGTACACTCACCTTTTGGGTGGTTAAATAAAGGCATTTGGACTGAAAGAAGTCATTGGCCGTGCAACATTTGAGCAGGCCATCTCCGGCTTCATTTCTATAATCCTCTATAGGGTGTCCAAGACTGTAAATCTTTACGGGCTCGGAAAACCCCCTGCAGGAGAAAGAGGAGACTGCCTGCTCCCAGAAAGACTTCCACACTTGGAAGCCCTAAAGCATCATGTGCATCAAGGCTGGATCCTTTCACCATCCTTATTCAATCTGTGTGCTGAGCAAATAACCGGGCAGCAGAACGACTTGAAGAAGAGCGCGGCATCGGGATTGGAGGAGAGCTTATCAGCAATGGCAGATACACAGAGGGTGCAACCTGGCTTGCTGAAGGGAGAGCGACTCGATTGAAGCACTTGCTGATGACGATCAAGGGTTACAGTTTTCCATCTGGGTTCAAATTCAATGTCAAGAAAACCCCAATCTGGGGGGCGGCCCCAATCCCAACTACTAAGTGGACACCTGCCCGTCCCTCCAGAATAATTTGTTTCAAAAGATGGCAATGAATCTGCATCTCCGGGAGATGGACATATCTGATCGGAGCACATGGGAGCAGACGAAGTGGGAGGAGGAGAGAGTGGATGGACCACATCATGTCCCACCAGTCCAGGAGGACAATGGTCCCAATTAGAGCAGCCAGTCCACAGAGAGGACTACATGGCCAGCCCCACTATGAGACACGACGTCCCTCACTGACCCATAGCCCTACAGGGGACAACACCGGAGACACAGTGTGGGAATTGAACCCGATCTGATCCCGCCACACCGAAGCAAAACACTAAGGGGTGCAACAGTACAGCAAGGGAACAGAGCGGCAAGGTCCCCAGAGAATGCTGAAGGTGGACTTTGGGGCCAGGGCGTGGTGCCCCAACAGACTGGACTGGAAAACACTCCTAAAGGCCTTAAACTAACTACAAGTTTTTCTTTCTTGTTGTGTTTTTTTTGTCACTGGTTTGTTGTATATTGTTACTTGGTTTTGCTCTGTCTTATTTTTCTGCATGTTATTTTCTCTGCAGGTCTGTGTAAATAAGATAGGCTGGATGAACAATCTGGAGGAGAAAACAATGGGACTGACAGTTCCAGGGGGACGAGGGAAAGGAAGTGTTAACAAACCCAGGGACAAGGGAACAACAAGTGATCCAAATTGGTGGTGAGGAGGGTGTGGGAGGCCTGGTAGGGCATGATCAAGGGTAATGTAACCAAGAGGAATTGCTGAAACCCTGGTGGGGACTGAGCATGACAGTGGGACAGTAGGAAGGTCAAGGGAAATAGAGGAAAGAGCTGGGAGGCAAAGGGCATTTATAAAGGTCTAGATAAAGACATGTACATATGCAAATATATTTATGTATGAGGATGGGAAAATAGATCTATGTGCATATATTTATAGGTTTAG
Source organism: Tenrec ecaudatus (assembly GCF_050624435.1). Taxonomy (NCBI): domain Eukaryota; kingdom Metazoa; phylum Chordata; class Mammalia; order Afrosoricida; family Tenrecidae; genus Tenrec; species Tenrec ecaudatus. The sequence continues at coordinate 22,547,326 of NC_134530.1, forward strand.
TATTAAGGTAGCAGAAGGACATTGGGTCTCCACTCAAGCACTCCCTCATTGCAAGAATACTTTCTTCTATTAAATTGGCATTCTATGATGCTCACCTTCCCGACACAACTGCGGAAGACAAAGTGGGTGAATAAGCAAATGTGGTGAAGAAAGCTATCAAAAGATATAGCGCCTGGGGTCTTAAAGGATTGAAGGTAAACAAGTGGTCATTTAGCACAGAAGCAACAAAGCCCACATGGAAGAAGCACACCAGCCTGTGCCATCACAAAGTGCTGAAGGGATCAGGTATAAGGCATCATCAGAAAGAAAATACCATAGTGAATGAGTGGGGGAGTGTGGAGTGGAGACCCAAAGCCCATTTGTAGGCCACTGGACATCCCCTGGCAGAGGGGTCTCGGGGTGGAGATGAGCCAGTCAGGGTGCGATGTAGCAACGATGAAAACTACAACTTTCCTTTAGTGCCTAAATGTTCCCCCCCCCCCCAATATTCCCAATTTTCCCTTGCAAGTCTGGCTAGACCAGAGGATGTACACTGGTGCAGATAGGAACTGGAAACACAGGGAATCCAGGGAGGATGATCCCTCCAGGACCAGTGGTGAGAGTGGTGATACGGGGGGGGGGGGGGGTAGAGGGAGAGTGGGTTGGAAAGTGGGAACTGATTAGAAGGATTTACATATAACCTCCTCCCTGGGGGATGGACAACAGAAAAGTGGGTGAAGGGAGACGTCGGACAGAGCAAGATATGACAAAATAATAGTTTATAAATTATCAAGGGTTCATGAGGGAGGGGGGAGCGAGGGGAAAAATGAGGACCTGATACCAGGGGCTTGGGTGGAGAGTAAATGTTTTGAGAATGATGAGGGCAATGAATGTACAAATGTGTTGTACACAATTGATGTATGTATGGATTGTGATAAGATTTGTATGAGCCCCTAATAAAATTATTTAAAAAAACAAGAAAACCCCAATCCTCCCACCTGGACCTCCTGGAGGAAGACTGAAGTCGTCAAGCCTTTTCTTTTGTTTGGATCCACAATCAACGCCCATGGAAGCAGCCGTCAGAAAATTCGAGGACAGGTTGAGATGGACCATCACCCCTGAACCATGTGATCAGAGTCCTTGAGGCGACAATATTCCCTGGTAATGAGGCTGAATGCTGAGCCTGTCCCTGCTTCTTCCTCCTCTTTGTCAGGGAAATTCTTTCCCTCTTCTGGGTACCCAGTCTGCTTGCGACTCCAGCCATGGTGGGATTCCAAGACTTGAACAACTGGTTCATACCCTGATTCCCGTATTAAAACATGATCAATCGAAAGGTGGTTTATTATTTCAACGTGATATCAGAACACTCCTGTTGCACACATGAATGTTAAAAAAGAGTAAGGGGTGTAAATTTGTGAGCCCAGCCAAGTGCCATTTTATCAACCGGCTCGCCAAACTCAACAAAAAATTAGATCTCTGTTCTGCAGAACCAGGGTGCACTGGCTGAGTCCCTGTGCTTGTGTGTGTGTGTGTGTGTGTGTGTGTGTGTGTGTGTGTGTGTGTGTGTGTGTGTGTGTGACATGGTGCCTGACAACCCCCGCTTTGATATCTGTTCCCGGCAGAGAGAACACGAGGTGTTCCTTTGGCAGGACCCGCACACCATCATCCCTGCATCGGTTGTTACAGGGAATGCTCCATGCCCGTGGGAAACTGACTAGCGAGACTCTGTCTCTTCTTTGTGTGAGTCAGGTGTGGTTGAGTCCGTGTGCCTGTGTGTGAGTCCTTGTCTTTCCGGGAACCTCTGACTCTCTTTTGTCAACCATGCTGATTCTGACGCCCAAAACAATGTGTGAGAAATGACACATGCGCCCCCTGCTAACACTCAGCTCTCCTGTGCTTTAGAAGTTCACGTGGTCATTACCTGGCTATTCATTCACTCAGTGAACATTTGTGGATGAGACTTGGACAGGCACTTGTATTAGAGACAAAGGAAAAAAGAAAGATGATGCACAAGGGGCCTGGGAAGAGTCAAAAGAAACTTGCCAAGAGGGGGGGCATTTGAGATGTATTTTATTGAAGGGGGTGTAGGCTTTTCCTGGGTGACGACGAGACACCACGTGACTCCTGGCACAGGGAATGGTGTGTGCTGATGGTTGAAGCTAGGAAGTTGCCCCGCTGGTCAGAGGGTGATGGGAAGTTCGGCATGGAGAGTGGAAAATTCTGCAAAAGGCTGTCGTTGGTGGAGCCCGAGTCTGATGCTCCGAGGGGTAAGTGCTTCGTCTTCATCTCATGCGATACAGGACGACCACACAGGTTTGGAGGCTGCATGGGATGGATCTTGATTCCTGATAGAATTGGGGCTAGGAAAACGTGCTTGACACAATAGATGGATGGATGGATGGATGGATGGATGGATGGATAGTGATTAAGGTTGTACGAACCCCCAATAAAATGATTTTTAAAAAGAATTGGGGAGAGGAAAATGTCTGAATTGGTCCAGAGGGAGCTGATGAGGTCAGGCTAAGGGACGTGTGGCTGGAAGCAGAACTAAGCCAGGGACTAATTAACGCAATTCATGCACAGGGCCTGAGATTCAGGAACTGTCGCCCCAACCCTCTAGAAGCCCTTGTTGGTAGTTGCTGCCAAATCAATTCCTGGGTCACGGAGACTTTTCAGAAGCAAATCACCAGGCCTTTCCTCCAAGGTGACTCTGGGTCGGCTTGACCTGCCAACCATTCCACTAGAGACTGATCGTTTAATCATTTGCATCGCCCAAGAGTTAGCAAACTTCTTCCGTAAAGATGTGAAATGTTTTGGCTCCGTGCGTCCCAGGTGTCTGTTGAAGCTGCTCAGCTCTGCTCTTCCCGCCACGGGCGGAGGATAAACGAACAGGCTTGGCATCCCACAATGTCCCCGCGTCACAAAATACTCTTCTTCATTGCGTGCCCTACGAAGGGCTTGACCAGGTGGTGGGAACTGGAATGAGAGGCTACCGAACACTTCCACGATTGTCTTGCAGCCGCTTCCATCTGAGCATTCCAAACCCCTGCTGAGGGCAAAAGCAGAGGGTGGGGTCTCGGTTCACCCAAACTCCCTGCCAGCGGGTCAAGGTCCGCGTCTACACAGCAGGGTTTCCGAGCCGCAAACGCCCTTCAAGGGCGTCGAAAGCCCCACCGTTCTCCCACCGAGCAGCGGGGGGTTTCGAACAGCCGCCCACCCGACGGCCAGCGGAGGGATTAACCGAGACGCCGCCCCGCGGAGAGCCCCAGCCTCGCCCCACCCCCGGCCCCCTTAGTCCTGACGTCACGCGTTCACGCCCCGGGGCGGGGCCACGCATGCGCGGCCGGGGCTGGTCCGGGGGAGGGGGCGGGGCGGGCCGCGGCTCTGACTTCCAACATGGCGCACGCTGGCGGCGGCGGCGGCGGCCCCCCCGCGGGCCGGGGGCTGAGTGGCGCCCGCTGGGGCCGCTCGAGCTCCGCAGGCCACGAGAAGCTGCCGGTGCACGTGAGTGGCGCCCGCCCGCCCGCCCGCCCTCGGGACCCCGTGTCTCCGGCCCCCGCAGGCCGGCTCCCCCTCACCAGGGCCCCGCCCGGCCCGGGCCCCCGCCCCGACTCCGCTTCACCCCCGGAGCCCCCGCACCCAAGACCCCCTTGCCTCTCACCTCGGCCCCGCGCAGGGTGCCCGACAGGGACCCCCAGCGTCGGTCCCCTTCCTCCTCTGACCCTGGCCCCCCGGGACCCTCCCCTCCCTGGCAGGTGGAGGACGCCCTCACCTACCTGGACCAGGTGAAAATCCGCTTCGGCAGTGACCCTGCCACCTACAACGGCTTTCTGGAGATCATGAAGGAGTTCAAAAGCCAGAGGTACCCGCGGGACCCCTCCCCACCCCGGGGGCCGCCCCGGAGCCGAATCGGGGGCTGCTGGGGTGCGAGACCCCGGCTCGTCCGCAGCCCCTCAGCCAGGTGACCTTGCGAGGGCCGTTGAACTCCCGAAGCCACCGTTTCTTCGCGGACTGCAAACTGGGAATGGGGTTGGAGCAGCCTTGTGGAGGGGCGGTGGGAGTCTCGGAAGCCAGCTGGTGGGCGGGAGATGAGGGGCTCCGGCCTGAGAGATGACGGAGGGCAGGTGCAGGGTCGGGCCTGCCTTGCTCCAAAGTGCGGCTTTTCAGGAAAGTTTTTCCTCAGGCTTGATTAATATTGATGACTGAGTTGTCTGGGTGCCCCTCCCCCTGAAATTGTGCATCCCAGTCGACGGGCCTCCCTTGTGTCTGCAGTGTTGAGCGAGGAGGGACTGAGTGACACAGCAAGTGTTGGAAGACTTTCCCCTAGTTTTGTAGGGCGGACATGGAGCACGGACACCTCCAACCGTGAAATAAATTCCTGCTTGACGCCGGCCGACCCCTCTCAGGAGGTGGCCGAGCTGGCTTGCTCTCGAAGGTCCCTGGGTGTCACAAACGGTCTGCATTTGACTACTAACCTAGAGGGGGTGGGGTGAGGGTGGTTGGAACCCACAGGGCACCCACAGGGAAGAAAGGCCTGCCGTCTGCTTCCATAAGGAGTACTAGCGTCGGTGCACAGTCCCACGTGTCGGCCTTGACTTAACAGCAAGTTTGGGGGTGATTTTGGTGGGGAGGAGGGGACCTGGCTTCCACCCACAAGTATTCCTTACTATCAGCCCGTGCTGGGGACACAGTGATGAAGGAGGACACACACGCACTCACTCAGCCCTCATGTTTGCATGATCTTTGGCATGGACACCTTGCTATCCGCTCCTTAGATCAAAACCCATGTCCTGGTTGGTCCTAGGTTAATGCATTGCTTGGAGAGGGTGGGCCTCCTGCCACTTGCGGGGGGCGGGGGGGAGGGAAGTGCAGTGCTTGCAGTCTAAGCTTCTGACATTTTCAGGAATTGCTAGGTGGCACTGACAGTTACACCCTCATTCAGTAACCAAAGGTTGGAGGTTGAGGGGCGCCTCAGAAGACAGGCCTGGTGATCGACTTATATTGAGGTGCCCTCTGGAGCACAGTTCTATTCTGACACACAAGGCGGTTGCCATGAATTGACTTCAGCTCAATGACAACTTTGAGTTTGGGGGGTTGATATCTCTCGTACCTGGCACAGGTTCCTAGAGCTTTTGGGGAGCCCGGCTGGGTAAATGTCGAGCAGTTCTCAGCAGGAGGGTCCAGGGAGCCCAGACCCCGAGGCTCGGGGCAATGGTGGTTGTCTGATGTTGTCCAGTTGATTCCGATTCTCTTTGTGGTCCCATGTGATAGTAGAACAGCCAACGTAGAAAACCGGATGCTGAGTTTGCTTACCTGTGTCTCTGCAGTGGGGGATTGCCAGGCCTCCCTTCTAAAGAACCACTGGGTGGGCGATAACCATCAACCTTTTGGTTAATAGCTGAGTGCTTAGCCAGTGTACTTCTGGGCCGCCTTCCTGGCCACTCTGGAAATTGACACTGGCCCAGAGGAGTCCATGTTAGGTCGCCTGTTGCCAGTCAGCGGCTGCATTAGGTGACCCTGTCCAGAGACTGGAAAGTACACTTTGCTTCTGCTTTGTTCCCCAAGACCCTCCTGCCCACTGCGTCCCACTTTGTTGTAGCATCGATACCCCTGGAGTCATTAGACGCGTGTCCCAGCTGTTTCACGAGCACCCGGACCTCATCGTTGGATTCAACGCGTTCCTCCCCCTTGGGTACAGGATAGACATCCCTAAGAATGGCAAGCTGAACATACAGTCGCCGCTGACCAGCCAGGTAGGCCCTGTCCACCCCCCACCCCCCAGGTTCAGTTCCTGGGTGTTCCTGCGCGGGTCCCGGGACCTGGGAGGGATGTGTTGCATCCTGCAGCCTTCCAGGCAGGCCGTTCACTGTTTCTGCCACAAACCAGACTAGATCACAGCCTGCCAGTCGGGGAAGCGGGGTTCTGTCTGTGTGGATTTAGAAAATCCGCAGTGGGTCGTGGTCATGGTTGCCTAACAGGACTGGTGGAATCGGTGCCACCAAATTGTACACAGGGAACACAAGGAATCAGCAAACGTGTCATCTGAAAGCTCTGGTAGCTGAGAGAACCGAGGTTCAAGCCCATTGGCTGCTTCTCGGGAGAAAGGTGTGCCAGCGCGCTGCTATAGAGCCTTCTAGAGGCTTAGAAACCCTCGGGGTCAGTGCGTGTCCATGGTGGCTGTCGGCCGAGAGCCAGCCCGGGCGTTCCCTGAATCTTTACACATATGTCAACAGTGACAGTGACATCGGCGTTGGCAAAGATCTGGGCGGGGGCTCTCCCTGAGGGTGTTGCAGGCAGCCCCCCGTTTGTGTCTGAGCCATTGTGGGCGAGATGAGGGTACACAGAGCTGTTTTCGTGGTGACGTTTCACAGCCGCCCCGCTCAGGCTCGCGTTTTGTGGTCACCACCCTTCTTTGGCTTCAGGCAGCTGCTTCCTTTCCCTCCGCTGCCACTTTGCCCCTTCCTGTCAGCGCCTCGCCATGCTGCTCTCCTCTCCCTGTTGTGACCCATGGTCACCCTGGGGACTGTCTCAGCTGTCATCGGCACAGAAGCAGATTGCTAGGCCTCTCTTCTGCGGGGAGGCTGAGTGAGTTCAGACCGCTCGCCCTTCAGGTGAGCAGTGAAGCTGGTCACTGTTGACCCCAGCAGGGCTCCTTGGGCTTTGCTGCCGCACTGCCCGACCCGGACCAGCCCTCATGTCCTGCTGCTTCTGCAGATGAGCCCTGATCCAGTTGCCCCACGTCTGGGCCCAGGGGTGTAGGCGGGATATGGAGGCTCCTTGCAGCCAGCCCCCAGCTGCTTCCAGTTCCTTTTGAACGTGGAGATGAGCCCTGGGCTTTGAGGGGCCCCGTGCTGATGGCAGACCTTTCCTCAAGGGGAGACAAGGCACTGGCTGCCCCAAAGAGGGAGGCCAGCCACTCCCACAGCACCTGCCTCTGACCCTTTGCTTGCTGATCCCTAAAGCGGTGATTCTCAACCTTCCTCACGCCGTGACCCTTTCATACAGTTCCTCATGCTGTGCTGACCCCCTTCCAACCATATTATTATTTTCATTGCTACTTCATCACTGGAATTTTGCTACTGTTATGAATCGGGCGACCCCTGTGAAAGGGTCGTTCAACCCCCAAAGGGGTTGTGACGCACAGATTAAGAACAGTCCTAAAGCCTGCCCCCTGCTTGCCCCCACACCCAACTTGGAGATCACTGGGAGACCCCCTCCATCAAAGGAGGCCCCTCCACGGCACTTTTTCCACAACTGATGTTTACTAGCCTGCTTGCCACCTCTGGCAACCTAATACAGGCGAGCAGTCGGCGCCTGCCCTGAGGCACCAGGAAGGAGGCCTGGTAATCTGCTTCCATCGAGATGCTAACTCGTCTGTAGTGCATAGACCAGCAACGGGTTAGCCCAGTGGCCGAGTGGGTTACAGGTTGGGCTGCTAACCTCAAACAAGATCAGCAGTTCAAACCCAGCAGCGCCTCTGAGGGACAAGGATGAGACTTCCTTAAGCTCACAGGCAGTTCTACTCTGCCCGACAGCATTGCTGCCTAGGGCGGCGAGCTGGGTCTGGGTTTGTGGCGTGTGTTGTTTGCGCTAATCCTAGGGGAAGGGGAACTTCAGGGCACGGAGGAACTGGGTGACTAGACCGGAGCCCAGATGGCATCACCAGCCTGGTGGGATTGTGGGTTACAAGTTGGGGTGCTAGCTGTAAGGTCAGCACTTGGAGCCCACAAACCACTCCTTACAAGAAAGGTGAGGCTTTCTGTACCTGTAAGCAGTTGGAAACCCAAAGAGGCATTTAAGCTGGCCTTGGAGGACCATGCACTGAGAGGTGAGAAATGGCCTGGCCCTGTGCTTTCAGATTGATGACAGCCCAGAACGCCCTGTAAGACATTTCTGTTTTGTCCCTGGGATGGCTGGGCCTCAGAATTCACTTGGTGGCATATAGCCCCGGCAGCATCTCATTTGCCATAAAAGACCAATTGCTCTCCCAGGCCTAGAGCTTCTGCAGCCCGGCCTGCTGACGGAGGCACTGGGCACAGGGACCCAGAGTGGGCTCGGGAGAAGACACTGCAGTCAGTAGTGATGGTCTGGACGGGGTGACTGGTGCCCCCTAAAGTCCCTGATAGAAACTTCCGTTGAGCAGGGGTGCCAGGCTCCATTGAGCCAGGTGGGCACTCGGCTGGGGACCAGGTGAGCAAATTGGAAAGGCATGTGGGAGCTTAGGGGCCGGCTCTGAATGGCCTCAGGGGTGCCAAGGGCAGGTGTGCTGCAGAGGACGGGGGAGGGCCAGAGGGCTAGGGGCTGTGAGGCAGGCGGTAGGGAGCCCAGGGAGGTCCTGAGTGGTCGGCAAGGGGTGGGCAGCGGTGGTGAGGGGGTGCAATGAGAGAGGAGAAAGGTGAGCTGGGGTGGAAAGTTTAGGGAGGGTTTGGCAAATGACAGCCCACAGGTCAGTGCTGGCCAGATGTGGGGCATAGCGTTTCCAGTGGATCCATGAAAACACAGCTTGTCCCCGAGACAAGAAGGACCCCGTCCACTTTGGCGGCCTTTGTGAAGGGCCAGTGCGCCCTTCCCTAGGGCCGCCCCCTGACCCCTCCTCTCAGGCCTTGCTCTTGGCAGCTTGGCTTAGGACTCATCATGTGCCCACGCGCCGTGCCGTGTGTAGGTGGGCTCAGTGTCCCTTTGTGACCGGATTCTCGCACTGAGCATCAGGGTTCAAAGTGCATCCACTGCCTGGCCGGCCATGTCGTGTGTGTCACCCACCCTGGGCTGCTGACCCGTGGCCCTGTGAGGGCTGCGCAGTCATGTTGGGGTCCCGTGCTCCTGGCTCTCCAGTGGGCTGCCAGGAGGGGACCACTCTGTCCAGCTGTGCCGTGCGAGTGTGAGGAAGCCCCGGGCGCTGCTCCAGGCGGGTGTCGGGCTTGTTGGTCCCCCCCTAGGGACAAGGTGGCTGGGTCTCCACTGCCTCAGCCACACGTGGGCCGCCCTGCTGGTGGACAGGCGGGTCTGAATGGAGTTGTCTGGTGTCCGTAGTTCTGAGCACCTGCTGCACTCTGCCTATTTCAGAGAAGGGTGGGTGGAGCAGAAAGACTGAGTCCCCCCCCCAAAGCAGCCATAACCCCCCTGCCATTTCTCTTCACCCGGGGGTGCACCTTGGACTGGAGTGGGGGCCAATCTTGCTGACCCCCTTGCTTCAGGTCTCAGCCCCCGGGCTGTGTGTGAACTGAAGCCACCCTGAGGGAGGGTGGGGTGGGGTGGGGTGGAAGCGCCCGTCTAAGAACAGGAAGTGCTTGTCTCTTGGCGCTGGATCACAGCTGGGCTGTTCCCTTGGGGATTGAGTGGGCAACTGTCCGGCTAGGGTGGCATGGGGGGGTCTTTTCTGGTTTGTCACTGGCGTACTTGTGATGCTAAGGCACCCCCACCACTCCAGGGCACTGAAATGCAGACCCCCTAGAGGCTCCGTGTCATGGGGAGACCAAAACACTCATCTACAGCCTAGCCCCCTGCACCTGTGAAGGTGACCGTGCCAGGTGGGCCTGAGTCATCCGAGTGCTGTCAACCTGGAATGGGGCGGGGCCTAGCCCTTGCCCTTGGAGAGGTGGTGTGCTAGGGAGACTGCAGTCACAGTAGTCACCCGGGGAAGACAGCACAACGGGATGCAGGTTGAAAGGACACCAGGACTGCCACCAGATGTGGGGAGGGGCGGCCCCCAGAGGGAACAGCCCAGCCAAGATGCAGCACTAATAGGGACCTCCTTTTGTTAGCGCCCCCCCCCCCCAGACATGTGAACTTCAGGTCACAGCCCCAGGGACCTGAGGTGCTCAGCAGGGCATCAGCAAGAGTAGCCCCCCAAGTCTAGGGTGGACCCCACTGAGGAGAAATGGCAGGGGGGTTTCGGTTGCTGGGGTCTCTGTCTCTCTACCTCTGTGGGTCAGACTGTTCAGAGGGGCCTCAAAAAGCACCCAGACAGCCAGTTGGCATGGAGCCCCGCATCACAGGCTGGCATCTGGGTGGGGCCGGGCCGCAAATCGCGCAGCGCAGGCCCACTGGCAGACCGCTGGCTCACCTTCTCGTGGAGTGGGGGCAGGCAGCAGATGCACCAGTAAAGGGCCTCCCTCCCAAGTGCAGAGGCGGGGAGGGCAGATCATGCGCTTTGACACAGGACGTCCCGGAAGGCTCACGGAGACAGTGGCCTTGAGCAGGGCTAAGCTGGGAGGGGCCCGGATGCTGGGGACTGGGCACTGGGGACAGTACAGTCTGTAACCTGTCGGGGGAGACTGGTGACCACTGTTTCAGGTCAGAGAGCTGCAGGGCCGTCTGTGGTCCTGCCCTGGCTGGAGTTGGAACTCCCAGTGCACAGGAAAGGGCACTTGTTCCGTTTTTATTAGTGGTGAGCAGAGGGAGTATTTGGGTGCTACACGTGCTTCACAAACAAGGTGCGCTGGAAGAAAGGCCCGGCCATCTACTTCTGAGAGGCCACAGCCCTGAAAGCTCACGGAGGAGTTCTGCTCTGCTCTCCTGGGGCCCCGGGCATCAGAATTGACTGACAGGACAGTGCACAGGCAGAGGACCGTCCTGGGTGCTCAAGTGGCTGACTTCTGCTGTCCTTTAAGATGACCACCTCTTCCCAGTGGGCAGGGTCAGCACTCAAAAGCCCCATGTCTTTCGAACCCTTGCGGTTCCAGGCAGCTGGATGATGGGTTGAACCTCCCACCCCCCATCACCATTGTATAGCAAACCAGTTGCGGTGCATCCATCCAGGGTGGGGCGACCCCGTGTGTATCAGTACAGGTGCGCCCCTTAGGTGGTCAGTGACTAGTTGAGGGAGGAGGCCATCACGCCTTTCCACAGCTGAGTGTGCTCCCCGTTATACCACCCAGGGGCTACCATCATTGGAACTGAGCTCAGCCCCTCCCAGCTCTGCTGGGAGCAGGGGCTTGCCCACCCACAAACCAGCCTCTGAGCTGGCATCTCAAACAGTGAGTGCTGGGCTTTGGAAGTACCTCATTAGTTACTCAGTCCCCCTCCTTTGCTTTCCGTCGCTGAGGAAGGAGCTGTTGGGGGCGCTGAGAGGTGCTTGCTTCCCAGGGGTGCGCAGGGACTCAGAGTGCTGGGGGAGGGGGCAGTTGTGTGTGCTCCCAGTGCTCTTCAGGCCCCAGAAGCAGCTCCTGAGCCCTGGCTGTCCAGGACAAGCTCTTCTCTGTTCTCATCCGGTGGCAGTTTTCCCATCTGTCCCCAGTGTCCCTGGTCCGCCCGTGACCTGTCTCTTTCCTCCCAGGAGAACTCGCACAACCACAGTGACTGCTCGGACTCCTTCAGGCAGCAAGTGCTGTACAAGGAGGACAAGCCCCAGGTGCCCCTGGAGTCGGACTCCGTGGAGTTCAACAACGCCATCAGCTACGTGAACAAGATCAAGACCCGTTTCCTGGACCACCCGGAGATCTACCGCTCGTTCCTGGAGATCCTGCACACGTACCAGGTGGGAGCTGCTGGTGCCAGGGGCACCAAACGCGTCCAGATTGCCTAGTCCTGACTCGGGGGGGTTGTGTGAAGTCCCCTCGTGTCCCGGAGGAGCTCTGTATTAGAGCGCAGGAGGAGGGAGCGCTGTCCCTGGCGTCACTGTTGGCCATCGAGTGAAGCTCTGTCCTGTCCTGCTCTCTCCCTGTAATTGACCTTGGACCGTCGGACCATTGTGTTCCATACAGTCTTCCTGGGCTAATTTTCAGAAGTTGGTGGCCAGGCCTTCTTTCCTAGTTCTTCTCAATCTGGAAGCTCCCTTGAAACCTGTTCAGCATCCTAAGAGCCGCTGAGCCCCATGCCTGGGGCATGTTTTCTGGGAGTGAAGCCTAGGTCTCCTGTGTGGTTCGGGGTTCTCCCACCCAGCCACCGCTGTGTCTCATGTCTAACGTGGACAGCTCCTGGAATGCCATCACCCCGGCAGGGACTAGTGTGGTCACCATGCACAGTAGCACTGGCCGCACGTTACCAAAAGGGTGGAGGGTGGAGCTTTCCCAGAAGTGCCTTGTAAGAAAGGCCTGGCAGTCTCCTTCTGGAGAAACCAGCCATTGCAACTGCGGGCGCTGGCTCTAGTCTGCACACTGGTTGACGAGCATGTGTATGCTCCCCACGGCGAGGCTGCGCCTCCTTGGAGGACAACTGATCTCTCCCCCACCCTCACCCCCCAACGTCAGGGATGCTGGTGGTGTTTTGGTTGCGTGTTGGGCTGCGATCCAGATGGTCGGCAGTTCGAAACCACCAGCAGCTCAGCGGGAGAAAGATGAGGCGGTTACTCCTGGAAGAGTCCGTTTCAGAAACCCACAAGGGCTGTTCTGGGCTGTCTTGGAGGGGCCCTGCATGTCGGCGGCCGCTCTGTTACAGTGAGTTGAGAGAGAGAGGAGTTCAGTGGTACCAGTAGGATTTCAACCCTGGCTCGTCATTCATCCTCTGAGGCTGCACTGGGCAGCCCTGGGATGTGAAATAAGGAACTGGCCAGGCCTCCTCCACCCTGACCCCAGCTCCATCACTTGCTGGCTGGCACACTGACCCAGACGGCGTCAGCAGCTGCCTGGTGCACTGTCACTGCGCCAGGTCCCGCTGCAATTGTCCTCATTTCGCCCTGGATGCCCCGGGGACCCCGGCACCAGCGGAAAGTGCTACCCACCTGTACAGCTGCTTAAGGGGCCCCACGCTGCACGGCCCTGTGCTCATGTGTGAGCCCTTAGGCATGCTGGGAGCAGAGTCAGACACAGCAGCCCGGGATTGTGGCCAGGCCTTGAGGCCCAGGTGCTTTGAGGGGAACCGTGGGCACAGGGGGACCCTCTGTGCTCTGCCGTCCTGTGCTGACCTTGTGTCCCCTCCCACCGCGCAGAAGGAGCAGCTGAGCACGAAAGGCCGGCCGTTGCGAGGCATGTCCGAGGAGGAGGTTTTCACCGAGGTGGCCAACCTCTTCCGGGGCCAGGAGGACCTGCTCTCCGAATTTGGCCAGTTCCTGCCTGAGGCAAAGCGGTCCCTGGTGAGTGTGGGGCCTGGCCCCCAGGCCAACAGCTCCCTGAGCTGACTGCCCTGCAGCAGGAAGGCCAGGCCTTCAGAGCCCTGAGACCCCCAACTTGGAAGTAACCTTTGACCAAGGCTAGGAGGTACAGGAGGGCGGTCAGACCAGGGCTCCAGCAGGTGGGGCTGCAGGGGTCGGTGGGGTCGGTGCGGGGAGCTGTGAGGTGGGTGAGAAGGGCCTGATCAGGGGCACTGCTCCCGTGTATTCCCACCCTCACCCCACCTCCTTAGGGCCCCAACTGCCCGCCCCACTCCCCTGGTCTTTCCTTTCCTGGGAACTTGGGGTTTTAAAGTTTTTATGTAACATAAAATTAGCCGTTTTGAAGTGAACACATTTTGGTCTTAAAGGAACTCATAGTGTTGTGTGGGTACCAGTTGTTCCAGAATGTTCTCCTCAGCTCCAAAGGAGACCCTTCTCCCAATACTGTTAGCAGTCACTGCGCACACCACTCATCCCTACCCTGGCCCCAGCCTCAGGTCTCAATCCTGTCTCTGGGAAGCCCTGCTCCGCCCCGGGGCATTGCCCTGTGCTGGCCTCTCACTTGACTTCAGGGCACGGGGTTCATCCACACCCTAACGGGAGCCTTGTTCCACTGCCGGGTCCCTTTACATTGTATTTGGTCATTACACGTTCTTTTAACAATTTTGACACATGCCGTTCAGTGACATGGATTCGATTTTTAAACTCTTGACATGTCATAGTAAATGGTCTCTATTTCACTCCTTTGGGTTCTGTCCCTACACTGACAGGCGAGACAAAATCAGTGGTTAGAGGTGTGTTAAGGAGGTGGTAGGAGCCCTGGGGGTGTAGAGGTTACACACACGTTAGGCTGAAGTCATTGTGTGGCCAGCATTTCAAACCACCAGCAGCTCCACGGGAGAAAACTGGGCTTTTAACTCCGGTAAACGGCGACGGTCTCGGAGGCCCACAGGGACTGTGGGCATTGTCCCGATGGGAGTCTCTTAAGGAAGGTCATAAGCCGCAATGCCGTAGGAGGCAGTGGAAAGTACCGTGGCTTGGGTCAGGCGCATCTTAGTCCTCAACATGACATGCTCGCTCCTCAACACTAAGGGGATCCTGGGCAGCAGATGTACTCCGCGCAGTGCATCATTTGATCTTGATTGCCGCCGCCACGAGCATGGGTCGTGGATCGAGCAAGACGAACTCCTTCACAACGCCAGGGTTTCAGGGCTTTCTAAATCTAAGGCCGTGCCATGTGCAAAAAGAGAGTCACCTGTCTGCCATTCTCTCTGCCTGCTGGCTGGCACTTCCAGGTGATGGTGGGTCGCGGTGGTAAGAGGCAGGCCCCACCTTTTTCCGATCTTGGGGAGGGGGCTCCCTCCCTGTGGAGGGAGTGTGGCCTGAGCTGTGGGATTTGACCTGCGTCATCCTCAGAACTGTTGGTGTCTTTCGGCCCCTTGGCCTGGCTGTGGGGTCGCCCCGCATTTCCACAGACCTTCCTTGACTAGCCGTGAAGCCCTTTTCTGGAGATCGGTCTTTTCTAACAACGGACCAGGGTCTGGAAGTCAGAATCTCGCGTCTCTTTTGAGGAGCACACGGGCTGTGTTTCCCCTTCTCGGCGTGCTCACTCACCTGTCCCACTCCACCAGGACCTGGAGCTCCGCACGCTCCGGAGAGTCCTGGCCGCTGAGCCCTTATCTGTGATCAGTTCACAGGAAATGGGCCCTGCAGCATGAACAGCACCCCAAAGGGTGAGCCAGAGAAGATTCCAGAACACAGCAAGAAGCGTGCCCGGCCCTCACTGCTCCGCCCCGTGTCTGGGCCAGCCAAGGTAGGCAGACAGACATCCATTGAGCGCAGACACAGACCCCTGCTGCCCCTCCTCCGCTGCTATAGACCTCACTGGAAGCCTCTCTGGCCTGGCCTCAGGTTCCCCAGCTAAGCCGCCACTCATTCCCCTCCCTCATGAGACGGTGGCATGAGAGGAGAAGGGCAAGACTGCCATGTGCTTGGGCCCAGTGTCAGCACATCAGTCCCTCACCCTGCAGGGACCACCATATCCAGAGGCGAGGACAGAAACCGGAGAAGGCCAGAGGAGAGGAGGCTGCGTGTCAGCACCAGAACAGGGGACGGGGTGGGGGTAGTGGACTTGAGGGGTCAGGTGAGCATCCACTGGGCTTTGGGCCACCATCCTACAGGTTGGGGCTGGGCTGGGGCACTGCAGTCTCCAGAGTCCCATCCCTCATACTGAGGCCCAGTGTCCAGTCTATAAAGTGAGGGTCACTGCACAGTCACTGGGGGGCCCCTTGAAGCACATCCCCTGGTGGTGCTGGGACCAGGCCACCTATAGGGCCCTGGCTGCCGTGCTGGGTGTGCACCTGGTTGGCACAGGAGTGCCAGGGGAGCAGAGGGCGACTCCGGTTCTCATCGCAGAAGAAGATGAAGCTCCGTGGGACCAAGGACCTGTCGGTCGCGGCCGTGGGCAAGTACGGCACCCTGCAGGAGTTCTCCTTCTTCGACAAGGTGAGGACCTGTCCTGGGGCCCATCTTGAGGACAGGGTGATGCCCTCACCCTGCCCAGGCCGGGCAGCCACATGGAGTGCAGTGCAGAAGCTGGGGGGCAAGGGAGCAGCATGAAGCAGGAGTCCGGGCAGGCCTGGGGACCATCTGTATCTGCAGGGACGTTTCACACTCCCCCCCCCCCCCACTGCCCAAGTGGTCAGTGGGCAGGAAGACGAGCACACCCAGCCGTGCCTCAGACCACAGCTGGCCACAGGGGGGCGGGGGCTCAGGAGGTGCAGGGGTGGTGGTTTGCCGGACAGGCTCTGAGTTGTGCTCCTGCAGGTGCGCCGCGTCCTGAAGAGCCAGGAGGTCTACGAGAATTTCCTCCGCTGCATCGCACTCTTCAACCAGGAGCTGGTGTCGGGCGCCGAGCTCCTGCAGCTGGTCAGCCCGTTCCTGGGGTGAGGCCCTGCTGGCGGGACTGGGCGGGACTTTGGGGCATTTGTATGAGAGCGTTGTAGTTGAAGTGCTGTCATGAGAAGCGATGCAGGATGCCCCCCTCCAGCCCTCGGAGTTGAAGCCCCTAGGAGGTGCAGTGACCGTGCTTGGCCCCCTGCCGGGGAAGCTGGAAATTCAGAGGCACTTGAGAGAAAGGCCTGGCAACCCACTTCCCAAAGCACAGCCGCGTGTGACCCTGTGTGTGACCAGTGACGGCCACGCTGCGCTGAGACCCACCGGTCAGCCACTTCGAGGCAATGGACCCGGGTGTGTTGGCATCCTAATCCTGCCCGGTGGCTCAGATCCCCATGAGGAGCGGGACTTCCTCCGATAGGGGAAGGTGGCTGCAGCAGGGCCAGGTGGGGGTGGAGCCCCCTTGGCTCTGGGCAGCCTAAGGAGCTAGAGACCCAGAGACGGGCAAGCACGCAGGGCAAGAGAGAAGCAGGAGCAGTGTGCCCCCGCTGGCAGGAAGATCAGGTTTGGAAGCAGCCAGGAGCCAGGCCTGCCCTCCAAGGCGCTGCTAGGAGCTGGGTCATGGGTACCACCCAGGGACTCCTACCTACCAAAGAGGGGAGGAGCTGGGGGCGGGGGGTCAGGACCTGGCCTCTCCTGGCTCTTTGAAGGTGATGTCCTAGCTCGGCAGTGGTCCCCTCAGGGCCCTCTCCATGTTTGTCCCTGGACACTCTAGTTGGGGACTTTCTCCACCGCTTTTGTATACCGAGCAGGCTCAGTGTCCCCCAAGGATGAAAGCAGGCCCCCACTGCAGAGGGGTCGAATGGATATGGGAGAGGCCTTACTGGGGCCCGGCAGGACAGCCCTGAGACTGCCCCCCTATCTGTGGGCTGACTGTTAGTAATCGCAGGTCCAGGTCACAGGCTGCACGGCGAGTCCCCGCAGGCCTGCTGATGACCTGTCTGCCGACTGAGAGTCTGTCTCCTGGGGGATTCCAGGACGGGGGCCCTCGGGATTTGGGCCATGGAGAGCAGGGGTAACAAGTTTCTATTGGGAGGGCCACACAACCGCCTCATGCCACGTGAAAGCAGACAGTGCGTGTGCGTGCTCAGGAAGCTTTATTGACAGAGGGCGACATTCAGTTCCAGGTCTGTTTGCTAACCCCTGGCCTCGTATTCTGCCTGTTCTTTTCCTAGAAGGTCACCCTCTGACCCCAGCAGACCCCCTGGAGCCCTGACTCTTACTGAGCTGGCTCACCTGGGTGGCATCTCTCAAGGTCTTCCTGTGAGACAGGAACTGAGGAAGGGTCCCCACTGGGCCCATGGGGGGCAGCTCACCCAGGAGCTGCCCTGATGCCTTGCTCTCCGAAGCCTGAGGTGCTGACTTACCGCTGACCCTTGCCTTTGAAGGAAGTTTCCAGAACTCTTTGCCCAGTTCAAGTCCTTCCTGGGCGTAAAGGAGCTGTCGTTTGCCCCGCCCTTGAGTGACCGGTCCGGGGATGGCATCAGTCGGGAGATCGACTACGCATCCTGCAAACGCATTGGGTCCAGCTACCGGGCGCTGCCCAAAACCTACCAACAGCCCAAGTGCAGCGGGAGGACGGCCATATGCAAAGAGGTAGTGCTGCCCGGGCCTGAGGGAAGTGTGCCCCGAGGACAGGGAGTGCTTCTGGGCCACTCACCCCTCCCCTGTCCAAAATGCCCCTGGGGTCTAAGGTGGGCTTGTCCCCAGATTGTCCCAGGCAGGGAGCGGGGCATGGCTGGGGCAGGGGAGCTCGGAGCGGCGCCCTGCAGTGCTCATGTGTTCAGTGTGTGTCTGCTCAGCTTCACCAGGGACTGATGTTCAGAGTGGGAGTGTGCCCATGCCCAGTGGTGCTCAGCTAATACCACTTGAAGGTTGAACCCCCCAGTGGCTCCCCAGAGTCGCTCTGAGGACCTGCTCCCTAAGGGGCCTGTCCGGTGCAGCACTTCTGTTCTGCACCACATGAGGTTGCTGTGAGTCTGAACCGCACACAGCACTACTGCCCCGCCGCAGCCGGGCTCCGAGGGGGTGGGGGGCCAGTGGCTGTTGGGCACACTTCCCCCCCTCTGTCAGAGGAGGTGGAGGTGCAGCTGCAGTACAGACCAGGAAGAAAGTCCTGGTGCTGATTTCCTAGCGAACTCTCCGTGGATGACAGTAGTCCATCTGCAGCCCCTCATGGGGCTTGCGCAGAATCCAGACCGAGGGACACTGGCCGAATTCAGACATGCTGCTTGGTACAGGGTATACTTCAGGGGCTGCAGACCACGGCCCTGGGCCAAACCCAGATGACCAACTTGCGTTTGTAAAGAAAGCTTTGGGGGTGCAGTGACACCCCTTTATCTGTTGTCAACGGCCATCTTCTAGCTCTAAGGGCAGAGCTGAGTGGATGGGACAGAGCCTGGCAGGCCTCAAAGCCTAGAATGCTTCCCATCTGCCCTTTACAGAGAACAATCCCTGGCCCTTGAAATACTGTGCCCATTTGGCCATAATCCGCTGCCTTCTAATCAATTCCAACTCATAGTGACTCTCTAGGACAGAGCAGAACAACCTATCCAATGAGCTGGCAGCCTCTTTCTCCCACGGAGTGGCTGGTGGCTTTGAACCACCGACCTTTCAGCAGCCCAGTGTGCTTTATGTGAAAGCTCGTTTCACTGGCATGTGACATAGGGGTTTTCCCTAAAGTCAGGTGACCTTGCTTGTGCGGGTGTCTGCCACACCGATTAAGGCAGGAAGGTGGTACGATCGGCGGGGCCTCGGCTGCTCACCGTCTCTCCGGCACAGGTACTGAACGACACCTGGGTCTCCTTCCCCTCCTGGTCCGAGGACTCTACGTTCGTCAGCTCCAAGAAGACACCCTACGAGGAGCAGCTACACCGCTGTGAGGACGAGCGCTTCGAGGTGCGAGGGGGCCGGGGGGGTCTCCTCTGAGAAAGGGGGTTTCTCAGCAGCAGGCCACGCTGAGGTGCTTGCTCTTGCCCGTCCTGTGCCCCGACATCTGCTGAGATGGCTCTAGGTTCCCACGCCAGCTGTAAAATAACCCCGAGAGAAAGTGGCCCCCCTCAGTCCCCCAGGGGGCTTCTGCCACACTCTAGTGCCCTCACAACCAGGACCCGATCCAGTGGCCTGACTCATGGCTCCTGGCTGTGATGTGTACCTGTGTGTGTGCGTGTGTCTGACTCATGGCTCCTGGCTGTGATGTGTACCTGTGTGTGTGTGTGTGTGTGTGTGTGTGTGTGTGTGTGTGTGTGTGTGACTCATGGCTCCTGGCTGTGATGTGTACCTGTATGTGTGTGTGTGTGTGTGTGTGTGTGTGTGTCTGGCTCCTGGCTGTGATGTGTACCTGTGTGTGTGTGTGTGTGTGTGTGTGTGTGTCTGACTCATGGCTCCTGACTGTGATGTGTTCCTGTGTGTGTGTGTGTGTGTGTGTGTGTGTGTCTGACTCATGGCTCCTGGCTGTGATGTGTTCCTGTGTGTGTGTGTGTGTGTGTGTGTGTGTGTGTGTGTGTCTGACTCATGGCTCCTGGCTGTGATGTGTACCTGTGTGCGTGCGTGTGTGTGAAGTGATAGAGTGAGGAGAAGCATGGGTGTGGGCATGTGTACACGTGGTGTTCCTCTGGGAGCCCGATTAAAGCGTGTGAGGCTTCACAAGCTTGTGGTCAGGTAGAGTTTAAAAGGTGTGAGAATTTTTCCACAAAATTTTTGGAGCCCCTGTATGTACACATTTGTGTGTATGAGGATGGGATCGCGCGTGTGCGCCTGTGTGTGTGTGGCCCTCTGTGTTACCAGAGGTCCCACCGTGCACCCAGCAAGGCCTTGTGTGCACGGAGGAAGGTTTGGTCTGGCTAAAGGCCACCGTCTCCTCTCCCCTGCCAGTGCTTGCTGGTCTCAGTACACCCCTGCCCCACCACCCCACCACCCCCAGGCTCTGTCCCCACTCCCATGTCCACACTGCATGCCGCCTCAAAGCCTGGGGTCCTGCCCTGCTCCCCATCCTGCCCCACGGCCCTGTGTCCCTGCAAGGCTGACGCTTCCTGCCAATAGCTGGACGTCGTCCTGGAGACCAACCTAGCCACCATCCGCGTGCTGGAGAGCGTACAGAAGAAGCTGTCGCGCATGGCCCCCGAGGACCAAGACAAGTTCCGCCTGGACGACTGCCTGGGGGGGGCCTCCGAGGTCATCCAGCGGCGTGCCATCTACCGCATCTACGGCGACAAGGCCCCCGAGATCATCGAGAGCCTCAAGAAGAACCCCGCTACCGCAGTGCCCGTCGTCCTCAAAAGGTGGCCTGTCCATGGGCCTCGTCCACTCGGGGGAGGGGGGGAAGGACGGGGGATGGGGCGGGACAGGAACAGCTGCCTGTGCCCTCCTAGAACCTTCCTCGTGTGTGTTTACACGCACACACAGGCAGATCACTCCTCTCCAGCACAGAGCAGCCCCACGTGGCACCCAGCTCCCTCTCTTTCTATCTCTCTCTCCCCACCTTGTTTCTACCGCCCTGCAATTGTGATAATGGTTCTGTGTTTGAACTTCACGGGCTCACCGGGTGCTGTCCTGCCCTGGCCACCATTACAGCAGCAGAATCATGTCGCCAACCTAAAAGTGCCCTTGTCTGCACGGAACATCCATCCCTCTCGCCATCTCCAGCACATGCTGTGGGGGGCTCTTGGGCCTCTCACAGGGCAGCACGTGGCCATGTCCCCCTTCCCCGGCGGGCCAGCCTGTCTGCCCTGTGCTCCATCCCAGCTTGCTTTTTTTTATCAGACGGCCCGCCTGGGCTCTTTCCCTGCTTTGCGCAGGGCTCAGCCAAGGGCCCCCCAAGGTCCACGGGGTGGTCGGCACAGGACTGGGGTAAGAGGGGCTAAGGAGGCCCCACCCACTGTGGCCCTGTGGGGTGGGCACTGTCAGGGCTTCCCATGCCCAGGGTGGCCCTGCTGAGCCCAGCCCTTGGCCCGCAGGCTGAAAGCCAAGGAGGAGGAGTGGCGGGAGGCACAGCGCGGCTTCAACAAGGTGTGGCGGGAGCAGTACGAGAAGGCCTACCTCAAGTCCCTCGACCACCAGGCCGTGAACTTCAAGCAAAATGACACCAAAGCCCTGCGCTCCAAGAGCCTGCTCAACGAGATCGAGAGTGTCTACGACGAGGTGGGCCGCAGCGACTGCCTGTCCGTGCAGACCACAGAGCTCTGTCCCCGTGCGTGCTCGCATGCCATCCCTCTCAGTGTCTGTCTGTCAGGTTCTCTGGGTGACTTTCTGTCTCCTCTCTCCCTGTCCCCTGCTCCCCTGCCATCTCTCCCTGTGTCTCTGTAGGTAGAGACTGGGTGGGTGGCCGTTGTGGGCGCTGCACTCGGGTCCTGCCGGTCACTGGCTGCTGGCCTGCCTCATACCGCCCTCCCTACCCCACTCCCCAGCACCAGGAGCAGCACTCAGAGGGCCGGAGCGCCCCCGCCAGCGAGCCCCACCTCATCTTCGTGTATGAGGACCGGCAGATCCTGGAGGATGCCGCGGCTCTGGTCAGCTACTACGTGGCACGGCAGCCAGCCATCCAGAAAGAGGACCAGGCCACCATCCAACAGCTGCTGCACCAGTTCGTGCCTGGCCTCTTCTTCTCACAGCCGCTGGAGACTGGCGCCTCCGAGGAGTCAGCTGATGAGGACCGAGAGGCCGCCCGGGGCCCAGGGGCCGAGCCCGGTGAGCGGAAGCGGCCTGGGGCGCCCAGCGGCCCCCCCGAGGAGAAGGGCCCCCCTGGGGACAGCTCAGCGGCAGGGCCCCAGCCAACAGCCCTGGACGATGTGTACAGCCTCTTCTTTGCCAACAACAACTGGTACTTCTTCCTGCGCCTGCACCAGACGCTGTGTGCCCGGCTGCTCCGGCTCTACCGCCAGGCGCAGAAGCAGCTGCTGGAGTACCGGGCCGAGAAGGAGCGCGAGCAGCTGCTGTGCGAGGGCCGGCGTGAGCGGGGCAGCGACCCTGCCATGGAGCTGCGGCTGAAGCAGCCCAGTGAGCAGGGCCCAGGCCTGGCAGGCCGGGGTGCCCCTGGGAGGCCCTGGCCATTGGGTAGCTTACTTCAGAAGTGGTTACTTGACCTTGAGCTCAAATCATGGGGCATCTGGAGGGTACATGATCCTCAGGGTGGGGACAGACCGGCTGCCCTAGGTGGGCACTGTGTCCCGGGTGTTGGTCAGGTCATTTTCCCCCAGCCGGCGGCCCTGGCTGGTCCACATAGGTCCCAGTCATTGATCATATCACCACCACCTCGGGCAACTGCTGGATGGCCCGGCCAAGGGGGGGTGGGGGAGCACTGGCCCCAGCTGACCAAGGACGACATGGCTTTCCCAGGTGAGGTGGAGCTGGAAGAGTACTACCCGGCCTTCCTGGACATGGTGCGGAGCCTGCTGGAGGGCAACATGGACCCCACGCAATACGAGGACACGCTGCGAGAGATGTTCACCATCCACGCCTACATCGGTTTCACCATGGACAAGCTGGTGCAGAATATCGCGCGCCAGGTGCGGGCCCGGCTGGTGGCCACACGCCCCTTCCCAAACCTCACGTGAACCACAGGACCACTGCCGTGGGGTGCCTCCACTGCCTCTGTTCAGGTCCAGAACTTTCTTAGTAGCCCTCAGCATGAGACCCAGTTGTTAGCATTCACTCCCCTCCCCCGCCAACCCCCAGCAGCTCGGACTCCCCTTCTCTCTGGATCCGTCTGTTCTGGATGAGCCATGCCGCTTGCGCTCCATGTGGGGGTTTCAGGGTTCCTCCACATTGAAGCTCGGCCCCCAACACCGTGACTTTTTAAAACTGTAGTGTCACCTCTCAGCCTCGGGCTAAGATCGAGTGCTAAGCACAGCATTCCATGGTGTAAATGACGCGCTGGGCATCACCACTGTCTGTGTCTGAACCTTTCCTTCACCTTCCCCCGGTCACCTTCCCGTGGCAGGCCGACTCCGTGTTTAAAGTCAGTGGACAGGCCTTCGCCTCTGCTGCGTGCTTCCTTCGTAAAAAGCCTCACGGCCCGAGTGTCAGTGCTTCACCCCTCTCTGTGGCTGAGCACTACTCCATTGTTGGCCCCGGTGGCATAGTGCCAACCTCAAGATCAGCCGTTCAGGCCCAGGAGCCTCTCTCGGGTACGGGGGGTCGGGGGAGAAGAAGTTTCCGGCTCCCATGAAGAGTCATGGTCTCTCAAACCCTCAGGGACAGCTCCGTCCTGTCCGGTAGGGCTGCTGAGAGTTGGAATCAACTTGTTGGCCGTGAACTGGGTTTGGGGTTTGACTGCTCCTTCGGGACCCCTGGGGCATAGTGGGGGCGTGTTGAGCTACCATGAGGTCAGCAGTTCACAGCCACTGGCCAGTCTGCTCTTGAAAGATGAGGCTTTCTGCTCTCACTAACCTGACAGCACAGGGCAGTTCTACACCGCTCTTACGTTGGGTGGCCTGGATGGCAGGGGATTGTTGGTGCTGTTCTGGTCCAGTTTGTGGACGAGCCACATTGTGTTTGTCCATCTGCTGTGGGTGCCGGCTACGTGGCCCTGTGGCCCCCTGTGGCTGTTATGACGTATCCTCTCTGCCCCGCAGCTGCACCATCTGGTTAGTGACGACGTGTGTCTGAAGGTGGTGGAGCTCTACCTGAACGAGAAGAAGCGCGGGGCCGCCGGCGGCAACCTCTCCTCACGATGTGTGCGTGCCGCCCGGGAGACCAGCTACCAGTGGCGGGCAGAGCGGTGCATGGCTGACGAGAACTGCTTCAAGGTGGGCAGGGAGCAGGGGTCAGGGTGGGGATGGACCTAGCCAGTGGGACCCTGTGCTCCCCGTGTCTGGATGATAACCGCCTTGGGTGGTCTCAGGAGGACAGGGTGGGCCCTTGTGCTGCCCAATCTGGGGGCTTCAGCAGGCTTGGGTGGCCCCGCCAGGTGATGTTCCTCCAGCGCAAAGGGCAGGTGATCATGACCATCGAGCTGCTGGACACAGAGGAGGCCCAGACGGATGACCCCGTGGAGGTGCAGGTCAGCACAACACACTGGGTCCGCCAGGAGGGTCGGAGCCCTGGCCGGGGAGTCACATGCACCTTCCCACCTCCCTCCCACAGCACCTGTCCAGCTACGTGGAGCAGTATGTGGGCACGGAGGGGACTGCCAGCTCGCCGAGTGAGGGCTTCCTGCTGAAGCCAGTGTTCCTGCAGAGGTGAGAGCCGGAGGGACAGGAGACAGCAAGTAGAGGGAGGACAGGCTAGCAAGGGATCCGTGGGGCCTCCGTGCCAGGGGTCCCACAGGTGAGAGGGTAGAGGAGACGCCAAGGGGCTGGGGAGAAACGTGTGCTGGGGCAGAGGCATGGGGCATTGGGGGTGTGGGGCTGAGGTCCCAGTGACTGGGGGCAGGAGCGATAGTAGGGCTTTGCTTGCGTTTTCTTGACTCCTGATGTTGGGCGTTTGACGTGTCTTACGGTGGCGAGGTCCGCAGCCCTGCCCCTCCCTTGGTGAGACCTCGTGTGTTGTGGGGGTGGGGGGCGGGGGTAAGCTGGGAGGCACTGGCACCGCCCCCCTGAGTGCCTCCCATTGCAGGAACCTTCGGAAGTTCCGGCGGTGGCAGTGTGCGCAGGTGCGGGCCCTGCGGGGCGACGCCAAGGGTTCGTGGAAGCGGCTGGTGGGCGTGGAGAGCGCCTGCAGTGTGGACTGCCGCTTCCGGCTCAGCACCCACAAGATGCTCTTCATCGTCAACTCGGAGGACTACATGTACCGCCGCGGCGCCCTCGGCCGCGCCAAGCAGGTGCCCGCCTCGCGCCTCCGGGGCCCTGCCCAGCCTTCTCTCGCCTAACCCCCCTCCACTTCGGGCCGGTGCCCTGCTGCCCTGACCTGGTCGCCTCCCCCTGCAGGTGCAGCCCCTGGTGCTGCTGCGGCACCACCGGCACTTCGAGGCATGGCACGGGCGCTGGCTGGAGGAGCACGTGCCGGTGGAGGCAGCCAGCCTGGTGCAGGACTGGCTGATGGGCGAGGACGACGAAGACCTGGTGCCCTGCAAGACGCTGTGCGAGACTGTGCGCGTGCACGGGCTTCCCGTGACCCGCTACCGCGTGCAGTACAGCCGGCGCCCCGCCTCGCCCTGACGGCCTGGGGACACCGCCCGGGCGTCTCCACAGCCACTTGCCCCAGCAAGGGATCCAGACTGTGCCAAACCAGAGGGGGCCCCACCCTGGGGGTGTCGGGTGACTGCCTGAGGGGAGGAGACCCCAGAGCGACTGCGGGCTGAGCCGGGGCCCAGTCACACGGATGCCAAAAGTGGGGAGGGCAGCGCCGACTCCCTGCAGCTGGCCTGCTGGGCCTAGCAGCTCGACCTGCTAAGCATCTGCTGTGCGTGGGAGACCCAGCCGGCGAGGTGCAGCTAGCGCCCCCCCCCCACCCCCCTGCCGTGCACTTAACGTGGGTCTTACTGAAAGATGCACAGGAGCACGGGTCTTCTTCCCGGTCTGCCGAGCGCGGGCGCCCTGGGGCTGAAAGCCATCGGTGGCAACTGCTGCCTGCCCTGCAGCCCCTTCCTGGAAAGCCCCCCGGGGGGGGGAGGGGGGAACGGACCCTGAAGGGGGCGGGCCAGTTCCCTGAGTGCCCCACGCTCGTGCACTCTGCCCCCAGTCTCTAGACTCCCACAGCAGAGCTGTGCCAAACGCGGTTCCGGGAAGCGGACTTGTATTTCTAGAAGCTTCCTGTGGAACTTTGCAATGCCTTTGACTGGAGGCCCGAGGGTTCCAAGGCCAGCAAGTCCCCACCTGAGGTCTGGTGGCCCCTGTGTCCCGAGTGCAGTGGGCACGTTGTGAGCCCATGGTTCTCTGGAAGAAGTTTGCCGTCTGGGTTCCTGCCGGCTGGGCCTGCTCTGCCAACTCCACCCTGGGCAGGTGGGAGGGGGTGCCCACCCTGCATGCTCTGAGGGGCATTTGCCCCTCCTGGACACCTTCCCCCCGGGCTCATCCTTCCTTTGCAGCTGTTTTGAATGTATATTTCCTTTTCTATTTATTTGCACATTAAAGGTAAAAATTAAATATTGCTGTAAAGCCCAGAGCTCTGCGAGTCATTCTCTGCAAGGAAGTCAGATGAGTCTGTATACTCCTCGGGCCCACACAGCCCTCCCTTTATGGCAGGGAGTGGGGGTAGGGTGGCCTCTGTTTCCTCAGGCCTCTGGGATGGCATCCATCCTACATAGGGCAGGATAGAACTGCCCCTGGGAGTTTGAGACTGATTATTCAGGGGAGTAGAAAGCCCCATATTTCTCCCTGGAGCCCCAGTTGGGTTCAAACTGCCAACCTTGCATTTAACAGCCCAATGCGTAACCACAATGCCATCAGCACCCCTCCCCTAGGTGGTCTTGCCCAAATGTCCCTCTGTTGGGTAAGGGCGGGTGACTGCTGAGCACCGAGTAGGGCAGGTTTCCAGGGACCAGCCCTGGGTGTAGCTGACCAGATTCCACATGCCCATCCCCCCAAGACTACCACATCTGTGCCCCTGTGTTCTGCCCTGTGACCCCCAGCCAGGGGCCAACCCTGCCTCCTCCTCTGCCACTGGGTTGGTGCCCGTTGGGGGACCTGTCCCTGTTGCTGTCCTTTGGGGCAGGACACTCCTGAGATCGCAGGCATCATCCCCTGTGCTGCCTCTGCCCAGCTCACCCCGACTGCTTCCAAGAACCCTGCACCCTGTGCTTCCCTGCCCTCTCCGCCTCCGGCATCGCATGCCCCCCAGACCACTGGGTGGGCAGCCAGGACTTGGGGTGACTGGGACTCCAGCCACCCTCGATTCTACTTCAACCGAGATGTAGACACAGCAGCCACCAGGGGAGGTGCCAGGCTCATGGGGCAGACGTGGGTGACAGTCCAATGTGTCCCCAAGATCCCCTCTCCCAGGTGGGCCAGGCCTGTGACCTGACGGTGCCCCAGAGACGAGACCCATCTGAGTGGCAGGAGGAGCTGGTTTCCAAGCCGCCTCGGTAAAAGGGCTGCAGGGCCATGAGAGCAAGGGACCCTCACAGGGACCCAAGATTGCCAGCCGCCCTGGAGAGAGCGAGCCCAGAGGGACCCTGAACAGAGGCCGCTGCTCAGCCTGCGCGACCCCTGAGCCACAGCAACTTGACAGAGAAGTGGTGCCGTGCTTCGCGCTGCTTGGTTCCTTTCATCAGCCTCATACAACAGGGGGTGGGGACACCCTCTGCCGGACACGCGCCTGCCTCCCACCAGAGGCGCCCCTCGCGGCAGGCTCGGGGAGGACATGGGGCACTCCGCTGGACCACCGGTCCTGCAGATGGAAGGGTTTTACAAAAGCGGTCATGTGGGGCTGACAAAGCGGGGTCACTTGAGTCCGGGGTGAGCGACAGACTGCAAAGGGCGCTTCCGCCCCGTCCAGCGAGCCCGGGGCCTCGGGGCTGGGTAGCAGGAGGCAAGGGGCCCAAAGCGTGGGGGGTGCGGGCAGGCGTCGCTGACTCCGGAAAGGTGCACCCTCCAGGCTACGTGACATGTGGCTGAGATGGCTGACGCCTTGCCTCTCGGATGGTCGCGGTGTTGCTAAGAGCTGCACAGCAAGGCCCCTGGCTCGCGCCTAGTGGAGAGTCCGGAAGCGCAGCGGCCGCACGCTGCCTGCGGGCGCCTTTCCGGCTTCAGCCACGGCGCTGACGACGGGAGCGGTTTCCACAGCAACCGCGAGGCGCCGGGCGGGCGGGGACCGGTCGCTAACTCCTCCAGGTCCAGAGCTGTCTCGGGAAAGCGGAGGAACCAGGGCCGGGGGCGGGGCCAGGCCGGGGCGGGGTTACAGCTGGGGGCGTGTCCGTGGGAGGAGCCAGCGCCGGGGGAGGCCCAAGTTAGGTCAAGGAAGGTGCCCGGAAGGGCCAGGGCGAGGTGGCCAGAGCTGCAGTGACTGAGAAGCAAGGGAATTCAGGGCGTGCTGCCAGCCCTGTGGGTTTGCCCATCTTTGTTTTTGTTTCTTAGAATGTTTACAGACAGTACTTTGGCTTGAATTTTTTCCGCAAAGGGATGTGCTCACACCCACGTTCACCGTTAATAGCAAGGAGATAGCCCCACCCAAATGCCCATCCCAGGGGGAACGGCCTCCGGCACTTTGGTGCGGACAGGAGCCCGGGCACCCTTCAAGCATGATGACGAAACTGCCCACCTCTGACATGGATGGACTTCGAGGACATCGTGCTGGGGACCCTGCACAGCAGAAGGAGACTGCCGGTCCCGCTCCATCCTCACCATTTTCTTAGGTTTGATCCCGGTGTCCGCAGCTACTGCGTCCACCCACGGCCCAGGGTCTTCCTCTTTTCGCCTGTCCACTATGCTCCCAAGCATGATGTCCTTCTCAACCACAAAAGGACAAATACTGTATGAGATCATTTTGTTTTTTACATTATAAAATTATACGTATGATATCACGCTATATTTATGGACTTGTATCATATTTTTTAAATCAAGAAAAGGTTTTCTTTCCTTTTTTGTATTCATTTTATTGGGGGCTCTTACAGAGGGAAAGGTTTTCATACCAGAAGAAACAGATTTTGATGACGACATCTAGATGTGGGAGGGGAGGGGAAACAGGTTCAAAACTCACCGCCATCGAGTCAATTGATTCAAAGTCACCCTCCAGGACAGGGCAGAACTGTCCTGAGTTTCCAGGAGTAGAAAGCCCCATCTTTCTCCTGAGGAAGCAGCTGGTGGTTTCAAACTGCTGACCTTGAAGTTAGCAGCGCAATGTGTAACCACTACCCCACGAGTGTAGCAATACACTAGACAGGTGTGAACTTGGGTGATAATATCCTAACAGAAAGAAATGGGGAAGAAAAGCGGGGGTGGGGGGCTGGGAGGGGTTGGGGGGGGTTAGGGACCATGGGGCAAGCCACTGGGAGATCTGTTACATTGTTTACATTGTTGAATGGAAAAATGATGAACTGATATGGAAACCCCAACTTAATTCACAATAAGAAGTTTGAGATGGGGGGGGGGAATGTGCTCAGATCCTACCCCACAATCTGATACTGTGGCCTTTTTTAGAAATAAGGTGCCTGGAGTTCTCATCCAGCTAAAATGGAGTGGCACCAGCCTCGGGGGAGCCCTAAGTTGAGTGTCCTTTTAAGAAGAGGGACATTCGGACACCAAGATTCAGCCACAGTGAAGGCCACGGGATGACGGAGGCAGACTGGAGTGAGCCAGCCACCAGGGCAGTCCAGGCTCCAGCCTGGAGGCCCCAGAAGCTGGAGACGGTGAGGAAGGCTCCTCCCCAAAAGGAAGCCTCATATGTGAACCTGGTCCTGCCAACACCATGAGCTTGAACTTCCAGTCTCCAGAATTTAGGGAGACGAGATGGCTGCTGTCTTAAGTCCCGGACCTGTGGTTCTTAGGAGCCCTGGTGGCACAGTAGTTAAGAATTGGGCTGCTAACCAGAAAGTCAGCGGTTTGAAACCACCAGCTGCTCCTCCGGAGAAAGCCGGGACTTTCTGCTCCGGAGAAAGCCAGGACACTGACCATCTTGGAAACCCATAGGGATAGCTCTACTCTGCCCTAGAGGGCTGCTGCGTGTCAGCACTGACCCGACGGCAGTGAAGTGTGGCAGGCCCAGACCTCAGGACCTCCCGGCAGCGCACGGGGAGAACCTGTGCCCAAGAAGCTCCCCCTCCCACCAGCCAGTGACCTGGGAGAGGGGTGGGGGCTGGTCACCCACGAGACCCCCTGATCCCAGTGTCTTTAAGCCTTTCTCTGCTGTCTGGGGACACACACACACACACACACACACACACCACCACCACCCCCACCACCCCCCACCCCCGGCACAGTAACAGTCCCCGTGGGAGGGGCTGGCGGCCCACTTTGTGCTGCAGCAATGTCCTGCACAAACATCTTCCCATGGATGTCCAGGATGTGAGTCAGGAGAAGATACCAGCCACTCCCCCCGCCTGCAGACGGTGGCCAGCAGTCTCCGGCGGCATGTGTGCCGGAGTCTACACGACATGGGCGTGAACTGCCCTTGTGTGACTGGAGGCAGGGCCTGCCTATCTCCACCTGGGCTGGCAGATCGGCCACTGCATGGATACTGTCCAGGCCTCTGCTTCATCATTTCCTGGCTGGTCGTCAGGACCCCAGCTGTTTGCCTAGATAGAGCTGCCCCTGGGGGAAACGGTTCCCTCTGACCCCAGGCCCCCACCTCCATCCGCTAGGCCCTCCTGCCACCAGTCCCTTGGTGGCCTAGCCCTGACCACAGGGCTCTTGGGCCAGGAGAGACACTGAGCACCCCCATTTCTGCCTCTGCACAGAGGACATCTCCCACCCCAGGTAATGCGTATCCCATCCCCACAGGGACCTGGCTGCCAGTGAGGGGTGGGGGGTGGGGCACTGGTGCAGGAAGGGACTCCCTTAGTCTGACACCCAGCTCTGAGCCCCACCGCCACCCAGGGGCTAGCGTTCTGTCAGTCCCCAGGGCTCACTCAGCAGACCCCAGACTCACCAGGTGTCCCCTACCCCGCACTGGCCTGGTGCAGGGCAGACACGAGGGGCCCCCAGAGACCTGGGGGCTATGGGGGCCCCTCCCTGACCTTCAGCCCAGAGAGGGGGAAGGGAGGCTTCAGGAAAAGCCCCTGACGCAGGGGTGGGCCTGTGGGACTCGGCCCTCAGGAAAGCAGGGACTACAGACAGAAGTGTTGGGCAGGAAGCAACCAACCACTTGAACCACAGATGCTTCCTGGCTCGCAGTAGTGAAGTGGAGGCAGCAGTCTCGGTGGGTCACTAGAAGAACTTCAGTCTTTGAAGTGACTTGGGCTAGCCAGGGGTGGTTGGGGCAAGGGGTGTCCTGGCCCTCCTTCATTCAGGATTGGGACCAGGGGACAGCAAGGGGTCTTCCTGGTCAATCTCCCAGCCAACGCCTTCCAAGGCCCTCCAAGGCCAGCCCAGGAAGCTGGGGTGGTGGTGGGGGGCTCTTGGGGCAGGCAGGAACTGCAAGGTTCAGAGCACCGAGCCTGTCAGCAGGGACATGTTTGGCCTCCTGCTGCTCGGGGCCCTGGTGCTGGGGCTCATCCCTGCTGGCAGCACCCGCACCCCCAGCATCTACGACGAGCTCTTGGAGAATGGGAGTGCCAGCGGGACGGACGGTGAGTGAGGGGCACAGAGAGACTGGGGGCAGAGGGAGAAGGGGAGCCCCCAGGGCAATCACCCACCCTAGGGAGGTGGGGACAGCTGGAGCCTGAACTGCAGTCTTTGGGGAACCAGGTCCCCCTGCAGATACAGGTGGGGGGTGGGCAGCTGGCACAAGGGAGTCACTAGAGGTGGACTCCGAGGGCAGTTGAGGGATCCATGGGGATGCAAGGGACAGACGGCAGGGAGTAATGAGAGGTGATATGAAGGGGAGCCAGGGGGCAGCTGAGAGACTCAGGGGGACACAAGGGACAGGAAACGGGTTCAAGGCCACTCTAAAGAGGGCAGCTGAGGGGTCTTGGCCGAGGCTTGGACAGCTGGAAGGCAGGGTGAAATGGGGGGACACCGGGGCAAGCCCCAGGGAAGGGGGCAGGAAGGGCAGACATTTGAGTCCCACAGCCTTCCCTCCCACTGGGGCTGATGCTGCTCTCCCCTCCAGGTCTCCAGCCGGGGCCAGAGGTCAGACCAGCAGATAAGACAGTGGGGCCTCGCCCCTGCCCTCGGAGCTTCGCGGGCCAAGTCTGCGCCAATGACTCCACCATCCTGCTCCTGCCCAACAGCTCAAAGGCACTGTTGCTGGGTTGGGTGCCCACGTGCCTGGTGCCCGCCATCTACTCGTTGGCTTTGGTGCTGGGCCTGCCGGCCAACGGGCTGGCACTTTGGGTGCTGGCCACTCGGGTGCCCCGCCTGCCCTCCACACTGCTGCTCATTAACCTGGCGGCGGCCGACCTGATGCTGGGCCTGGCGCTGCCGCCGCGCATCGCCTACCATGTGCGCGGCCAGCGCTGGCCCTTCGGCGAGACCGCCTGCCGCCTGGCCACCAGCGCGCTCTACGGCCACATGTACTGCTCGCTGCTGCTGCTGACGGCCGTCGCGCTGGACCGCTACCTGGCCGTGGTGCACCCGCTGCGCTCGCGCGCCCTGCGCGGCCTGAGGCTGGCCACGGCGCTCTGTGCCACCGCCTGGCTGGTGGCCGCCGCGCTGGCGCTGCCGCTGGCCCTGCAGCGCCAGACCTTCTGGCTGGCGGGCGACGGGGCCGCGGGCCGCCTGCTGTGCCACGACGCGCTGCCCCTGGACGCGCAGCTCTCGCACTCGCGGCCCGCCTTCGCCTGCCTGGCGCTGCTCGGCTGCTTCGCGCCGCTGCTGGTGGTGACGCTGTGCTACGGCGCCATGCTGCGCGCGCTGGCCGCCAGCGGGCGGCCACACAGCCACGCGCTGCGCCTGGCCGCCCTGGTGCTGGCCTCGGCGCTGGCCTTCTTCGTGCCCAGCAACGTGCTGCTGCTGCTGCACTACTCCGACCCCCGGCCGGGCGCGCGCGGCGACCTCTACGCCGCCTACCTGCCCAGCCTGGCGCTCAGCACCCTCAACAGCTGCGTGGACCCCTTCATCTACTACTACGTGTCCGCCGACTTCCGCGAGAAGGTGCGCCGCGCGCTCGGCCGCCCGGCGCAGGGACTCGCGGGCCACACCTCCAAGGCCTCGGGGGAGGAGGGGGCCGGCGCGGGGTCCCACACCCGCTCCACCTCGCAGGTGTAACGGCCTGCTGATGAGCCCCGCAACCAGCTTTGTGGCCCCGTTAGTCAGGTCCCCTGGCCCTGCTGCACTCCGGGCCCAGGCGCAGGCCCCAGACCAGCTCCCGTTAAGCCTCTGGGGTCCAGAGATCAAGGTCCCTGGCCTCGACCAGGGGCCTGTGGGGGAGGAGGCGTGCCGCCCCACCCCGCATGGCCCCCGTAGCTGCTCTCTCCCCCAGATTCCTCATGCCAAATGTGGGGTGGGTGCAGCGTGGGGGGAGTCTGGGGAGCAGCCAAAGCGGAGCGTGGACACTGCCACCACTGTCGCTGGGCAGTGCCTTCGAATGCCACGATGGGACGCTGGTGATCCCGTGTGGGTGTTTGCCCCTGAATAAATACAAACATCCAAAGCTCCTCCCTCCCAACCTCCACTGCAGTGCATCAGAAGCGTCACGGGGACACAGGACCCAGACTTCCCCTCCTGCCTGCTCCAGGACCCCAGGGATTTCTGCACTTGAAGTGAACATTAGGTGGGGGCCCTGGGCAGCCTTCTTCCCCTATGTGCCTGTCTTCTAGGCAGCCCCTGCCCCATCCACCCCAACACAGGGAGCAGCCCAGACTACTGTGCCTAGGGTGCCCGCCCTCAGGGGCGGGTTCTTTCTGAGCTGTGTCTTTGCAATCAGGGAATGGAGTGACCCTGGGCCAGGGGATGAGGGCGACTGAGGGCACACATGCACACACGCTCCTTCTCAGGCTGGCCCGCCGCCCTACCCCCACCACCGGCACAAGCCCATCTGTGAGAAACTAACTCTGAGGGAGATGTGACGAAGACCATATTCCCTAACTTCCAGAACCTGGAAAGCTGGCATTCCACAGTAGGAAAGCCTCCACTGTGGTAAGTTAGAGATAAAGTCCAAGTACATTATCCTGCTTTAAATATCATCCCCACAGATTCTCCCCATAACAGCGATGCTGCCTTAAACTGAGCACGTGGTTGATTTTATCTCCCTATAGAAGGGGACATTATTTTATTATCTCCTCCCACCCCTTCATACCTTCCTCCAATGCAGGTATTAGGTTTCCTCACCTGTGAGTTCAGGGACCTTACTATAGCTACCACCCACCTTATGATGTATGTAACTACTGAATATGCATGTCTTGTGCCTACCTATAAATATCCCAAGATAGTAAAGACTCCCTCTCTCCCACCTCCACGTGGACCCTCAAGAGGGACTGAGGTGAGCATGCTACTATGAAATGAGTCTGACTCCTTTATTTTAGCCCTCTCCTCTCTCGCCTATTGTCTATGAGTTTACTATAACCTTTATATAGTATTGCCATACAGTTGCGCCTACGGACCCTGTGGTTGTTAGAGGCTGGTTTCCTCTGACACCCATCGGAGTAGGCTGCCATTGGGTGGACGCTGATTTGCGGCAACCCCAGCCACACCTGCTCCTCATTGGTCAACCGGGTTCATCTCCAAAGACCAAGTCACTATGGGAGATGCGATCAGCATGCCCTCTGCCTCCAGGGACTTCCATCTCCAGCCTCAGGCAGGGCTGGTGGGGTTCAGACTTGCAGCCTGGAAGAGGGCACCCTCCTGAGTTCTTGCTTTCCCCGGAGACCTTGCCCGCCCAGCGCCCAGCGCCTCAGGAGCTCACAGCTGGTCTCAGAGGCTGCAGCGCATGACTGCCGCTGCGGGTCTCTCCTGAGCTCCTGGGCCGCCTTCCAGAAATGCAGCTCAGGGGCACAGCTCAGCTCCATCTCAGTGGGCAGGGGAGGAGTGGGGCTTTCACGTGGAGCCCTGATGGCATAGTGGTTACACATGGAGCTGCTAACGAAAGGGTGGCAGTTTGAAACCACCAGCTGCTCCAGAGGAGAAAAGCGAGGCTTTCAGCTACTCAAGAGTTGGAAACTCATAGGGGTTGTTCTACCCTGTCCTACAGAGTCGCTGAGCCGGCATCCCCTCGGTGGCAGTGAGTGGAGGTGGTGGACTGAGGTCTGTTACAGAGGACGGTGCAGATCCACAGGTCACCAGGGCCTTGGCCCGAGACCTTGTGGGTTGGTCCACACAGCCAACCTTGCCACTAAGCAAGCAAAACACTCACTCACTGCCATCCAGTGGAGTCCAATTCATAGCCCCTGGGTCAGTTACGTCATCTGTTGTCCATTGGAGGATTCAGAGTGAAGGGGTGGGGTTTAGCCTGTCAATCAGATCGTAGCTTGATGACCTCATATGCAGGCACTAAGGAGATAAATAGCTTGCTGGGGGTGGGACACATGCTCAGTCCCTGGGAGACATTGCGGCTGACAAACCACATGGAGACTCCAGGCTGATGCAGCCAGAGCCTCAGAGCTGGAGGAGCATGTGGAGACCCCCTGGCCAGCGCTGAGATGTTTCCACTGCCACTGGATCCACAAGACTTCCCACCCACTGGCCTGTGGTCTTCCTGCATTCAGCGTCATTGCATGTGTTTCATAAGTCTGAAGAGGAATTTATAGATTGGTATCAGACATACGGGCTAATATGGAATTTCTGAACTCGATCTGGACTGGGATGTTGTCTCAATATTCAGTGGCTCTTGTATATAAAGCTCTTTCCTATATACACATGAGTGTCTATGAATTTGTTTCTCTAGTCTACCCGGATTAACACAGTCACCCTATAGGACAGGGTAGAACTGCCTCTGTGGGTTTCCAAGGCTGTAAATGTTCACAGGAGTAGAAAACTAGGCGGCTTCTCATAAATCGAAAAGGACCCACAGCATTGGAAGGGGATAGAGCTCTCCAGAGCTACAGCAGTGGGCCTGTCCTGGGCCTGGAGACCACGTGCCTCCCAGCTTGCCCCTGTACAGCTACAGCCAAACGGTGGGGGTAGGGGGATCCAGGAGAGAGAGAGAGAGAAGGGGAGGGGAGAGGAGGGCAACTCAGGTGATGGTGAAGTAGAGATGGAGGCTGTAGTGAATGAAGGTAGGGAGTGCCCATGGTGGGTGGAGGTGGCAGACTTGGGGCAGTCCGGGTGCCCCGCTGTGGAGGGAGGCAGCATATTGAAT
Organism: Tenrec ecaudatus; assembly: GCF_050624435.1. NCBI lineage: Eukaryota > Metazoa > Chordata > Mammalia > Afrosoricida > Tenrecidae > Tenrec > Tenrec ecaudatus. Next base: position 22,582,994 of record NC_134530.1, read on the forward strand.
TTCAAAGCCTGCTGGTGGTGTGGAGAGATGGTGCTGGCTCCTGAACCTGGCCCAGTGCTGTGAGCACTCTACAGAAGTTCCTCTTCCTGGGGCAGACTCCGGTTTGGCAGCTGCCAGCTCCCGCCAGGGACCACGGAGCGCCAGGGCTGGAGGGGCCAGGAGCCCCACCTGGAAGGAGTGGGGTGCCCACCCCCAACCAGCCCCTGCACTCTCAGTGCCTTGCTTCCACCAGGCCAGAGCAAGGAGTCCTGGGCTCAGCTTCTCCTAACAGCTCAGCCGCTTATATGGGACAGATCCTCCCATGGCGGATCATTGGGCAACTCCAGATAGAAGCAAAGCCCACCTGCAGAAAACTCCTCCCTTGCCCTGTGTCCCGGCGGGTGGGGGCATGCATGGAAGCTCAGCCTGGCTCGCAGCACTTACTGCCTGTGTGGTAGTTCCATGGTTTGCCATCAAGGGCATAGAAGAGTTCAGGGGTGGTATTTAACCTGTCGGGTCACAGCCTGAGGGTGGCCTTCTCGTCAGGAGGGCCCTGGGAGCCTCCCCTGGTCTCTCTGCCCTCACCTGCACATGGGCAAGCCACTCTGGGACCTGCCGGAGCCCTGGAGGTACGTCCACTACCATTGCATCCATGGGACTTGGTGCCCACCGGCCTGTGACTGTCCTGCATTCAGTATCATTGCATGTGGCTTCCTGAGTCTGCGGAGGGACTAACGGGCTAGTATTGGACTCGTGAACTTGAGTCGGACAGTGCTGGGATGGTTTCCTGATATACAATCACTTCTTAAACTAAAGCTCTTTCTTACACTCTCTGAGTGTCCCTGGATTTGTTTCTCTGGTCAACCGGGCCTAACGCAGCTCTCAACCCGAAGAAAATTCCTCACAACTGGACCGAGAACCAGCATCATGATCCACGGAGAAACGGCGGACACTGCCCAGGATGCTGTTCCACCTGGATCCACCGCCAGTGCTCCTGGAAGCAGCAGGCAAGAAATCAGACGGCGCACTGCACTGGGCAGATCCACTGCATAAGATCTCTTCCAAGTGCTTATTTTTAAAAAAGGTGCCATTATTGTGCTGGACCTGACTCAGGCCAGGGTATTTCCAGTTGCCTCGCCTGCATGCATATGAAGTCACCTCACCTGGCATTGGTGCATTTAAGCCAGCAGTTCTCAACCTGTGGGTCGTGACCCACTTGGGGGTCGAATGATCCTTTCAGAGGAGTCGACTGATTCATAACAGTAGCAAAATGACAGTGATGAAATAGCAACAGAAATAATTTTATGGTTGGGGGTCCCCACCACATGAGGAACTAGATGAAAGGGTGGCGGCATGAGGAAGGTTGAGAACCACTGATTTAAACGATGATGTTCACAAAGAATATTGACTGGCCCATGGACTTGCAGAAGCGGAAACACATGTCTCTTAGAAGTCCGACCACGGTGTGAGACATGAACAAATAATAATAATAATTTATAAATTATCAAGGGTTCACGAGGAAGGGAGGGAGGGGGGAAATGAGGAGCTGATACCAAGGCTCAAGCAGAAAGCAAATGTTTTGATTATGATGAGGGCAACCAATGTACAAATGTGCTTGACACCATGGATGGACAGATGGATGGATTATGGTAAGAGTTGTGTGAGCCCCCAATAAAGCGATTAAAAAAGAAGTCCGGCCAGAAAGCTCTTTAGAAGGGAGGCTGATGAGACTGGTCTCACATCCTTTGGGCGTGTTATCAGGAGAGACCAGTTCCCAGGGGAAGGGCTTCGTGCTTGGTAAAGTAGAGGGGGCAGCACAGCAGAGGAAGACACCCCCCCCCCAGATAGACTGACCCAGGGGCTGCAAGGATGGCCTCCAACAGCCCCCCTGTGAGGCGGGGGCGGGCCAGGGTGGGGCAGTTGCGCCCCTCTGTGCCAAGGGTGGCAGTGGACTGGATCCCACTCAATGGTGCCTGACCACGGACACTTCCACGGCTGGGACACTGTGTGACCCGGCCTGCGGCCACGTGTGCCACCTCACCAGCCAGCCTCTCCTGGTTGGCCTGTGAGCCACACAGCTTGGGCACCTGGATGACAGTCCTGTCGGAGGACCTACCGTAAGGGGGCCATGGCCCCTGCCATCCCAGCAGCTTGCCCCCCACTGCCAGACTGGCCCCTGTGCACATCCAGCACCGTGCCCCCAGCCGTGGTTGGCCTGTTTGTAGATAGGCCACTGTAGCCCCAGGAGAAGGGTCTGTCCCCGACACCGTGTCCCCACTGTGGTCCAAGCTTGGGGCCTGGCTCCCGGGGAACCCTTGGTTGGAGCTGCCCACAGTTTATCCTTCCGTGATATAGGGGGTTGGTCTTTGGGTCAGGGGTGTAGCAGGCCCTCCCTGAGCTGCGTGTTGGGGAGACATATGGGGCGGGTAGAAGCTGTGGGCTGGAGGAGTCCCATGTATGGCCCACATCTGGGGGCCCATAAACCTCCCTCCCTATCTTCCAGCTGGCATGCCATCCTCTGGGCAGCAGGAGCTATGCCCCCATGGCCCCCTCAGGGCCTCTGGCCAGCCTTCCTCTGTTTTCCTCCTCCCCAGAGACCTTGGACTTCCGGAACCAGAAGCTTACAGACTGAGGGCAGCTCCAGGGACCCATGCTTCCTGTGGCTACTGCCCCTCTCCACCTCCGCTCTGGGCAGCAGTCACGCCTCCCAAGGCCCAAGGCCGGTCTGGTTCCTTCCTTCCGGGAAACCAAAAGATCTTCTGAGTCAAGGCTGGTGTGTGGGCCCAGTGTCAGGCAGGCAGCCACTCTGGCCATCCCCGCCCTGTCCGCGGGACTGGCTGTGCCCACGCAAAAGTGTCCCCATTTCCACCCTCGCTTCGTAACGTGTCCTCAGGCTCCTGGCCCCTGGAGTCCTACCCTTCTCCTAAACCACTCCCAGAGCAGTCCAACCGGGGTCAGGCAGAGGGGCCGGTGGCCTCACTGGGTATATGCCTCCAGTGCCACCTCGTGCATCCTCCAAGTAATGCGGGTTGGCCCTCCCTGGTGGCTCCTGGGGACTGGGCAGGGGCTCTGGGATGGGCTGCTGGGGCAGGTGGGTCCCCAAGTCAGGCGGTGTCCCTGCCTCCAGGCTCTGGCACTCCGGTCCGCTGGTTTAAGGAAAGGATGTCCCGGGGGCCTGGGGGACCCCCCAGATCAGCTATATCACACACACACACACACACACACACACACACGAGGCCCAGGGACTGGCATCTGACAGACATGCAGATGGGTGTGCACCAAGCATGCGCAGTAGCATGAGGTTTCTTGAGTGGGTAATGCCCCAGTTCCTGGCCTCCAGTGAGAAAGAATTCACACCGAAGCCTGTTTTGTAATCCAAGGGAGTTTTGGGGGGGGTTTTTTGTTTCTATGAAGGATGGGAGAAGTGTCAGGCTTTACACGCTATCTCAGGGAACTGTGCTGACTGGACAGGAGCTACCTCGTGGGACAGTGGCCCCACGTGCGGCACTGAGACCAGAGGTGGCCCAGGAACAGGGTAAAAGAGGCCGGCCTTCCTGTTGCCAAGGCATTTCAAACCTCATGCTGGGGGGCCGTGGTTGAGGGTATTGGCTGACCCCCCCCCCCATTGGCCGTGCTAATCCCTCCTGAGTGGGGTCACAAGCCTGGGCCTCGTTTGGACCACCCAGGTGTACCGCCCACTATGGGAGCCTGAAGTCTGAATTTGAGTATGTCCAGTTTTGTTGGGGGGGGGGGTTGTCTTCATTGGAGTTTAATGATCACCTGAGTCCCTTCCAACCTCCTTATTGGGGGTCTTCGCAGGCATGGGAGGGCCAACCCCCTGTTTCTTGTCTCTAGCTACCTACCAGTAGATGGTTCACAGAAGCCTAATTCTTTTTTTTAATAAATCATTTTATTGGGGCTCATACAACTCTTATCACAATCCATACATACATCAATTGAGTAAAGCACCCTTATACATCCGTTGCCCTCATCATTCTCAGAATTTGCCTTCCACTTGGGTTCCTGGAATCAGCTCATTTTCCTTTTTCCCCTCCCCCTCTTTCCCCGCTCCCTCACGAACCCTTAATACCATATAAATTATTACTCTGTCCTATCTTACACTGCCCGGTGTCTCCCCTCACCCACTTTCCTGCTGCCCATCCCCCAGAGAGGAGGTTACATGTAGATCCCCAAGATCGGTTCCGAAGCCAAATTCTAAACGGCTCCCATAGTCACCAACAGAGACGCAGACACGCCGACTGGGGTTCTCTGACACGGGTGGGCATGAGCGAACCATGCTCCCCAGAGCTTCGAGGGCAGAGCCTACAGCCACAGCCCAGACAGGGGTACCCGCTCTAGGGCACCATTTCTCAGTTGGTCGCCACCATCACAGCTGTGCTGCCACAAGGCGGGAGACGGAGCCCCAAAGCCGACCCTGACCGGGGCTCTAGGCAATGGTCTTCTGACTCTAATATGCATTTTTATGACATTGTCGTGAAAAGAAACGGCATTTGAAAAATACTGCTCCTCTTCCAGCAGGGGGCCCGCTCCCATCAGGCATTGAAGAGAGACTCCTCTCCAGTGGTCTGTTGTGCCCACTTCCTCCTCGGCCTCTCCCCCTCTCCTCCCCTCCCCCAGAAGCTGTGTTGGCATCTTAACCCACCGGTGCCTGTGAATGCGCTGGACAGTCAGGGTCACTCCCTCCAGATTGCTCTTCCCGCTTCTGATCCGTTCGCATTGCTAGGAATGTTTTCATCCGATCCGACTGGTGGTGTGCATGTGTGTCACAGTAGAGCCAGGCTGGGGCGGTTTCTTCATGTGCAGTTGCTCTTGTAGATAAAGCTCTTTCTTAGACACATGTGAGTGCCTATGAATTTGTTTCTCTAGTCGACCCGGACTGACGCACCAGGTTAGCCATTGCACTGATGGTCGTCCCAGGATCTTCCTTCCACCCCCACCCGACCCCCGCGTCACCACCCCCCCGCACCCAGTCTTCATAGGTCAGCCTCTGGGATATACGTCAAGCTGTACTGAAGACAGAAATGTGTAGCTTTAGAAGCACCTCCTCGGGGTGAGGTGGGAGGAAGGGGAGGCAGAAGCTGGGGTCTGTAAGCCATGTGGTGGTTGGTTGGTTGGCTGGTTTTTTAAGTGGACTTTCTCTCAAGGAGTCTCTAAATAGACTCGAACCACCAACCTTTGGGTTAGCTTCCAAGGACCTCATAGTTTGCCCCACCCAGGAGCTTCTGAAAAGGTTCTCTTCTCTTTGATTTCTGACTTCCTGTACTTACCTCCCTTGCTGGGCCATCTCCTGGAGCTTGCTGCTCACAGATGCTGCTCAGGGGCCCTCAGGGCCTCTGCTGTCCCCCAAGCACGCCTCCCATGCGTCCTCAGCCCAGCCTCTCTTGATGCAGCCACCCTGCCACTGTTCCTGCCAGCTCCTCCCGTGGCAGGGCCTGCTTGCCTGCCTGGGTCCTATCGCCCTCCTGTGGGTTTCCCAGGCTTCTTCATAGCCCTTCCGCCCAACGCCCGGCAAGTCCCAGCTTCGGCCTCCCCTTCAGGTGGATTCCGCCTCATAGTGACCATCTAAGAGCGAAACGGCCCCTCTGGGTTTCCCAGACTGTCAATCTTCACGAAAGTAGAAAGCGTCACCTTCCTCCCCTCAATCCCTGGTGGATTCCAAGGCACCAAATTCAAAACTCTCTGCTGCCGAGTCGATTCCAACTCACAGTGACCCTGCAGGACAGGAGAGAACCTCCCCTGTGGGCGTCTGAGATTATAGCTCTTTACAGGAGTGGACAGCCTCATCCTCCTCCCTCCGAGCCGCTGGCGGTTTCAAACGGCTGACCTGGCAGCCAACAGCCGAAGGCGTAGCCCACAGAGGAAACAATGGTTGTAACCGTGAAGTCAGCCCAGCACGCGGCGGACACGTGGAGAAACCACAGTTTGCTGAGCCAGGGCCTTGTTTCGAGCACGGAACAGGACAGGCGCAGGACAGACACAACACAGGACAGACACGGTGAAGTAACGTGTGGCCCAGTTAGCTCCCTGAGGACCAGCCACCGGAGAGATCACGTGCTGCTTCTCGGAACCATGAAGTGACCAAATATGACGGTTCCCATCCTAACTCGGCGGAGTTCGAAGAATAAAGGAGTTGGGCTCCTGTCCAACTAGTTATAGTAGGTTTCTGGAGTGGTTTTTCTCAGTTCTGGCTTCTCAAGGCTGAAAGAATTCACGCGCAGAAGCACGTTTGCAAACCCAAGTAACTTCTACGAGGGAAAGGGAAGTTTCGGGATGGAGTCTCGACACACGCTATTTCTGGAACGCTTGCAAGGCTGCGTGGGGGGACCTGGGGAGAGTTGGAGACTGAGAATGGCTGCTTTGGGGGATTGGGAAAAAGTCCACTGAGCCAAAAGAGTACCTGAACCCAGAGCAGGGAAATCCAAGAGGGGCGGGCCCTAGAGGGCATGTAGGTGCCTGCACCCAGCACACCTGGAGAAATCTCACCCTCGGGCCTGAAAGAGATCACCTGAACAAGAAGGGGCCTGAGAGAAAGTGAGGGAGAGAGAGAGAGAGACAGCCCTGAGTGGGCACGGGGCCTGTGTGCACCCCACCCTCCAACCTGCAAGAGAGCACCCCAGCAAGAAGCGTGGCTGGCCCTCCGTCTGCTGCCCATCCCCTCCTGGCCCCACTGGCTGGGGAGGCGTGGTTGAGGGTACTGGCCGACCTTAGTGGCTGAGTTTAGGTGCCCCTGTGTGTTGTCATGTGCCTAGGTTGTGGCCAGGTTTATCTTCACCTGTGCCTCGGTGGCCTGCCTTTCCCATAGGCGTCCAATGCGTGTGCCTGATTTCTTTCCGACCCCTCCTTTCTTGTGGCAGTGACAGCTGATTTTTATTTTGGGCAAGCATTTGGTGGAGACAAACACCCCCCCCCCCTTATCTCTAATTGGCTACCTGGCACAAGAACATTTACTAGAATACTGCTCCCTCGCTTCTGCTTAATCATGTGCCCCAGAGACCAGTCAGCCTGTCGAGTCAAAGAACAAGCCTGGTCGGTCCCTGAAATGTGCACCATCTCCCAGGTTTCTTTTCCCAGAGCAGAGAGCACAGAGGGTCTTTGCTTGTCCCTGGGACGAGCGTCTGCCTCGGCCTCCAGCTCAGGTGCAGGGACGTCCCTTCCTGCGCAGCCCTCTTTGCCCAGCGCGCCCCTGAGGTTGCCCGCACCTCTGGCCGCATGCCCCAGTCACAGGGGCCTCCTCTCCTAACGCCCTCCTCCTCCCAGATCCCCCCCACCCCCCCCGCAAACCCTGCCATGTGTGCATGAAATATGAAACGAGGTTCCCTCCGGCCTCATACAACCCCTCCGGGGGTAACTCTATCCCCTCTGGTTTCCACTGTGAGCTCGTTACAGCCACTGCAGTTCCTTGGAACATGACACCAGGCTCCTCTCCCCTGACTCCTCGGCACGTTTTCTTTGCCTCCACATTTCCCCTTTCTTCCTCCTTATAGCTGGCACACTGGCTCCACACGTCTGCAGGACGCAGCATGACGGCTTTCTTGTCTCAGTCCCTGGCCCAGAAGGCCAAGGGCACTGCCGGAGGTTGGGGTGGTCTGCTCTGGTGACACCAGATGGGCACAGAAGTTCTGAACAACCCCCGTGCCCCCAGCTTCCCGAGCCCTGCAGGGCCAGCGGGCAGGCCAGTAGATGCAGAACAGGCTTCTCCTTCAGGTGCCAGGCCCCAGGTCTGTGCTCAGGGCAGAACCAGGCAGGCAGAGGTGTCCCCCGAAGCCTCATTATGGGCAGGTGGGAAGCCTGATACAGCAGTTTCTGGATTATTGCTTGGATGCGTGCTACACATGCACAAAGTTCAGTAAAAAACAAACAAACAACAACAGCATGGCTACCCAAACCACAGAAACCTTTATTAAACCAAAGTAATCTGAATGTCAAGGGGCCTGGTGGTGCAGTGGTTAAGCACTGGGCTGCCATCTGCGTGGTGGGCAGTTTGAAACCACCAGCTGCTCTTTGGGAGAAAGACGAGGCTTTCTGCTCCCGTAGTTACCGCATTGGAAACCCACAGGGGTCCCTCTGAGTCAGCGTTGACTGGATGGCAGGGAGTTTGGTCTTGGGCTGTCAACACGTGAAGTTATCGCATCTCCACACCTGCTCCATCTGACTCTATGCGCCCACAGGAGGCATTGTTCGCACAGACAGGTGTGGACCAGAAGACTGGAAAATCAAAATTGCTCTAAGGCATTTATTAAAGAGTAGACTCCTGCAGGTCTTTGTAGAAAAGATAGGTGGGATAAATAAGCTGGAGGAGAAAACAATGGGCCGGACAATTCAGGGGGAACATGAGAAAGGGGGAGATGGGGGAAAGGAAGTGGGTGTTAACAAACCCAGGGACAAAGGAACAAGTGATCTAAAATTGATGTCGAGGAAGGTGTAGGAGGCCTGTAGGGCTTGATCAAGGGCAATGTAACCAAGAGGAATTACTGAAACCCAAATGAAGGCTGAACATGACAGTGGGACAAGAAGAAAATAAAAGGAAATAGAGGAAACTAGGAGGTAAAGGACATTTCCAATTGCCTATAGATGGGCTTTGGGTCTCCACTCCACACTCTCCCTCATTCACGATGATATGATTTTTTTGTTCTGGTCTTTGATGCCTGATACCTGATCCCTTTGACACCTCGTGATCACACAGACTGGTGTGCTTCTTCTATGTGGGTTTTGTTTCTTCTCAGCTAGATGGCTGCTGTTTATCTTCAAACCTTTAAGACCCCAGATGCTATATCCTTTGATAGCCAGGCACCATCAGCTTTCTTCACCACATTTGCTTATGCACCCGCTTTGCCTTCAGTGATCGTGTTGGGAAGGGGAGCATCATGGAACCTGCACGTGATTCCTAATTAAAGTCCAGTCATGTAAGGTTTCATTATCTGGATAAGGGGTTACACCAAGTTGTGTAGTGTTCCAGTCACATGCTAGCATCCGTTGATGCTGCAAGTCCATGATCTTGATCTTCTAGCCAGTGAACAGTCTGCAGTAGCGCAGCCCCTTCTGCATAAACGTTCCCTTTTGATGGAGTCCTGGAGTTCCCCTCCGGCAAAACCAACAATGGCGGAAATGATTGTGAGTCTCAGAAAGGCAACAATTGCCATTCTTATGAATCATCAGTATATTTGTGATGTTTCTGACCTCATGTCTGTAACAGGAAAGAGGTCTCTGGGCTGTCTTCCCAAGCCCCGTGTCACACTCACACTGTCTGTTCCTCTTTCCCTCCTGGGACGGATTCTCTGAAGGGAAATTCTTTACCTGAGAAAATACAAAGCAAATGGCCCTTCCAATGGCGGTTTGCAGACCTGGATTCCAAAGGCCACTCATTCTTCCATCAGATCATCCCTGGATTAGCTTTCTCTGCAGGGGTACAAAAGTGTTTCTCTTACCTACTTATTTTAGAAGCTTTCGGTAGAGAGAAAACACTTAGGAGTTAACAAAGCCGAGTGAAATTTATTATGTATGGTATTGCCCTTCCTCTCCCCCTTCTGTTTTCATCTTTGAGATTCTAAAATGCTGTGAGCAATTGTGGCGTTTGGCCTGAAACCAGTCGAACCTGCTACGGGCTGCATTGTTATGCAAATTTAGGCAACAGCCCCAGGAGAACTGGGAGAGCAACACCTGCTGAGCTAGCCCCCCCCCCCCACCAAAACTGACACAAGATGGCGCTGTTGAGCTTTCTTGACTCATGGAAGTCCTAGGGCCCAACGTTTTCTCAATCCGTTTGTTCAGCTGTTTTTAACTCATTCATGTGACAGATCTTTCCCATGAGTGTTTAAGTGTGATTAGGGGCTTAATTAAGCCGGACTGCCCTTCAGGCTCTGTGCCCGGTAGGATTTTACCAGTTTGCCACACCTTTTTCTGGTTAACTTCTAACCCCTCCAGGTCGACAGCAGGGGCAGTTAGTGGTCACGACTTTGCATATTGTTGACGACTCACCACAGTGAGGTCAGCTCCTGAATCTGAAAGTTTTTCTTTTCATTCTTAGCTCCACCTGGGGGTGCTGTTGCCGGTGCAGAACAGCCTTCCAAAATACTCCAGGACCCACGGGGCCTTTCCCAAGCGGTGTTTATTCTGCCAATAGGAATGTAAGAAAATAAAAGTAATTGGCCTACACAATCTCACTTCTTTATTTATTTACAGCTTTTAAGTTCCCTTCATCGTCCTGATCGACAACTCCAGTAGCGATTTGAATATCTGAGGCTAGATTTCCCTAATAAAAGTTCTACGTCTCTTTCTGGCAGGGGGCCCCCAATCCCGTTTTAACAGACTGCTGGGACACTCTGGAACCTTTTTTAGCGTCATTATGTTTCCAGAACACAGACTGGGCACATTGAAACTGGTTCCTTGCTGCCAACACACTTTATGAAACTGTCAGCTCTTTCTACAATGAACATTTTCCCTTTGGTCCAGGTTCGAAGTCTTTTTAGGGCTACCCCTCTCTCTATTCTTGAAAGCGAAGGCTACTTTGGGGTTTGTTTAACAGCAGTGATCTTATCTTTAGAATAAAGACTTCTCATTAGACTGATGATCCCTTTTCTTTCTCCCTCTCTTATCTGCAGAGTTCTAGAACCACTTTACCTAGTGCCCACGGTCCCTGGAGTGCCATCCTGCTGGGTATAAAATGAGCCACCACCCCCCGCCCCCCAAGCAGAAGGGATCTCAGGACCAGCAGGAGCCAGGAGTGGAGTGATTCCTGGGTAGTGAAACCTCCGGATCCAGATGACAGCTACACCATCAGAGGAGCAGTGGCAGAACCAGCTCACAGAGCAAATTAAGATGAGTGCTTGTGGGCAGGAGGCTGGCTTGTGGAGTGGGGTGCCCCTGGGCTTGTAACTGGGGAAGTTGGACTTGCTGATCCACTGGAAATAGAGCTGAGGGCCTCTGGGCAGTTACCCCAGGGAGCTGTGTTAGCTGACCCAAGGAGCCTGGGCTGAATGCCTCCAGGTTGAGGCTGAGAGCAGGGTGGTGTGCTGGGCGTTTATCAGCAGACCTAAACTCTGTACCATGCCCTGGGAAACAACTGCCCTGAGCATTTTCCCCTGGCATCGTTATGTGTTACATTACCACTTGTTAACTTCCTAATCGACCCTTTAATCATGACTTTTGTCTGTGAGTTCTGCATATCCATTTCAATGGATATTACAATCCAGGGATCACGGAGAGGAGCACAGCATGGCAATTAAACCAGGCCCGCTATACTCTGGGACAGACCTCAGTAGTACGCCAAATCTGGTGCCAAATCCCTATGAATTCTCAGTTCCTCACAACAACGGCGACTGCCCGCCTTACCCTTCAATGCCCGCCTTGCCCTTGAGGCGTGGGAGTACACGGTCCCTGGCTGAGCCAAAGGTGTGAGATGTTTTAGGGCTCGCTGGTCATCAGGGTTGTGGCTATGGTCTTCAGCCGTGAAGAGTGGACTTGGCAGGATCTTGTTCAGAAGAAAAAAAAAAAACCCTCTACAGGGAGTAAAACTGGAAACTTTCAGAAAGCTGGGTGAGAATAGCATTTGAAATGTTTTACTTCAAGAACAAAAAGATTTTCCGTGTCTGCATTGCTCCGGGATCCGGACTGAGGAAGAGGAAGGCATCCAACAAAACAGGCATGCCCCCTGGTCTGTACGACCTCCCGGAGCCAGGTACCCCACGAACATTAAAGTGCATTAAAGTTTTCACTTCTCTTGGATGGAAACCCCTGAGGCTTGTGAAGTGGTGTAAGCAAGCACTGACTTCAGGGGTCCCTTTGGGGGCAGTAAGATATGTGTGCTTTTGACCTGGTAGGGTGTTTTACTGTTGGGCCTGGTTCTCTTGCTGCACATAAGCAGTACCTCTAGGGTGGCTGGGCTGCAATGAAGAAGCTGATGGCAGAGTTTGGGTGGGGTCTTGGTCCATCCTCAGAGACCCCGGGGAGCAGAAGGCTGGCTCAGTGTCAGGGGAGTGGTCACTGCTTTGTACTGTCTTCCAGGAGCACCAGGCCAGGGCCATCATGTAGTCACCAACACGCAGCGACAGTGGACACAGCACTCATTCAGGATTTTACTTATTTTTTTCAAAGCACGGAAAGCAAGCATTTTTGGAATGCCCAGTCCTGCACAGAGGAAATTACATTAAAAACCAGCCAGTAAGAAAATCTCTCTTGGGTTGAGGATACAACTTCCCAGACGCCTAGACTTACTCTTCAGCCTTTAGCATGTGTGTTGTGTTCAATTATCTTCTAATTCCCCCATTTTTATTTTTTTTAATTCCACGGATTTCTGTCACCGTCCCTCTCAATCCTCTGGGAAGCATTTCCTAGCAAACGGTGTTGTAACCGTTGCCAACGTGCGGAAACAGCAGCATGTCAGGAAGTCTTCCTTTGTACACAGTAGCTTTTGTCCCAGAATGATTCCTGTTTCATATGTAAACCTCGCTGTGAATGATCGAGTCAGCCTCTGGAGACCTGAGTGATGGACAAAAGTCCTCCAGGGAACCTGTAATGGTGTGATTCCTGAAGAACTCCTGGCCTCTCTGTTAGGAGAAATCTCAGGATGTGCTGGCAGTCAAGATCGGCGTTTGAGCTGCCTGTCATTCATAAAAGAGAAAACCAGGAGAAAGTCCTACGGTGTGTCAGGACATCACACACGCGTTTGTATATGGAAAATAGTATGTGCATATACTATTTTGTTCCATGTTTTTCTCCTAGTCTATCCAGGACCTTCTAGTGAGATCTTCTTCAGAGTAGTTCATAGTAACTGGGTGCCATTTGGTCCTAGTCTCAGGGCCTTGGAGAATGAGGGTCCATTAGTCCATTGGACTGTTTCTTGCTTTTTTTGGTTTTCTTTTTAATCATTTTATTTGGAGCTCATACAACTTTTTAAAAATAGTTTTATTAGGGGCTCATACAACGCTTATCACAATCCAAATATACATCAATTGTGTAAAGCACATTTGTACATTCATTACCCTCATCATTCTCAAAACATTTGCTTTCCATTTAATCACCTGGCATCAGGTCCTCATTTTTTCCCCTTTCCCTGCTGCCCCCTCCCTCTTGAACCCTTGATAATTTATAAATTATGATTTGTCATATCTTACACTGTCTGACATCTCCCTTCACCCCCTTTTCTGTTGTCCGTCCCCCAGGGAGGAGGTCACATGTAGATCCTTGTAATCGGTTCCCTTTTTCCAACCCACTCTCCCTCTACCCTCCCAATATCGCCACTCACACCACTGGTCCTGAAGGGATCATCTGTCCTGGATTCCCTGTTTCCAGTTCCCCTCTGTACCAGTGTACATCCTCTGGTCTAGCCAGACTTGCAAGGTAGGATCCGGATCATGATAGTGGGTGGGGTGGGGGGCATTTAGGAACTAGAGGAAAGTTGTATTTTTCATTGTTGCTACATCTCACTCTGACTGGCTCGTCTCCTCCCCAAGACCCCTCTGCAAGGGGATCTCCAGTGGTCTACAAATGGGCTTTGGGTCTCCACTTGGGACTCTCCACCTCATTCACTATGGTAAGTTTTTTGTTTTGATGATGCCTGATACCTGATCCCTTCAACACCTTGTGCTTCTTCCATGTAGGCTTCTGAGCTAGATGGCCACTTGTTTACCCATACAACTCTTATCACAATGAATACATCCATCCATTGTGTCAAGCACATCTGTACATTTGTTGCCATCATCATTCTCAAAACATTTGCTTCCTACTTGAGCCCTTGGTATCAGCTCATTTCCCCCTTCCACATGAACCCTTGATAATTTAAATTACTTTTCCTTATCTTACACTGTCCGATGTCTCCCTTCACCCACTTTTCTGTTGTCCGGCCCCCAGGGAGAAGGTTATATGTAGATCTTTGTAATCAGTTCCCCCTTTCTACCCCAACTTCTCTCCACCCTCCTGGTATCAGCACTCTCGGCACTGGTCCTGAAGGGATCATCTGTCCTGGATTCCCTGGGTCTCCAGTTCCTATCTGTACCAATGTACATCCTCAGGTCTAGCTGGATTTGTTTGGCAGAACTGGGATTACGATAGTGGGGGAGGGAGAGGAAGCGTTTAAGAACCAGAGGAAAGGTGTATGTTTGATCGTTGCTACCCTGCACCCTGTTAGTCTTCCAAAGTTCGTCACTGTTCTTTCCTCTGGATGGGAAGAGACCAATGGGTGCACGATGTACTGGACAGCTGCTGGTGAACTTTTAAGGCCCCGTCACCTGTCACCAAAAAAGGATGTACAACAGTCTATGTGTAGTTATACCAATTGATCTTGGTGTCCCCAGAGACTGTGGCCCTGACCCCCAGGACCAGTGATTCATTCCATTAAGGTGTCGAGTCACGTCAAACCGTTCTCATAAGCTTCCCTCCTGTGTGCCCCACCACTTCCAGATACATTTGCAGCAAAGGTAGAGGCAAGTATCCTTTGTCAGATTCACATGGTTTTGTGAGTCCCACAGCTATTGAGCTTGCCCGACTATCCAAGCAACTACCGGGAGATCATCACTATGTCAACTTGGCCTCGGTGTTATCTGCCGCTGTTGTCTTCAACTCTGGTATGTCTTCCTTTACCCAAAGGAACGGCAATCTACCCTCTAGCCAGTTACTCTCGCTTCCCATCCCATCCCACCCCTGAGGATCATCAAAGCATGTTTCTTTTAGTGTGAAAGCCCTTTCCCCCAACTTTTATATAATGGTGGCCTCATACCATATTTGCTCCTTTATGATTGATAAGTCTCATTCAGCATAATGTCTTCCAGGTTCATCCATGTTATGTTTCAAAAATTCATTATTCTTCAACATTGTGTAGTCTTCATTCATTCTTCCACTAATGGATATTTGTTGTTTCTTCCCTGGACTTTTTGAAGATCCCTCATTTAACTCTTGATAGAGGGTCAATAAAAATAGAAAGACCCTTGGTGGTTCTCATAGACTTGTTTTAATTTTTAATCTGAACATACATATAAGCCAGTGGTTCTCAGCCTTCCTAATGCCATGACCCTTTAATGCAGTTTCTCATGTTGTGGTGCCCCGCCCCCCCCAACCATAAAATTATTTGCGTTGCTACTTCACTACTGTCATTTTGCTACTGTCAGGATTCGGGTGACCCCTGTGAAAGGGTCGTTCGACCACCAATTGATGGCCTGTTTCACAGTCGGTCCCTGGCCTCATTTTAGCAGCTGATCTCGAGCTTCTCCGTCATCAATTCCCACAGGTGGAGCCAAATTGATTTCTGTGTATTCTATCTAGAGAAGTCCATGTGTGCGGTTGTTTGTTGTCGAGTAAAGGTATTTGCGATGAAGAGGGAGGTGGTGTGTCTTGAGAAAATCTGTCCTGTGATCTCCAGGTTAATTTCTATCACCAAGGCCCTATTTCCCTACGACTGTTCCTTCGTTTCCAACTTTTGCATTCTAACCACCACTAATTACCAATGCATCTTGACTACATGCTTGATTAATCTCAGACTGAAGACGCTGGCGGAGTCCTTCGATTTCTGCATCACTCGTTGAATAGTTGTACTGGCTGGAGTTCCTTGCACACGGACAGTTACTGTCCTGCTACAGAGAGGCGTCCGCTTAAGGTGGATCTTGAAATGTCCTCTTTGAGGATGAACGCAACTCCATGCCTCTCGAGCCTGTCATTCCCGACACAGTGAACCACATGGCTTACTAAAAAATGGCCAATACAAGTCCATTTCGGCTCACCAATGCCCAGGATATCGATCTTCATGTGCTCCATTTCATGTTTGACAACTTCCAATTTTCTGAGACTCATACTTTGTATATTCCACGTTCAAATTGTTAACAGTTGTTCGCAGCTGTTCCTTCTCATTTTGAGCTGTGCGCCATCAGCGAAAGATTATGATGATCGAGTCCACCTTGAGAAGGCAGTGAGTGCGTCCTCAGTCAGTTTGAGCGGCTTCAGGCCCCGGGCTCATCTGCGGGGCTCTCTCTCTTAAAGTGTTCTGCTGCTGCTCGTGAGGCTGCAGCATCTGCCCGTGTTTCGTGTTATCTAGAAGGGCTTCAGGGGCTGATCCTCTGAAGTGCACAGCCCAGTCCTTCCTCATTCAGTTCTGAGTCCAGCACTCGGCGGACACCTGTTTGCTTTGGGTCGTCTGCTGGTGTTTGAAAACAGCAGTGCCATAGCTTCCAGAGACAGCTACACTCAAGCCACCAGAGGACAACGAACTGCCACACAAAAGGTGTTGCATCCTCGTGGCACATAGGTCTTAAAGTCTCTCCCCTGCAACTGTTTCTCCTCCTGCCTTCTGATTCCCTGACTGCGACAGTCCTTTCTCCCGTGGCTCAGCCTAGCAGTGTCAGGGAGTGAAAACGCACAAGTGGATGTGGGCACCCTGCCGGTTCAGGGGGGTCTCCTGCCTCTCAGCCTTCATCCCGACAGGAGCAAGTGCAAACTCGCTCCAGAGCAGAGTGGCCACCCTCGAACCCCCAAACTGAGGCTCAGGGCTGGCTGTCCAGATCCGCAGACAACCTGTGCCCCCACCGCCCCTGTAGAGAAGCAGACCAAGGCTGCAACTACAAAATAGCTTTATTTTAAAAGACAGGACAACACAGAGAAGCAGCCACAACAAGTAGATAAAGAGCTCGAGTTCCCGGGGCAGCTTCGTGTCTCCCAAGGGGAGCAGCACAGGATGTATTTCTTCCCAGCGAGCCTTGGGGCGCCGCCGCTGCTTAGCACAGGAGCTTACGGTGCACATGGCTCAGCGTCGATGAGGAGCGGCCGGCTCTGAGGCGCTCCCCCACAGGGTTCCTCCACACCGTCACCCTCACGTTGGAAGTACCACTGGCTCGGTGCCACAGGGCCCTGGGCCTCTTCCCACACGTCCTGGTTGATTAAGGCTGCCTCCTTGCTGGCTTCAGCGGAAAGTTCCAGCACCTGGGTGAAGCTCCTGGGGACACAACAGAACCCGTGAGCACTGCTACCCTCCACCCCAAGACCCGTGTGATCTGCGGGTCCAAGAGCTTCAACACGTCTGTGGGAAACCAAGTAAAAAGCGAATGGGGCTTTTCCATCAAGGCTTTACAAGCTCCTTCTTGTGAGAGACCCCAGGTTGGCACAGTGGTCTGAAGCCTGACAGCTCTGTCTCGAAACTGAGAACACACCCACAGTCGTCACGACCAGCCTGGTACTGCTACAGTGACAGACACACAGAGAAGACCTGCGAGCCCAGAGGGAACAATTCATCCTCGCCCCGGCAGCTCCTCTTTGCCAAAGGCCCCAAACCCATTCAATGGGGCAGGGAGTCTCTTGAACAAGTGAATGGGACTGGTACAACGGGACAGCCACGTGCAGGAAGATGAAGCCGGATCCCGAGTCCCCACACACAAACCTAAACGTCCCCAGAGACCACCTACAGCGTTCTCAAAAGCTGTGAACAGCCACCTGTGCCGCCACCCCTGGTCTGGCCCAGCCCCGAGCAAAGTGACGCAAACAGAAGACGCGTGAAAGCAACGAGTCCAACGGACCACGCAGCCTTCAGTCTCCCGGACGCCAGAGCAGAAGGGCTCGAGGGTGCCTGGCTGCCACCACAGGCTCTGACAGGGAGCCCATGGGAAGGTCCTGGGTAGAGTCAGAGGAAACTGTGAACTAAAACTCAAGGTTGTAGAAAAGGTCTGGCTTACTAGTCAGCTAGAGACTGCTGGGACCCCAGGGTCAAGGGGCCGACCTCATCTCTGGGGCTCAGGCTCCAGCCAAACAGAGCAGGTCTGTGCGGGCGGTGGACGGTCACACTAGAGAGGAGCGCTTGCTGGAACCAGCAACCACTAGCGATCAGAGGGACAGCATCTGTCCAGGGACAGAGCTCAGAAGGCAGGCAGGCTCAGGACAGGAGGAGGCAGGAAAAGTGGGGTCAGTGGTATTACCATGTGGGGACTGCGGGCAAACATGAAGCAGCACGGCTCTAAGCTGCTGAATGGAACACGGACTTGCCCTGCAAACCTTCACCCAATCCACCACACATTAAACAGGAGACAAACCATCCCTGCACGCTCACCCGTATGGGCCCAGCATGCCATCAACTTCTCAGCATAAAGGTGAGAGGCACGTATTTCCTTGGAAAAGGCCAAGACTGACGAAGACTGGTGTCTTCAAACAGAGGAGAAGCCCTGGGCACCAGAAGCATGCGTAGACAGCCCGCCGCACCAGAGCTGTACGCAGACCGCTCCTCTGAAGGGGGCCTGACAAGACCTGGACGGCCGTCAGGGAAGACCAGTTGCCAGAGAAGGGCATCCTAAGTCATGGGTCAACAAAAATGGAGGTGACCCTTAATGAAGTGGGCTGAGACAAGTGGTGACAACAGCAGATTCGAGCATGACGACAGGGCGGGAACAGGCAAGGCTTTGTCCTGTTGTCCCTAAGGAGGCTGGCGCTGACTTGAAACAAGGAACCACCACCACTTAGCTGCCCAGGGAAGGGAGACAAGCCAGACACACAGGCGGGCTCTGCAAACAGGAGGAGGCGGAGTCAGGATAGCAAAGAATGGACTTAGGGTTCGACAGATATTGAGGGAGCCCCGAGGCCCACTCAGAGGCCCTGTGTGGGGTGGTCAATTCTTAGGCGCAGCAGTGCTAACAAAAAGGCTGGAGGTTCAAGTCCACCCAGAGGCACCTGGTCACTTAGAAACTTCAGTCATTAAAATCCTACAGCGAGCAGCTCTGACGCCCGGCAAGTCAAGTCGACAGTGACCAGCCACCACCCGTAAGCACACCGCAGGGTCTTCGTCTGCTCCCAGCTGTCTGAGGGAGCCCCGATCCCCGGGCTGATGGTGCCTGAGTACCTAAGCGAGGTTCCAACCAGCCCCGTGAGGCCCGAGCAGGCCTCCGTCTCTGAAATACCTTTGGAGCTCCACGTCCTTCTTCACAGTCACGTCTTTGAGCTCGCTCAGGAGGCCCAGGGCCTTCATGCTCTCCTCCGATTGGCTGACCCCGAGGTCGCCCAGCAGACAGTGTGTGGTGGCCAGCTCCTTGTGCAGGTCATCTGCGGGGAGGGAGGCTCGTGAGCAGTGGGTTGGGAGCATTGGCGGCAGTCCAGGTTTCACTGGAATGCACTGATACTGAAGGAGGAAATTCCTGGGTGTCCCTCGCCTGAGATGAGGATGGCTAATCTCGTGGGACAGGCGTGTCGTAGCCTGGGAGTCATCAGGACAGACACTGGCCACCATTCAGTACCTTCAACAGACTCAAAAAGGCAAAAAAGCCTTGTGGAGAAAGGGCGGGGGTGGGGTGGGGTGTGTCTCTGTCTGTCTCCACAGCGCTTCTGCTCCGGGGTCTCTCGAGCCATACACAGTTTGGGAATTACAAACGTGCAGCCTCCTGTACTCCTGGTGGGCCTGCGTGTTGTCCTCTCTTAGTCATCCAGAGCTGCTCTAACCGAAATACACAAGTGAGTGCCCATACCACAGAGCAATGTGTTTTTTCTAAATCACAGGCTCTCAAACACACTACCTACTAGTAACAAGCCAGGCAGGAACCTGCCCTGGGCCTGTGGACAAGCCCAAGGCTGGCCTTTGGGCCTCTGACCTGAGTTCAAGCCTGATCGAGCCACCAAACTCCAGACACACGGGCGCACAGGCAGCCCTGGCACATTGAGGGTGGGGCTGGTCGATCAGTAAGTTCAACACAGAATCACACCAACTCAGAAAGGCCGCTCCTAGGCCCAGGCCCAAAGGAACCAGAAGCAGGGACTTGAAGGGACGCAGGTCGGTCCACAGAGGACAGAGCAACACCAGGTGGAGCTCAGCCATGAAAAGGACGCTGCCTGACACGTAGGGCAACATGGACCAATCTGGAAAACAGTCCAGCGAGAGGGAGGCGCCAGAGAGAAAAGGACAGATGCGGCACGCCCCCACTTCATGAACTACCCAGAGCAGGGGCAGGTGAGGGCCGCCATGTGCAGTTAGCTGCCAGGCTCAAGGTGGGAAGTTCACACCCACGCCGTGGCCACCAGAAAGAGAGGCCTAGCAATCTGCTGTGTACAGATGGCAGCCAAGAAAAGCCCACGGAGCAGCTCACGGGGCCAATGGGAGCCAGAACCAACTTGCCGGCAATGGGTGTGTTTGCTTTCACCAAGAGGAAGACTGTGGGGACCGGGGCTGGGGGAGTGGAGGGGAGTCACTGCTTAGCGGGCACTGGGTTTTTGTTTGTAGGCGAGACAACACTTGGGAACAGGGAGTGGGGGTGGCTGCAGCCCAGCGTGGACGTCACTCACAGCACTAATTGTACCGGCAAAACAGTCAACTGCCGTCTAGAGAAGCAGTTCCCCAGCGCCGGGGACCTCGCTTTTTATTTGTATGATTCACTTCAACATCAGCCAGGAGCTCTGATGGACTAGTGGTGATGTGCTGAGCTGTGACCTGTAGGGTCAGCAGTTCAAAACCACCAGCCACTCTGTGGGAGAAGGACAGAGCTTTCTACTCCGGTTCCCAGTCACTGTCTCGGGTGGTTCGACCTTGTAAGGAGTTGAGTGTGGCTCTCTTTCTCATGATCAGTCTCTTTATAAAGAGCGAACCTTTGTGCACGAACAGCTGAGCACGAGACCAGCAGGTTGAGTGTTGTGACGCTGTATGTAGCACACACAAGGTGGACAAGCCTAGTTTCTGCCAATTCCATTTTCCCACGAACTCTTTGAATACAGAAATAAGATGTGAAAAGGAGACCCAGATGGCCGTAAGTGTGGGTCGTCATAACCTGAGAACACTGTATTTGACCACAAAGAAGGGTACCCAGAAAGCATTGGCTGCCACCCTCCAGGTGGATGGCCGTCACCGGTAGCTCGTGTCGCGTGGAGTCCAGGGCTGTGGCAAAGGTCTTGTACTGCTCCTTGAAGCTTCCGGCCACTGCTGTGAAGGGAGCCAGCAGCTCAGCCTGCAGCAGGGGGGAGAGGGCTGCTAAGGAGAGGCCCAGGGACCCTGCCCTTCTCACATGGGAGAATGGCCAGGGCTCCCCTGCCACCTGCCCATGACAAAGCAGCCAGCACTAGACAGCAGAGGCCGCCTGCTCTCCATGAGCATGCTGTTGATTTCCAGCACGTGCCGGGGCCGGGCCCTGCCTGGGATCATGCTGGCCCACCAGCATGAATATGGCTGGCCCACTGCCTGCCTTCCTCCACGCCAGCTGCTCTGACCCTGGTCTGGGTTTAATAGGCATTTCTTCACTGGAGTTCCTGGCAGTGCAAATGGTCAATGTGCCCCTGGACAGGCTAGAGTAGAGGGCCCTGGGAAGAAAGGCCTGGCGATCTGCTTCTAAAACATCAGCCCTGGACAACCCTATGCCATGCGTTCTACAGTGATGCACGTGAGGCTGCCGTGAGTTGCAGGCGACTCGGCGGCACCTGGCTTAGGTGGGGAGAGGCGGGACAGGGAGGGGGACCCAGCAGTATAGCCAAGCTGTGTGTAGCACCCATTTATTTCTCCATACCGCTCGGTCATCTGCTTAACCTGCTACATTTACCTTTATCTTCTATAAAGGAGCTGGTGCTGCTGCCAGGCCAGGGTCGGACCACTAGTCACGAGGCCAGTGGTTCAAAGTCACCAGCCATTCCTTGGAGCAAGACAAGCCTGTCTGCTCAGATCAAGAGTTACAGCCTCAGAAATTATAGTCACTCTGGGTCATAATCAACTCAATAGATTATCTACAGGGACAATCAAAAAGTTCACAAGTGGAATGAAAAAGTAGTCATATTTCCCCATAAATGTTTCAAAGACCCCTCATTATCTAGCTACCTACCGACTGACCTGTCAGCCACTGCTCTCTCTCCCCGGCTGTTTCCTGCAGACCCGAGGCCACCTGCGCAGCAGCCTCCACAGCCAGCCCAGGGGCGCAGGAGTGAGGAGGCCGCCAGCCCGCCCCCTAGTGGCTGAGTCCTCATGTGCTGCCCACTGACCTGCGTGTCCAGGGTGCCTGCCAGCTCCCGGGTCCTCTGCCCGACCAGCCGCCTACGCCGCAGTGCCTGCACCTTCTTCTGCAGAGTCTCCTGCTCTCGGCACATGGCCAGCAGACAGCGCTCGGCCTTCTCCTCCAGCCGAGCCAGGCTGTTCTCCATCTGGGACAGGCGGAGGGTAGAGCCACTCAGGCCACAGTCTCACTGCCCGCCCCACGGTCTCCCGGTCCACAGCCCGCTTCTAAGGCCCACCAGCCCACTCCAGAATCTCACTGCCCATCCCACGGTCCCACAGCCACTCTTAGGCCCCTCCCACTGGGGTGGGGAGGTTTCACCTTAACGGTCAGCAGCATGAAGAGCAGCGTCTGTGACTCCATCATCTCCATCGATTCAGACAAATCCTTAAAAACAAAGACCCTCTCAGGTGGTCTGAACCCAGCTCCCTAACCTGCATGTATTTCTTGTCTCAATTAAAGCACTCAGTACTTCACCCAGTCCCTGCCGGCTGCTTCTCTGGTCTCACCTAGTCTTGTCTGAGATGGGCCCCTTCCTGCACCATGCAGAGGAGGTGGGCACGTGCAGGTGAAGGGCCAGAGCTGGGGGTGGCCAGTGAGTCAGAGCTGAGCCAGACCTCAGCCCTCCCACCCTGGTCCTACCTCGTCCCAGGGAGAGCACAGCCACCCCGGCCGGGAAAGTCCCAGGTCTCTATCTAAAGCTCTTGGGAAGTGCCAACGACCAGCACCAAGTGACTAACCTAAAGGTTGGCAGTTTGAATCCCCAGCGAGACCATGGTGGGAAGATGTGGCGGTCTGTTTCCACAGAAATCACTTCCCCAGGTGCCCCTCCCCACAGAGCAGTTCTCCAACACCTGGAGTGGCCATGACCGAGTTGAGTCAAGTTCATGGCAACAGGCTTGGTTCAGGTGTTTGTCTACTCCTGTGGGTGCGCCCAGGCAAGTTTCAGCTCCACGAACGACTGAGAAACGTGCGTCCTCTTGGCTCGTCTCACAGGGAGCGGCTGTCTCACTGCTTTTAGACCCAGGGCCTTCAGCTCACCGCCCCGGAGCGAGCATCCTGTCTCCTCACACACAGCTGCTGACGATTCAGCCCCGACCCCACAATGGATAAAGCACTGCCTGTTCCCAGGTCACCCCTGTGGTCAACTGCAGGGCGAGCCATCAGGATTCCTGGGATTTTCAGAATTCCATGGCCAGGCCTTTCTGCCCAGTCGGCTCAGTCTGGAAGCTCTGCTGGCACCATCCGTCAGCAGCTGGACACAAGCCCCCAGGGGCAGACTGCGCGAGTGGAAGCTGAGACCCCCACTGGTCCCTTTTCAGACACTTACCGGTGTCCTTTTCCGAGAGGAAGAAAAGGAGCCGGACTCGTTTTTCTGTAGCATCGTCCTCTCTAACTGCGGCGCCTTTTTGACCACACTCTTATCTGACAGACAGAAAAGCCTTTCAGCAGAGAAGAGACTTTGAGGCCACAGAGGCCGTGTGCCAGGGCCGCTGCTCTAGGGAGGCTAAGGCGTCCCTCACCATTGATGGCGGAGAGATCCAGGTCCGGTGGGGCAACCCCATGCCCTTCCAGCAAGGTGGACTGCAGGTCGCCCTTGGCAACACCACTCAGATCTGCGGACCGAGCAAGAATTCCCACAGGTCAACACAAGAGGACTTTGAGGGACTCCACTGGTAGCCAGGAAATATGCATGTCTGTGCACGCACCAAGTGTCTTATATGAACATCAGGAAATATGGATGGGCCCTGACACATGTCAACTACATAGGACTATCGCCTTCCCCTGGGCATACCAGGCTTCAGACACATACCCGCCAGTCTGGGACAGACAGACAGTGTCAGAGGGGCACTCCCATGAAGGACACGAACTTGCCATCCAGCTCACCAGGGGGCCCAGCAGACGTGCCCTCCTGGGGCCTTCCCCAGGGCACGGCGGCCACGAGGGGAGGATGTGGCCCTCCTCGGAGTCCTCCAGAGAGGACACTGGGGGCCCCAGAGTGGCCCCATTGAAATGACATGGAGCATCCCGTCCATGGCCATCGTGAACGGAATGTCTCCCAGGATATGTGGGGGCGATGCTGAGCCCCAGGCCCATGCCTCAGTGAGTGAGGCAGGATGAGTGTGGGGCATTTGTAGTGGGTTTCGCACGAGTGTAAAACAGACGGAGAAGCAGAGAGGAAGGGAGGGAGGGAGAGATGGGGTAGGACAGATGCCGAGCCATGTCGTGATTTCTAAGGAGACGTGGAAGCTGCAGAAACAAGGACCTTTTCCCCAGAGCCTGCCCCTCGCACCGATGCCTGAAGCTGGACTGGTAGAAAGTGCGTGCTGCAGCTCAGCCTGAAGCGCTCCTGTGCTGCAGCACTGGCAGTGGATGGCGAAGACCAGCACGTGTCAACTATCACAACAGCACGCGGCCCTTCAGTGGGCCCAGCAGGGCTCCGCGCCACCCGCCCTCGGCGGTCACACACCTGCAGTGCCTCGGCTTCTATGCAGCAGGGTCTTCTTTCCGCCTTCCGGCATCTTCCCTCCAGCTTTCGATGCATCTGCTGCAGGAACCTGTCAGGGGACACGTGACAGAACCAGGAACAAGGTGCTGGGCTTGATGCATTGTGAAAACAGACAGGCAAATGAGCCCATCACCATCAACCAACCCCGACTCCGGCGGCCATGCACGTTGCAGGAGAACCGTGCCACTGGATAGCCACAACTGTAAATGCCACTGAAGCCAACTGCCTCCTCTCCCTCTCACGGAGGGATCAAAACACCGCGCTGTCCTTCTGTGTCCAGTGCTTACGACTGGGCTCCGTATTTTAAAAAAAATCAATCATATTTCTAGCAACAAGCAATCTTGAAAATTGAAGTTTAAAAGGATGGCAGACCATCTCTGGGTGGTGAAAACTGTTACCATGCTTGCCTCATTACCAAGAGGTGCCTTGGAAGCAAGGCCTGGTGATCTGCTTCTGAAAACTCAACCCTTACAAATGCAGGTAACCTGCCACCCCACCAGGACCCCAACACACACCCCAACTGATTGTCAGTCAAAGAGCAGTGCCGCACAAGGAAAGGCCTTCCAACAGTGCTGGGAGAACTGACCGTCCATGTGAGTACCAATTCCGACCTCACCCCAGACACAAAAAGTAGCTTAAAACGGGCCACCAACCTACACACAAAACCCCAAATTCAAACTCCTAGAAGCAAACCTTCAGAGTCTGGCGCTAGGCAAAGACCTGGGTCAACCCCAAAAGCACAAATCAGGGAAGAGCACAGTCACAAGCTGGCTTCCTTCAAACCAAGTCCAAAGAGACGGAGGGGCTGGAGAGACAGGTCACTGCCTGGGGGACAGGGTGTGGAAATCTATGTGAAGGGTTGGGGTGAAAATCCCTGAAAGACTTCCCTAACTCAGTAACAAGAAAACAAATGATCCAGTTTAAAAAAAGAGCAGGGGGGGGGGGGGTGGGAACAACACAGAAATGTGAAAGGAGACATCCCAAGCCACAGGGAGGATGCTCCCAGGGCCCAGGAATGAAGAGTTTGGTAACACAGCACTGCACACCCAGGGGACTTCCAGTGTATCTTTAAATCCCGTGGGAACCCTGGAATGTACACTGGTATGGCCCCGCTGAATGGGGTTGGCAGATTCTTATAAAGGTGAACACACGTCTGCTAAGGTCCAATATCCTTCTCCAGGGTTATCTACACGAGAGAAGAAAGCCCACGTCCCCCAACAGCCCCACTAGGCGTGGGCCTGACAACTGTCCTTCCACCATGACGGACACAGTAAACCGCGGTCCCTCAATCTGGAACAACGTCTGGAAAGAAGTATGGCCAGGGTGCTGCTCAGAGGCAAAGCGAGCAAGCCTCTGTTGTACTACTGTGGACCTGTTGTCGAGAGCAGTCCCTGGAGGACAGCATGCTCGGTAAAGCAGCGGGATGGCCAAGGAGAGGAAGGCCCTCAAGGAGCTGGGTCGACACTGGCTGCGTCCATGGGCTCCGTCCGGCACAGGGACAGGGGTGAGGACGGTGCAGGACCGGGCACCATCAACAACATCCAATGGAACATTCGGTAGCTGGGACGTGTGGCACACATATCGTGGATGAGCCTCAGATTGCAGGTTGAAGACCACCCTGCTTCGCAGTCTGCCGTACTGAGATGGTTTACATGCTGCTGTGATCCTGGAAACTGCCGGCGGCACGCCAGATACCAGCAGGCTCGCTTGTGGGGGACAAGTTTTAGGGGCCCCTCCAGACTAAGACACAGAAGAAAGGCCTGGCAATGTCCTTCTTAAAATCAGCCAGTGACCCCCCACAACTATCACAATCCGAATTCTATCTTACAAGTCTGGATAGAGCAGAGGATGTACACTGGTGCAGATAGGAGCTGGAGGCACAGGGAATCCAGGGCAGATGATACCTTTAGGACCAGGAGTGTGAGGGGCGATACTGGGAGAGTGGAGGGTGAGTGGGTTGGAAAGAGGGAACTGATTACAAGGATCTACATGTGACCTCCTCCCTGGGGGATGGACAACAGAAAAGGGGGTGAAGGGAGACGTCGGACAAGGTAAAATATGAAAAAATAATAATTTATAAATTATTAAGGGCTCATGAGGGGGGAAAAAAGAGGACTTGATGCCAAGGGCTTAAGTGGAGAGCAAATGCTTTGAAAATGATGAGGGCAAAGAATGTACAGATGTGCTTTACGCAATTGATGTATGTATGGATTGTGATAAGAATTGCATGAGTCCCTAATAAAATGTTTAAAAAAGAAAAAATAAATCAGCCAGTGACCCCCCTATGGAGCACAGGAGACCCCTGTGCACTGACGGCTTGCTCTAGACCTGTCATCAGGAGGGTCCATGGCTCGAAGAGGCCATCCTGTTTGGTGGAGTAGAGGGTAGGTGAGGGGGAGGGGGAGTCTTGTGGCTGAGAGGGGCTGGCAAAAAAGCTGCAATGATGATGGAAACCTCCGGCAGGGAGGGGAAGGCGCAGGTGCGGCTTCATGCGGCTGTGGATGAAGTCGCTATGCGCAAGTCCAAAAAGGCATATGCAGAGGTGGTTCACTGAGCGGTCCAACCTACATGGCACTTTGGAAAAGACAAAAGCACAGGGACATAAAAGAGGTGAGTGGTCACCTACGGCTGGCAGTATCTCAGCCTAAGGAGACTTGGGGCACGAGGGGAGTGTACATACTGTGATTGCACCCGTTTGTCAAAAGGCACAGAACTAGCTGATGGTGCCCCGCTGTCAAGATACAGCGTCGGGGGTCTTAAAGGCTTGAAGGTAAACAAGCGGCCATCTAGCTCAGAAGCAACAAAACCCACATGGAAAAGCACATCAGCCTGTGCGATCATGAGGTGTCGAAGAGACCAGGTATCAGGCATGAAAGAAAAATCAAATCATTGTGAATGAGGTGGAGTGCAGATTGAGAACCCAAGACCCATCTGTAAGCAACTGGACACCCCTTACTGAAGGGTTGTGGGGAGGAAATGAGCCAGTCAGGGTGCAGTGTAGCAACAATAAAACATACAACTTTCCTCTAGTTCCTAAATGCTTCCCCGCCTCCCCACTATCATGAACCCAATTCTACCTTACAAATCTTGCTAGACCAGAGGATGTACACTGGTACAGATAGGAAGTGGAAACACAGTGAATCAAGGACAGATGATCCCTTCAGGACCAGTGCTGAGAGTGGGGATACCTGGAGGGTGGAGGGAGGGTGGGGTAGAAAGGGTGAACTGATTACAAGGATCTACATATAACTTCCTCCCTGAGGGATGGACAACAGAAAAGTGAGTGAAGGGAGACGTCAGACAGTCTAAGATATGACAAAATAATAATAATTTACAAATTATCAAGGGTTCATGAGGGAGAGGGGAGCGGGGAGAGAGGGGGAAAAATGAGGAGCTGATACCAAGGGATCAAGTAGAAAAGCAAATGTTTTGAGAATGCTGATGGCAACGAATGTACAAATGTGCTTGACACAATGGATGTATGTATAGATTGTGATGAGTTGTACGAGGCCCAATAAAATAAATTTAAAAAAACCCACAGAACTGTATACTCACAAGGGTGAGGCGCAGTCCCTGTAGGCAGAAAACAAACAGGAAAGCCCTATACCTAGCAGAAAGGCAGGCACACACTCAGACAGAGACTTCCACAGCACTGTGCACTGCAGCGCTTTCTACAACAATCCAAGGGTCCATCCACACATGAACAACTGCCCAGTGGCCCGTCTGTACCATGGAATATCGTTCTGCGGCCAACCCTACCGCCATCGAGCCCACTGCGATTCATGAGACCTCGCAGGACAGAGTGGGACTGCGCCTCAAGGGCTTCCCAGACTGCAAATTGTTTCTCTCACGGGTCAGACAGGGTGAACTGTCCGCCCTGCGGGGTCAGTCCAACAACAGGTGGCCCGCTGAGTCACCGGGGCTCTTTTGCCATTACTGTTAGGTGCCATCAAGTTGTTTCTGTCACAGCGACCCTACGTACGCCTGAAAGAAACACGGCTGGTCCAGTCCCGAGCCGCATCACTGCTGTCACAGCCCATCGCTGCGGCCACTGTCACTCTAGCTCACCGAAGGTCCTCTTCTCCGCTGACCGACACGATCTAGCAGGATGTCCTTTTCCAGGTGCCATCCCTCCTGATAGATAACACAGGAGGCAAAGCCTCACCACCCTTGCCTCCAAGGTGCATTCTTCCAAGACAGATGGACTCGTTCTGCAACCACGCATGCTCAGTGCCCCTTGCCAAGCCCATCACTAACAGGCACCGAGTCCTGCTCGTCCTCCTCACCCACTGCCCAGCCCTCACACGCCCAGCAGACCACTGAAAATACTGTGCTCAGCCTGCACAGCAAGAGCGGCCACGCTTCAGAGCAGTGGTTCTCGACCTTCCTCATGCAGCGGCCTCATGTGGTGGGGACACCCCCCAACCATAACATTATTTTCGTTGCTACTTCATCACGGTCATTTTGCTGTTATGAATCGTCAAGTCAATATCTGATATACAGAATAGATTAAGCAATCCTGTGAAAGGGTCGTTCGACCCACAAAGGAGTCACGACCCACAGGTTGAGAACCACTGCCTTAGGGAGACCCGTTCTAGATCTGCCTGGCTGCTGCATCATGTCCTCTTTACCTGCCTGTTGCAGTTTGGTGAGCCTTCTTCCTGTCCTGATACTACATTCCTCATCTAGCTTCTTGGCTGATTTGCTCAGGGTATAGCTTGAATAAATACTTCATCGTTAGTGCACACCTTGTCTGATTTTTAACAACATGCTATCCCCCTGCTCTGTTGTTTGCACGGTCGACGTGAGTCTAAGTGCTACAGGAGCACAAAGCGTTGTTGGATCGGAACTCCAGCTGTTCTTCTCAGTGTTATTCACAGCTGGTCACGATCCAGTCGAGTGCCTCTGCATAATCAATAAAACCCAGGTCAAGTTATCTTTCTGGGATCCTCTGCCTTCAGCCAGGATCGGCCTGACAACAGCGATGACAGCCCTCAGCCTAGGTCCTCTCTAAAGCCGGAGTGACTCTTCGCAGTTACCCGTCAGTGTGCTGCTGCAGCTGCTTTTGAAATGACCTTCATCAAAGTTTTACTTGCATGCAAAATTAATATTGCTCTATCGCTGATGCCATCTGTTGGATCACCTTTCTTTGGAATGGGCGTAGAGATGGATCTTTCCCAACTGGCTGGTCAACTTTCTCAGCACAGATGCGGGAGCACCTGCAGTACGGTGTCCGTTTCTTCAAATGTTCCGAATGCAGCCCTAGTTCAGTTCCGGGAGCTTTGCTGTTACAGGCCCGAGGGCAGCGCGGCTGGACACTCTCCTTCAGAACCATTAATTCAGGGTCGGGGAATTCTGACGCATGCCACGGCATGGACAAGCTTGGAAAGGGCGGTACTGAGAGAAATCAGTCACAAAACAGCAAAAACTGGAAGATCTCACGTGTACTACAAAGCCAAACAGAAGGACAGGGTCTTCTTCAGGTTAATGAGCCTTCCTCCTGGCCTGGCACTACATTCTTTTTCTTTTTATTCTTAAAAAAAATTATTTTTGCATTCTTCATATAGCTGCTCAGAGGATTTTCTCAGGCTGTAGGTGAGTAAATAGGATCACACCCCTAGTGCACACTTTTCCCAATTCTAACGCACACACTATCCCCGTGTTCTGTTTGGACGACTGCCTCGTAGTCACTG
Organism: Tenrec ecaudatus; assembly: GCF_050624435.1. NCBI lineage: Eukaryota > Metazoa > Chordata > Mammalia > Afrosoricida > Tenrecidae > Tenrec > Tenrec ecaudatus. The sequence continues at coordinate 22,613,110 of NC_134530.1, forward strand.
CAGAAGGCAGGCAGAGAATGCAGAAAGTCATTGCAGGGGGCAAAGGGGAGGTCTTGCTAAGGGTGGGTGGACGGCAGAGACAGTGGTGGAAGGATTTGGAAAAGGAGACAGAGAAGGGCTGCATAACCTGAGGACGACGGTCACCAAGGGCAAGGGCTGGGACGTGTCTGTTTCCTGTCCATCTCCCCCTATTTATGCATGACTTTGTCTCACATACGTTGGACATCTTGCCAGGAGGGACAGTCCCCAGAGAGGGGCCTCTATGTACGGTCAAGATGGAAGGGCAACGAGAAGGAGGAAGGCTCTTGACGATATGGAGCGACCCCGTGGCTGCAGGCGTAGTGTTTCCTTCTGCTATGCAGCATCGCTGTGGGTCTGAGCCGACTCGATGGCACCCGACCACATGCACAGGAGAGCCTGCAAAAGCCAGAATACCCCCCCACCCGCCCCCCCGTGAAAGCGGAATCCTGTCGGAGCAGAAGAATGTTGAGCCAGCGTCCTGGCACAGGGGAAACGAGGGCCCTGGGAGACAAGGCTGTTACACAGGGTGCAGTCAGACTACGGCTCCACCTGTTGTAGGTTTGAGACATGCAGCAAATCCAGAGGAGTGTCTGATTACACAGTGCCGTCGCCAGGCGGTGGCGCTGTAGCCCAGCTCTCACGGCAAAGTTAGGAAGGGAGGCAGGCAGGCAGGCAGGCGCTCCCTCGGAGGGGGATCCTGGGGGAAGTTCAGCCCAGCCAGGAGTCCTCTCCCTGAAGCTGGGTCTCTGGTCACCTTCACCAGAAGCCACTGCCTGCCCCACTCGGAGGATAAGGCAAGAGGTAGCAGAACTGAATACACCATCGAATTGCCTGAAACACACGATGAATTGGGAAAGAAATGGAGTAACCATGCCCTGTCCTCAGGGCGTAATCAAGGAAACAAACAGGAAACGTTTTTTTTTCTCAAGTTACTCTTTCAAGTTATTCCTGGCTTTTTTTTTTAAAGTGGGCTCTGAGTTCTGACACTTGTGCACAGCACCCTCTTAATTAGGACACAGAACACTCCCAACAAACACATCCACGTGCCATCCAGTCGTCTGCCCCTTTCTTGGCTGCTATCTTGAAGGAAGCAGATTGCCAGACTTTTCTTCCGCATTCCACTGGACGGGTTGTCACCCAAGAAGCTCTTAGAATGTTACCTTGCTCCAGAAAGTGCCTGCGTGCTTCCTCCCAATCGCTGCTTGACACACAGACCCCGCCCCGCTCGTTCTCACCCAGTGTGGGTGGCTTCCTTCAGAACCCCTGCAGCCCACGCCGTCCTTGAAGGGCTCTTCAAATGTGAGGCATGGGTGGCCTACCAAACGCACAGTCAGTCACAGTTACAGCACTACATTGACAGGGAGCTGCCAGAGCTTCAGGCTGGATTCTGAAGGGGACGACAGGGAGCGAGGGTGTGGACTCAACTGCCGAGGTCTGGTGGATGTAGACTCAAAGCACAGAACACCAGAAGGATGTTTATTTGTTTTATTGACTATGCTAAGCCATCTGACTGTTGGGGTCAGCACAAACTTGGCATTCCGGAACACATGGTTGTGCTCAGGGGGAACCTGTCCGTGGGTCAAGAGCCAGGTGCATGAACACAGCGATGGCATACTGTCTGGTTTAAAATCAGGAAGGGTGTGCATCAGGGTTGTGTCCTCTTCGTCAATCCGTGTGCTAAACAAATAACCAGGGAAGCTGGATACTATGAAGGAGAATGTGGCATCAGGATTAGAGGAAGGCTTATTAACCACCTGCCGTATATGAGTACAGATGACACAACCTTGCTCGCTGAAAGTGAGGGAGAATCGAAGCACTTGCTGATGGAGACCAAGGATGGCAGCCTTCACGGGTCTAGGACTCAATATGAAAAGACCCAAATCCTCACAACGGCATCAGTGGGCAACAGTTGTCAAGGATTTGGAATTAATGCTCATGGAAGCAGCAGTCAAGAGATCAAAAAACGCGTTGTATTGGGTAAATCTGCTGCCGCAGACCCTTCTAGTGTACTGAAAAGCAAGGCTGCTACTTCGAGGACTAAGGGGCACCTGACCCAAGCCATGGCATTTTCAATTGCCTTTCAGTGTGAAAGGTGGACATTGAATATGGCAGGCTGAAGTGATGCAGTGGATGGTGGTGCTGGAGGAGACGGAGAGTACCATGGACTGACCAATCTGTCCTGGAGGCAGTAAGGCAGAGTGCTCCTTAGAGGAAAGGATAGCAGGACTTTGTCTTACACGACTTTGGACATGTTGACCAGTCCTTGGAGAAGGACGTCATGCTTGGTAAAGTGGGGCAGTGAAGAGGGGAAGGCCCTCAACGAGAAGGACGGACACAGTAACTAACAATGGGCCTGCTAGAGTTTATTGTGCCAGCCTGGCCGATAAACACAAGTCGGATTAACTGAAGGGCAGAGGGATAAATGGCTCGGTGAGCCTCACCTTGGTTGTTCTGTGCCTCAGTTTAAAGGGGTACACTACCTGTGGGATGCCTAGCCTGTGGACTGTGTCGCTGTAAGTTGAGGTCCCTTTAAGCCCACACGATTGGAATGTTCATCTCTGGAGCTGGGGACTGACAGTTGATGACAGCTGGGGACCTGCCTTGCTGCTGTTTGCTGCCTGAGTATCTATAGCCCAGCTCTCTCTACAGAAGGGGACTGGCACCTGGCAGCTCTCAAAACTTGAAGGACTGCTAGTATCTCACTGCTTTATAATTTAACTGTTAATTTCTTGTATTATCTATCTGTATATTATTTAACGGTTTATTTCTTGAATTATATATCTATCTTTATAAATATATTTATATATAATTACTAGCAATCTGGTTTGTCTCTCTAGAGAATCCTGTTGAATACATTTTGGTACCAGGAGTGCTTCTAGAGAAATAAACTATAAATATGGATTTCTTAAATTGGTTTTCCAACCTATTTAGTCTTGACGGGGATACGTCTGCTACCCTTACTAATCCATGGTGTGAAACAGCAAAGAAAATACCTAAAGTAGCACCTAAAGTAGATGGCGTGCTGGATAAAGGAGATGCTCTAGGCAATCGTATATTTGATATTTTCCAGGAGTTTTGTGATAATGACAAGTATAGGGAAGCTGGTTGGCTGGTCCTTCGTATAACAGACAGTGTGATTAAGGAGAGGGATGATCTCAGAGCCTCAAAAGCACGCCTCAGGTGCAGACTAACAGATTTGAAAACTTCCATCTGTGCTACAAAGGAGCGCCTTCTCTCCTCTAGTAAAAGAGCTGACATTGCTGAGAACCAGGTCCAGAGTCTCATTATACGAGTGGCTGAATTACAATGGCAGCTGAATTACAGATCTAGAGCAGTGTCTGATACCAAAGTAAGGGCATTAATTGGGAAAAGTTGGGACCCTGAAACATGGGATGGGAACATATGGGCTGATGATTCATAAGAAGAGGATATTGAGCCCTTAGAAACACCTGAGCAGATTAGCCAAACTATTCAAGTTGATATGCCAGGTGGGGCTGCATCAGTAGCATTACTGAGGAAGATGCCTCGCAAGATATTACTGAGAGCACCCAGGAAACACCCTCACCACCCATTATTTCCGCTAGACCTGTCACTAAAATTAACCTCAGAAACCTCCTAAAGGTGAGGTTGAGAGGATTATCCAAGAAGTGCGCTACACACATAAAGACCTGCTCGAGTTCTCAAATACGTACAAGCAAAAGCCTGGAGAGTACCCCTGGGAATGGTTACTCAGGGTGTGGGATACTGGTGCACGAAATGTAATATTAGACCAGTCTGAGTTTCTGGATATGGGACCCCTAAGCACAGACTCTTCTTTCAATGTCTCTGCGAGACAGGCTAAAAAAGGATCTAAGTCTTTATTTGGTTGGTTCAATGAAGCATGGACTGCCAGATGGCCTAGATTAGACCAACTTGAAGTACCTGACCTACCTTGGTACACTGTAGAGGAAGGCATCTAAAAGCTTAGAGAAATTGGTAATGTTAGAATGGATCTATCAAGATATTCCCATAGATCCAAAAAGGGGGTGTCCTGAAGGCATACCCTTTACCACAACCATAAGGAACAGGTTTGTGAAGTGGGCCCCAGCATCTCTTAAGACTCCTGTAATTGCTATTCTATGTGCACCAGGATTAACAGTGGGCTCTGCCCTAAGCGAACTCCGACATTTGCCCACAATGGGGCTGATTGGTCCCCGTGATGGTAGAGGGCAGGTGTCAGCACTGAATCAACAGAGACAGGGTGGGCGTGGTTATAATAGACAACAAGTTTTCAATAATAATCAAAGCAACCTGTCTTGTGTGGAATTATGGCACTGGCTACTTAGCCACCGTGTCCCTAGGAATGAAATAGATGGGAAGCCTACTAAATATTTACGTGATCTGTACAGGCAAAAGAATGGTAGATCAGGTGAACAGCAGAAAAGACAGTCACGATCGCTCAATTCCCAGACCTGAGCCAGTTTACAGACCCACAACCCCTTGAATGAAGGGGAGGCCGGGTCCCTTGTAAGGAGGACCCTGCTACATCACTGAAGGTTTATACTGTTAGTCTTTCTTCTAACCTTCCCCAAAGGGACCTGCGGCCTTTCACGAGAGTGACTGTTCATTGGGGGAAAGGAAATAATCAAACTTTTCGGGGATTACTAGACACCGGCTCAGAACTGACACTAATTCCAGGAGACCCAAAATGTTTTGAAGGCCCACCAATCAGAGTGGGGGCTTATGGAGGTCAAGTTATCAATGGAGTTTTAGCTCAAGTATGCCTCACTGTGGGTCCTGTGGGGCCCGGGACCCATCCTGTTGTTACTTCCCCAGTTCCAGAATGCATCATTGGAATAGACATACTTAGTAACTGGCAGAACCCCCATATCAGATCCCTACAATGTGGAATAAGAGACTATCATGGTAGGAAAGGCCAAGTGGACACCATTAGAATTGCCATTACCTAGAAAAATAGTAAACCAAAAGCAATACCGCATTCCTGGAGGGATTGCAGAGATCAGTGCCACCATCAAAGACTTGAAAGATGCAGGGGTGGTGATTCCTACTACATCCCCATTTAATTCACCAATTTGTCCTGTGAAGAAGACACATGGATGCTGGAGAATGACAGTGGATTATAGTAAACTTAACCAGGTGGTGACTCCAATTGCAGCTGCTGTCCCAGATGTGATTACATTGCTTGAGCAAATTAATACTTCTCCTGGTACATGGTATGCAGCTATTGATCTGGCTAATGCCTTCTTCTCCATACCAGTCTCAAAGGACCACCAGAAGCAGTTTGCCTTCACCTGGCAGGGGCAACAATATACTTTCACAACTCTCCCCCAGGGGTATATCAACTCTTCTGCCCTGTGCCATAATTTAGTCCGAAGGGACCTTGACCACCTGTCTATTCCACAAAATGTCACACTGGTCCATTATATTGATGACATTATGCTGATTGGACCCACTAAGGAGGATGTATTAAAGACTCTAGATTCATTGGTACAATATCTGCGTACAAGGGGTTGGGAAATTAACCCAACAAAGATTCAGGTACCCTCCGCATCAGTAAAATGTCTAGGGGTCCAGTGGTATGGGGCATGTAGAGATATTCCTACTAAAGTGAAGGATAAGCTATTCCACTTAGCTCCCCCAGCGACTAAAAAAGAGGCACAACGCCTAGTGGGCCTCTTCGGATTTTGGAGGCAACATATTCCTCACTTGGGTGTTCTACTTCGACCTATTTATCAAGTGACACGAAAAGCCTCCAATCTTGAGTGGGGCCCAGAACAAGAAAAGGCTCTTTAACAAGTTTAGGCTGCTGTGCAAGCTGCTTTGCCCTGAGACCATATGATCCAGTTGACCCAATGGTGCTAGAGGTGTCAGTTGTAGATAAAGATGCAGTGTGGAGTCTTTGGCAGACCCCTATTGGTGAATCACAGCGTAGACCGTTGGGATTTTGGAGTAAAGTCTTGCCATCCTCTGCAAACAACTACTCCCCCTTTGAAAAACAGCTGTTGGCATGTTACTGGGCCTTGGTGGAGACTGAACGCCTCACCATGGGCCACCAAGTCACCATGAGGCCTGAATTACCTATCATGAACTGGGTATTGTCTGACCCACGTAATCATAAAGTTGGATGTGCGCAGCAACACTCCATTGTTAAATGGAAGTGGTATATCTGAGATCGGGCCAAAGCAGGACCTGAAGGAACAAGTAAGCTGCATGAAGAAGTGGCCCAAATGCCAACAATCTCCACTCCTGTCACATTGCCTCCTTTCTCCCAGTCTGCACCTATGGCCTCCTGGGGAGTTCCTTACCATATTTTAAGTGAAGACCAAAAAAGGCATGCTTGGTTTACTGATGGCTCTGCACGATATGCAGGTGCCACTCGTAAGTGGACAGCAGCAGCACTACAGCCCCTTTCTGGGATCTCACTAAAGGACAGTGGTGAAGGGAAATCTTCCCAATGGGCAGAACTTCGAGCAGTGCACCTGGCCGTTCAGTTTGCATATAAGGAAAAATGGCCAAATGTGAGATTATATACTGATTCATGGGCTGTGGCTAATGGCTTGGCTGGATGGTCAGGGAACTGGAAGGACCATGATTGGAAAATTGGTGACAAGGAGGTGTGGGGAAGAGGTATGTGGATAGACCTCTCTGAATGGGCCAAGAAAGTAAAGTTAATTGTATCTCACGTGAACGCTCACCAAAGGTATTACCTCTGAAGAGGAGGACTTTAATAATCAAGTGGATAAGATGACACGCAATGTGGAGACTGGTCCTCCTCTTTCCTCTGCCACCCGTTATCGCCCAATGGGCACGTGAACAAAGTGGACATGGCGGCAGGGATGGAGGTTATGCATGAGCACAGCAACCTGGACTTCCACTCACCAAGGCTGACTTGGCCACTGCCACTGCTAAGTGTCCCATTTGCCAGCAACAGAAACCAACATTAAGTCCAAGATATGGGACAATTCCTCGGGGAGATCAACCAGCAACTTGGTGGCAGGTTGATTACATAGGGCCACTTCCATCATGGAGGGGACAGAGTTTGTTCTTACTGGAATAGACACATACTCTGGATATGGATTTGCCTTCCCTGCATGTGATGCTTCTGCCAAAACTACTATTCGTGGACTTACAGAATGCCTCATCCAACAGCATGGCATCCCACACAGCATTGCTTCAGATCAAGGAACACACTTTACAGCAAATACAGTGCAGCAATGGGCCCATTCCCATGGAATCCACTGGTCGTATCATGTTCCTCATCATCCTGAAGCTGCCGGCTTGATAGAACGATGGAATGGGATCCTAAAGACACAATTACGGCGCCAACTAGGTGGCAACAACTTGCGGGGTTGGGGCAATGTTCTCCAGGAAGCTGTATACGCTCTAAACCAGCGGCCAATATATGGTGCTGTGTCTCCAATAGCCAGAATTCATGGGTCCAGGAACCAAGGGGTGGAAGCTGGAGTGGCACCACTCACTATTACTCCTAGTGATCCCCTTGCAGCACTTTTGCTTCCTGTCCCAGCAACCCTGTGCTCCTCAGGCCTGGAGGTCCTGGTCCCGAAGAAAGGAACTCTCCCACCTGGAAACACAGCATGGATTCCACTGAACTGGCAGCTGAGAATGCCCCCTGGGCACTTTGGACTTCTCATGCCTTTGGATCAACAGGTCAGGAAGAGTGTCACCGTACTAAGTGGTGTGATTGATCCTGATTACCAAGGAGAAATTGGACTGGTACTACATAATGGAGGTAAAGAAGAATATGTCTGGAATCCAGGAGATCCCATAGGCCGACTCTTAGTGTTACCATGCCCTGTTATTAAAGTAAATGGTAAGTTGCAGCAACCCAATCCTAACAGGACTTATAATGACCCAGACCCTTCAGGAATGAAGGTCTGGGTCACCCCACCAGGCCAAAAACCACAGCCAGCTGATGTGCTTGCTGAGGGCAAAGGTAATACAGAATGGGTAGCAGTAGAAGGAAGTTCTACCTATGAATTACGACCACGTGATCAATTGCAAAAGCGAGGCTTGTAATTGTCAATGTATTTTCTTTGTATGTGATTATTGCATATATTTCCTTTGTTCAAGTATGTTATATCAGATATAATTTGACTCAGTGTGTTTTCATCTATATGTATGATAGATGATTGATGATAAGTATAAGTTGATTACATTAATATCTGGAAATTATATAAGTATGTATTGGTAAAGAATTGTGTACAGGTGCCAGGCTAGCAAGGGGTGGATTGCTATAGTTTATTGTGCCAGCCTGGCTGATAAACACAAGTAGGATTAACTGAAGGGCAGAGGGATAAATGGCTCGGTGAGCCTCACCTTGGTTGTTCTGTGCCTCAGTTTAAAGGGGTACACTACCTGTGGGATGCCTAGCCTATGGACTGTGTCACTGTAAATTGAGGTCCCTTTAAGCCCACACGATTGGAATGTTCATCTCTGGAGCTGGAAACTGACAGTTGATGACAGTTTGGGACCTGCCTTGCTGTTTGCTGCCTGGGTATATATAGCCCAGCTCTCTCTACAGAAGGGTACTGGCACCTGGCAGCTCTCAAAACTTGAAGGACTGCTAGTGTCTCACTGCTTTATAATTTAACTGTTAATTTCTTGTATTATCTATCTGTATATTATTTAACGGTTTATTTCTTGAATTATATATCTATCTTTATAAATATATATATATATATATAATTATTAGCAATCTGGTTTGTCTCTCTAGAGAACCCTGTCCAATACAGGGCCCAAGCACAGGAACAATGGTGAGGCTGGCACAGGACCAGGAAGTGTTTCGTTCTGTCGCACAGAGGGTCGCTGTGGGTCAGAGCTTACTCGATGGGACCTAACAACAACAAGAATTGGATTCATTCAACTGTGTGGAGCACAGAAATATTGAGTAGCACTTTAGAAAGAGAATTCTAGAGCACTTGGTGGTGCTGGGGTGGAAGCTGTACATGGGTCAAGAGGTTGTTATATGAACAGAACGAGGGAATACTACATGGTTTAAAACAGGAAAGCTCTCGTCACACGTATTCAATCTGTAATGCCGAATAAACAACTAGAGCAGCTGGAGTATATGAAGAACACCGGCGTCAGGGGCCGAAGAAAGCTTCTACCATCACCTTCAATACGCAGACGGCGCAACCTTACTCACTGAAAGCAAGGTGTTGATGGAGATCAAGCAGTGCAGCCTTCAGTGAGGAAGACCATCAATGTAACGAGAACCCAAATCCTCACAACCGGGCCACCGGTAACATCATGATTATCTAGGATTTCAATTTGCTTGGGTCCACCATCGATGTTCTGGCAACAACAGTCAGCAGATGGAATGACGTACGTCGCCACACCGGGCACGCCTGCTGCTCAGGACCCCTAATGTGCTGAGAAGCAAGGGCTCTCTTGGAAGATAACCCAAACCATGCTTTTCTGTAACCATGCTAGTCGATCACCTCACATGCGTGTGACAGGCGGACGCTGAATAAGAATGGAGGCGTTGGAATTCTGGGCTGGACAAGAACAAAGAGGTCTGTCTCGGCAGAGGTACAGTCAGAAAGCTCCTTAGACACGGCTGGTGGGATTTTGCCGCATGCACTTTGGACAGGTTATCTGGGGGGACCGGCGCTGTTGTTCCCATTGCCTCTGCTGAAAACGCCAAACCCGTGCCAAGTGCGGTCAAACGCTGAAGCACCGGGTAGACTGTCTCCTGCTGAATTACTGGGGTGAGAAGAGGATCGAGGTTGGGTTTCAGTTGGGGCGGCAGCCTTGACAGTGCAATGTTTACTCCTCAGCATGAAGGGCTGATGCCTCAAAGGTGCTGGAGCAGAGAATCCGTGCCCCCCATCCAGCCCACCCCATGCTGCGCCTGGCCCTGCGGACTTTTCTGGGACCCACTTTAAGAACCGTTTTCAACTGACACTGAGGGTTACCTTTCTGGTTGTTTTCTTCTCATACTGCAAATACCGGGGCTCAACTATTCTTCCACCTGAGGGAAACACACACAATCCATTTGTGATACAAACCATAAAAGAATGACCCTGCCCACTAAGGAAAGAGTGAACACTTTCTCCCAGACACCTTGTCTGTCCTTTCAGCAGCCTCAGGCGTTTATAGGTCCGCCTACATGGGTCACCAGGTGTATGCAAAGAGTCCCTGGTAAAGCACACTGCAGCTCTCAGCTCCTAAATAAAAGGTCGGCGACCTTGAACCACCCAGGGATGCCTAGGAAGACAGACCTGGTGATCTGGTTCCAAAAGGTCACAGTCCGTAAGTCCCGGTCACCCTGACTCCAGATGAACCGACAGCGGCAGGTCTGACATACGTACGCATGTTATAAAGCATCTCCCGCAGGGATAACCTGAGCCAGGAGCCCAGTTAGGTCAACAGGGAGCCCCTTGAAAGAGATTAACTGGAAGGCAAATCTGAAAGCAGACTTGGGACAAGGCCAGGGGGGACTGGATGCCTTTGCCCCGCCCCGCCCCACCCCACAGCAGGAGCCCCTCACCTAGCACACTTCAATTTTCCTCACCTGGCCTTGCCCACTTCCCTGCTAACCTGCCACCTGGTCTACGTGGGATGCCCACCAGGCAGCAGTGAACGAAAAGCCACCTTTTAAATAAAAAAAAGCAACGGGGGTCTCAAAACAGACCCTGGCTCTGCTTACCTTGGACTCGTTTGCTTTTTGGTTTAGCGCCACTGGGGGTGCTGGGGCCTGCAGCATGCGACTTCCTAGAGAGAGAGAGAGAGAGAGAGAGAGAGAGAGAGAGAGAGAGAGAGAGAGAGAGAGAGAGAGAGAGAGAGAGGTGCGTACATCTCATTAGGATGAAACTGTGTGCCCCACAGGCTAGGCTGAAGTCCTGACCCCTGTACCAGGAGTGCGAGCCTGTCCGGAAGCCATGACTTTTGCTGTTACCTAGCTCACACCTGAGTGGGGGGTGCCCTATAAAAATGGTCAAGCAGACCAGCGTCCGAGACACAGGGCCACACAGGGAAGCAGCCACTCAAGGGCCAAGAGGGATGTGTGTACAAGCCAGGAGCTCCACAGCCGATGGCCAGCCCGCCCCTACAGTCCCACCCTGAATGTGGTTGATGGCCTCCCTGAGGTACAGTTCTGTCCTGTAAAGCCACCACGAGGCCCGGTACAGCAGCCCCAGGAGACTAAGGCCGACCAAGTGAAGGGCCTCTACCATCCCAAAGCTTGCTTCTCAGGACCCTGTCCTGATGCACTGGTCTCTATGGGGTTCCACCTGACAAGAACAGCGCCCCCCTCCCCCCGGGGCAACCTGAATGCCCTAAGTTGAACAAAGATATGTTCCCATTCTCACTTCTGATGCCTGTTTGGAAACGGGACTAGACCACCACCCTCTCTCCCCGTGTGTCGGTGGAGGCTTGTGCGCTGGGGTGCTGAGCAGGTTTCAGCAGAGGGACTAGGAAGAGAGGCCTGGTGCTCTTACTTCTCTACTAGGCTGGGTTGCCTAGAGAAACAAAAGCAGAGACACTCGGCCACGGCTAAGAAGGAGCTTTAGATCCAGAAGCAATCCTACAATGAAAAGACATCCTGGCTAACTCAGGTCCATGGCTCCAAGGCTAGCCAGAGCCATCTGCAGACTCTCGCAGCTGCGGGCCGAGGGCACAGTCAGGTGAAGCAGACTCAGGGTCAGTGGAGACATGGCAGGGCACCAATAGTTCTCAGGGTCTCATGGCCCACCAAGGGCCATCCCTGGAGGCAGACAGAGTCCCAGTGGGCAGGAAGGCGAAAGGGCAGAGAGGAAAGAGGGGCTCCCGGTGTGTATCTCGGGAGGCATCACCAAGCTGACAGATCAGACTGCATGCACCTCCACACTTTCACACAATCCACGTTGAAATAACATCAAATGACAACTTCCAAAAGCCAGCCCATGACGACACTAGGGATCACATGGGCGATGGCGCACAGCCAGTGGAGTTTCATCTGCCCGGCACAGGGACGCATGAATCAGGTGCCAGCTTGATGACAACTAACAACAACAAGCGTTTGGCTGGAGAAGGTGGCTGTGGGGGAGGAGGAGGAAGCTGGGTCAAGCCAAAATAGTCCTGACCTGCTTAACACTAAGGTTATGGACGAAACCTCACGTTTTCTTTAAAAACTCATTTTACAGCATTTGACGTAAAATATCGTAAGAGTCACTTGGCTTGGCATCAATGCTAGGAGGTAAAAGTGAACGCTGCTCTAATGTTTGTTGAGAAAACCGAAATGAGTCCAAATGCCACGTCCTATAAACCTCGAGTTAAGGAAGGGCTCCGATCCATTTCTCTAGCCCAGGGGCCGGCACTGTTTCGAAAGTCTGGGGCCAAGAATCAGTACCAGGGAACCACAGGCTGTGCTGTGACCTCTCAGCTCTGTCCTCAGTCTGACCAAAAGGGCGTGGTTCCGTGCAGCCACATCTGAAGTCCATATGTGTTCCACGTGTCGCTACGCCATCTTCTTTTGATTTCTTCACACCCCTCTGAGTACGCCAACACAGTTCTCAGCTCATGGATGACATGAAACCAGGAGATGTCCCTGCTCCCTGCTCCAGGCAGTGGGGACCAGGAGGGCTTGTCACAGGAGACAGATACAGTGGGCTGGTCTTCAGAAGCCCTGGAACGGTCAGCAGGAAGCCAGGCTCCCTCAGTCTGGACAAGCAGGCACCCTGGTTGAAGCCTGCTCTGTTCACTGCAGCATGCCTGCCACCTGCACGGGGTGAAAGCCTAGTCACCATCCAGCCAATCCCACCTCTTGGCAACCCCTGTGTGCCAGAGCAGGCTTGGGCTCCACAGACAGGGCTTTCAGTGGCTGGCTTTTAATCAATAGCACACCAGGCCTATCTTCTGAAGCACCTGGAGGTGGGGTGGATTTTAACCTCCAACTCTTCAGTCAGTATCCAAACATAAGTCTCTGCGCCCCCTCCTCGAACTCCTCAACCAGTTGCCTCTGAGTTGACTCTGCCCCCCCCCCCGCATCATGGTAGAGCTGGCTCCATCGGGGTGGTCCACGGTGGAGTGTCCACACAATCACCAGGCCTTTCTTTCAAAGCAGGGTCAGAGCTGGGTGTCTGCAGAGTGGGGAGGACTCTGTGGACACTAATGGGGGCATTTGTCAGCATCCCCTCTTCACTGATGTGCTCCCAAGCTTGACTGGTATCTCTCATGGGAGGTCTCAAGCCTGGAGGAGGAAGAGGAGGAGGAGAGGGAAGAGGAGGAGGAGAGGGAAGAGGAGGAGGAGAGGGAGGAGAAGGAGAGAGAGGAGGAGAGGGAGGAGGAGGGGGAGGGGGAAGGGGAGGAGGAGAGGGTGAAAGGGAGGAGGAGGAAGGGGAGGGGGAGAAGGAAAGGGAGGAGGAGGCAGCAGGCAGGAGGCAGCAGGGCTGCTCTGAGGGGACTCCCTTTGCTGTAATGCCTGAGGCTGCATGCAGTGCAGCGGGCCGGGTGAAAGTGCCAGGCTTGGTCCCCACCCTGGGCCTGCCCTGCCCTCGCTGTGGCTGTGTGTCCTTGGCATCCTCCCTGCCCACTCGGCCCGCCCGGACTCTCCCGCAGCCACTGGTGACTCAGAAGTCTCTCTCCGAGTCCGAGTCCTGGAACCACAGTATAGTGGAACGATTGGCAAGAGGGCAGCGAGGAGGGTTGCATGGCGTGGAGCTCAGAATCCACGGCACCGAGTCGGACACGTGGAAAGTGTTGAATCAGCACTTCACGATGTATCACTGCACAGCCAGACACCAAGCAACTCACCCGCTTACAGTGAATGATCCCATGGCATTTAGGGCATGCATTATGTTGTGCCACCCCCGACTCCCCTTATAGTTAGTTCCAGAACATTCTTCCCACCCACACAGAAACCCTACACCCAGAAGCAGTCAGTCCCCTCCCTGCTCGAGATAGGGCTTGTGCAGGAGGTGGCTGGACAACCATCAGTCCACTTCCCGTGTCTGGATTCACCAGTTCTGCACATCACCCATCAATGGACTCAGTCGGGGGTGGGGTGGTGTTGTGTCTGGCTTCCTGCACTGAGCAACTGTCTAAAGCAGTGGTCCTCAACCTTACTAATACTGCGACCCTTTCATACAGTTCCTCATGTTGTGGTGACCCCAAGCCAAAACATTATTTTCCTTGCTACTTCATCACTGTCATTTTGCTACTGTTATGAATTGGGCGACCCCTGTGATAGGGCCATTGGACCCCCAAAGGGGCCACGACCCACAAGTTGAGAACTGCTGATCTAAAGCTTCAGCCACATTGTAGCATGTGGCTGTTATGTGGTGCCACCCAACTCCACTCGACCTCATGTGCAACAGAATGAAATATTGCCCCGTCCTGGGTCATCCTCACAATCCCCTGTTGCGGCCACTAAGTCAGTCCACTGACCCTGTTCCACTTGACCAGGTACAAGCTCCTTCTCTAGGGGCTGGTCCCTCCTGAAAATGCCCACAATTCATCAGACCAAGTCTTGTCCTGGTCACCTGTAAGGAGCATTCGGGCTGTACTTCTTCAGAGACAGAGCTGTTTGTTCTGGCAGTCCGCGGTACTTCCAGTACTGCTCATCAGCACTGAAATTTAAACGCACTGATTCTTCCGGGACCTTCCACACATGTGTCAGGCTTGATGCCTTTTTTTCCTTTTTTTACATTTTATTAGGGGCTCATACAACTCTTATCACAATCCATACATATACATACATCAATTGTATAAAGCACATCTGCACATTCCCTGCCCCAATCATTCTCAAACCATTTGCTCTCCACTTAAGCTCTTTGCATCAGGTCCTCTTTTTTTTCCCCCTCCCTCCCCGCTCCCCCATCCCTCATGTGCCCTTGGTAATTTATACATTGTTATTTTGTCCTATCTTGCCCTATCTGGAGTCTCCCTTCCCCCCTTCTCTGCTGTCCATCTCCCAGGGAAGAGGTCACATGTGGATCCTTGTAATCAGTTCCCCCTTTCCAACCCACTCACCCTCCACTCTCCCAGCATCGTCCCTCACACCCTTGGTCCTGAAGGTATCATCCACCCTGGATTCCCTGTGCCTCCAGCCCCCATATGCACCAGTGTACAACCTCTGCCCTATCTAGTCCTGCAAAGTAGAATTCGGATCATGGTAGTTGGGGGGAGGCAGGCTTGATGCCTTTACTGAGATTTCTTTCATGACAGTTTGCATCAGCCTTCTGTCTTCAGGCCCATGCTTCTAGCCATGGCCTGTGTTACTCCCACCCAAACCACCTGCAGTTTCCTGGTGGATCTGGGCAAGAGGTGGGGGTGGGAGGAGATACTGATGGGAGGTTATGACTCAGCTGGGAGTAACTGCCATCTTGCTGGGTATAAAGTGAGCAACCTGAGCAGAAGGCAGGGGGATTCCCTAGGAGAGAGAAAAGAGAGAGAAGAGCCAGGATCAGAACGTACCTTTCACACCCCAAAATCTCTGCTCAGTGACCCTCCTTGATCCAGGAGACAGCTGTACACCTGAGTGGCAGAGGAGCAGCAGCAGACAAGGCAGGAGACAGAGCACTGGGCTTTCCAGCCCATAGAGCAAGTTAAACTGAGTCCTTTTAAGGAGGCTGGCTTGTGTACTGGGATTCCTCTGAGCACTTAATTGGGAGAGCTAGGTTTGCTGACCCACAGAACAGGAGCTGAGTGGCTTCAAGTTGAGGCCTATAGAACCCTGTGGCCATTTCTTGGCAGCCCTAAGAGAGCTTTATAATATTGCCTGTAGGGCAGTGGCCAGGTCAAGTGGCTGAGGCCCCGAGAAAGAGATAGGTCTGCCTGCGGGCAGGGCAGAGATGAGGCTGTCCTAACTAAACAATTGTATCCTGAGCATCTCTCGCCTGAATTGTAGCTCATTAACTGCCCCTAATAAACCTCCTAGTGGCGAGTACGACCTATGATTTTTGTGTGACCACAGCAATGGATTACAGAACCCAGTAGAAAAACCAGAACTGTAGGACGGTTAATGTCAAAAATGGGTACAAGGGGATGGAAAATGGAAGCACATCTGACCTCGGCCTTGGGAGCTGGAGGTTGTCCATGGTCCCCAGTTTCTTCAGGGAGTTAGCAAGATCACAAGTGAGCCCCTGGATGGGGCACAGTGGAGTATTTGGTGACCAACCAAAGGTTGGAGGTTCAAATCCACCACCAGAGTGTCTAGGAAGAAAGGCCTGGCAAACACTTTTGGGAAATCAGCCCCTGAAAAACCCAAGAGAGCACCGCTCTACTCCCTCCACATGGGATCTGTGCCACCCACAGGGTCCCTGTGAACATGTAAAACCAAACTAGCTGCCACTGAGTCAATTCTGACACTGTCATGGGCCCTGTAAGGCAGGGTGGAACTACCCCATTGGGTTTTGGAGACTAAATCTTTAAGGGAATAAAAAGCCTCATCTTTCTCTGGAAACGTGGTGGCTATCTTGGGTTGCTAACTATAAGGTCATCAGTTCAAAACCACCAGCAGCTCCTGGGCACAAGAGGTGGCTTTCTACTCTCTGCAAAGGACTGGACACATTTCAGGTGCTTAATACACCGTGGCCACATGAACGAACTTGGCAAACGCCAGAACTCGACTTTAAGGTGCTTATCTTTCTCATTTGCAAATGATTTCCCTAAACCTTGATCTTTGAATCTGTTAACGGTTATAGAATTACGGGGTTGGGCGGATCAAAAGAGAGCGATAAAAAATAATTTTACTGATAACTACCAGACGCATTTTCCGGGCCAGTGCAACTCTTCACAAGAGCCCTGGGAAATGAAGCGGCTTCATCAGTCCGATTTCGCAGGAGAGAAAAGCGAGGCAGAGAGCGTGGAAGCAGAGCCTCAGCAAGCCTGGGATTCGAACTCGCACCGCTGTATTCGTATTCGCGGACCGCGGATATGAACTCACGACCCGGGATCCCAATCTATGGACCTGAGGCATGAGCTCGCGGCGAAGGATGCCAACTTGCGGCACCGGCAGTCGAACGCCCTCGGGATTCGAACTCGCGGTCCTGCAGGAGGGTCTCGGCGCCCCGGAACATGCGCAGAAAGTGCAAGACGGCCTGGGCCTGCGCGTACCAGATGGCCCCTGAGAGGGCCGCAGTGGCCTTGCCTCGGGGACGCCCCCTACTACCAGACTCTACAGCACACACACGCACGCGCGCGCGCGCGCTCCCAGCTCTCGGATGCAGCCGTCCCACCGAGCCCCCCAAAATCCCATCCAGCGGCGCCTCCACTCACCCGCCACCGCGGCCTGAGGAGTCCGCCATTTTCCCGCCCTCAGCTCGAAGGCCCGCTCCGGGCGGCCCGGCACGCCCCCACGCCCATCGCGGAGCCGCCAGAGGGGTGGCTGTGCAGCCCTCCGCCGGGAAGCACGAGCCGCAGGCGCAGTTCACGGCCTCCACGTGCGCATCCCCCCCCGCCGTCCTTACCACTTGGTCTGGCCCTGGAGGAAGGGAGGCCGCGCCGGAGGGGGCGGGGCTGTCGGGGGCGGGGCTTATTTCGCCCCGCCCGGAGGTGCGCTGGCGACCGCCCCCCCGGAACCCGGAAGCGGGCGCCCGCGGGGGAGCGGCGGGCGCGGCGGGGCGGAGCGGCCGAGGAACGGCGGGCGGCCGGCGGCGGCCGGCGGGCGGGGAGCGGGCCCGGGACCACGGCGCGCGGCGGCCGAGGCCCAGGTGAGTGCCGCGCGCGCGCGCGGGGCGGCGGATCTAGTGCGGGCGCGCGCCAGCCGCGGGAGAATGGCCAGTGATGGGGCCAAGGCTACGCGCCGCGGGAGGACGTGGAAGCCGAGGCTGGGGGCGGGAACGAGACCGGGGGTCGCGGAGGGGCTGTGGGGTTCACGGAGCGACCAGGGGGGGAAGGAGGAAGTTGGTGGGGACCGGGGTGGCTCCGATGGAAGTGGGGGCGGGAGCTGAAAGGTGGGGAGGGCTGTGGCTTTGAGCAGTTTGGGGAGGAGGACGTGGCTTGAGGGGGGAGTCGGAGGGTCGCAGGAAACGGGGCTGGGAGGAGGAGGCAAGGAGGCGGGGTGGAGAGGCCCGGGTTGGGGGCGAGGTACTTGGCGACCGGGGGAAACAGCCGGGGTGCTAGGGGGAAGGGGGACAGGAACAGCCTGAGGGCACTGCCGCAGTGCAAAACTGGAGGCTGGGTGAAAGAGGCTGAGGGCGGCGCCTGCACCCCGGAGGTGCGCAAATACGGGAGGTCCCGCGCCTACTGGGGTGGCCTGCTGTTCACCGGGACGGGACAAGTTAGGTAGGGGTCGGTAGGAAGGAAAGGGTAGAAGCTGCGTGGGGAAGAAAGAGAAGGGCTAACGTGCTCCTAGAATTTGGGTGCAGCCCCGGGGGATCGGACCCCTCCCCTCTTGATTCATCCTCCACCTCCGCATGATTGGGGTGCCGGGAACTTGAGTGGCCACGCCATTCCGCTCCTGAGACAGTTCTGGCCGGAGACTAGGCTTCCAGTCTGGCTGCAGAGGGAAAAAGCAGCCCCAGGCAGAGGGACGGATCCGGCTGATCTGGGGTTCCAGTCTCGCCGGCGGTGAGAAGGGAGCTGCGCCCCCCCTCCTCCCCCCACGGAAGGGCCGGAAGTGGGTTTCAGAATGGGGGGGAGCGGGCGTGTCTTTACCTCCATGTGGTTGCATCCTTGGACTTAAATGGGCAAAATGTCAGAGACAGGAAATGTGTCCCTGGTGTGAGGGCCAAGCTCCCCAAGACTCAGCGGCCAAGCCTGCCTTCCCGGGTGCCTACTGAGGCAAGGGGGTCCAAGTGGGAGCTGGCAGGGACAGACACTGCCTTCAAGAGGGACGGTCTCACCTTCCCCACGTTGTCTTCAGGAGCCCAGGAAGAGCAGTTAGTGGCCCAAACAACTTGAAAAAAGTTGTCGTCTCTCCCGGGATAAGCCCCTGTGGGTTACAAGACATCCTCAGATTTTCCTTGCTGGGGCCTGGCTGGCTCTGGCTGGGGGCTTTGTGGGCTCCCTGTGAATGTCTCTTTCCTTGCCTGTGGGGATCTTGGGTAGAGCACATTGTCAAAGTGTTCAACAACTCACCCAAAGGTTGGCAGTTCGAGCCCACCCTTGAAGACAAGTGTGGCTATTTGCTTTCTGAAAGATCACAGCCTTGAGAGCCCGTGGAACAGATCTCCCCTGTACACATGGAGTCACTAGGAGTCGCAGTGGGCTCCACGGCTAATTAATAGCAACAGAAAAGAGAACTTGGAGGACTTGAACCTGGATCCTTGAGTGTGAATCGCTCCCCCTTCCCCCCACCAGGAGGTGACTAACTAGACACCTGTTTCCCAAGTCCTGTGGCTCTGGGATGCATGGTCAGCCTTGAATCGTGCGTTCTGCACATACTTGAGTATAGAGCAGGACACCGTGGAAAACATGACCTATGAGCTTTCTGCCTTCACCAACCTCATCTTCTCATCCAACAACACCCCCTCTCCCAGCGCCACCGGGAGCGTGGTCTGGTGGGGGCCCTGAGGAACCACTGTGCGGAGAGTCCACGTGTTGTACTTGTGTGCCATCAAGTCAATTCCAACGCATGGTGGCCCTCTACGATGACAGTTGGAGCCCTGGTGGTGTCGCGGTTACTCGTTGGGCTGCTAACCACAAGGTCAGCAGTTCAAAACCACCAGCACTCAGCAGGAGAAAGATGAGGCTTTCGGATCCCTTAAATAGTCTCCTAAACCCGCGGGGGCAAGTTCTGCCCTGGCCTAAGGACTCACTGAGCAAGAATCAACGCTCTAGTGGTGGTTGGCTTCTTTTGTTTGGGGTGAGCCTTGACCGGTGAGTAGAACGACCCCTTAGCGTTTCCAGGGCTGTGATCTTGGCCAGAGCAGATGCCCAGTCTTTTCTCTGTGGGGTCCCTGGGTCGGTTCAAACCGCCAGCCTATCAGTGAGCAGCAGAGCGCTTGACCACTGAGCCATCGTGGCATCCTTGGGAGATGCTGGCCACGGGCAGACCTCTTAGGCTGTTCTTTGCCTGGAAACCATGTGGCTTGGCCTTGATCCGTGTTTCTCACCTTTGCAACCCAGTCACAGAGAATGTCTCTCAGCCAGCCCCCTCTCTCCGGTTCAGCAGCCCCTCACCCACCAATCACCGAATTGCTGATACAAACGATCCCAGGTCGGTTCAGCTACCGGTTCTAGAGTGAATGTGCCAACAATGGATTTTTATATTGCTTCTGACGTTTCCCAAGTAGAAAATCGCCCCGTTGAACATGGGTTTTGTTTTTGTTTTTGGCAAATTGCACCTGCTGCTAATGCTAGGCTGTTTCTTGCTGGCTGGAAATCCCTGGGTCAGACCCTCCCAGGGGCCTTTCCAGCCTCCGTTCTCAGCGCCGTGGGGAAGCAGGCTGGGGCCCAGGAATCTCCCTTCACTCTTTGGCTGTCGGAGGTGGTGTTTCTCCCCTGTGGGGGGGCCTGTTAAGATGCATCTTCTCTGTCATCCTCTGCCCAAAGGGCCATGATGTGCCTCAGAGGCTCCCTAAGGTCAGTGAAGCAAGGGTTGGTTGCACCTGAACCTGGGTCTCCAGGACACTGATGGGCCCTCCAAAGGAGGGACATTTAGATGGAGACCCCCTGGGAAATCATCGAATTTCCAGAGATGGCTCAAGGTGATGTGAGGGCCAGGCTGGGATGCCCAATGCAAGCATCAGGGCAAGGGAGATTCCAGCAGGTTTCCCCGGAAGAGGTGGCTGGCTCCAAGCCAGGCCTGGAATGATAAACTTGTCCTTTGAGTCCCTTGACGCTTGGTGTCATGTGTTACAGAGGAGACCCAAACTCCATGGGGTTTGACTGACAACAGTCACCAGGATTGTCTCCTGAGACACCCCCCACCCTGTGTTAGTTCTTGAGTGTAAACCATTAAGGGCCACACCAGGGCTTTAATCCTGTTGCTGCTAAATCAGTCGTGGGGCAGTGCTTTGTGTTAAGAGGACCGGCTGTAATCTTTACACAATGCATATTTCCAGACCTTTCCTCCGTGCAGCTACTGAGTGGGTTTGAACTGCTGACGCTTCAGTTAGTGGTCAAGCCTTGAAGGATCACCGGAACCACCCCTGCCGTCAAATCGCTTCCAAGTTCTAGTAACGAACAGGACAGAGTAGGACCACCCCCACTGCCTGACCATCCAGGGTTGTGCATCTTCTGTACGGAAGCAGACTCACATCTTTCCCTTGGAGCGGTTAGTGCGTTTGAACCACCAACCTTTTGATTAGCTGCCAAGCACTTAAGCATTGCACTCACAGCCCTCCTCCCCTTGTCTGTAGGGTTCCTTCCTTGAGGGAGAAGGAGAGGTTCACTAGTACGTGGCACTAACCCCTTACAATGCCACATTTCTCCAGTGCATTCTGTAGGGTAGCTTCAGTAATTCTTATCTGTAGGGAGTGTATCTTGATGAAGCCAAAACAAGAAAACAAACTCACTGCCATCGAGTCAATTCCAACACATAGTAACCTATAGGACAGAGGAGAACTGCCCTTGTAGGTGTTTGAGACTATAACTCTTTACAGGAGTTGAAAGCCTCACTGTTCACCCACAGAGTGGCTGGTGGTTTCAAACTGCTGACCTTGTTACATAGCCCAGTGTGTTACCGCTATGCTATAAAGGAACCATCAACACAAACTGCCTTTAAGTCAGTCTGATCCACCTACAGGCCAGAGTTGAGTTGGCCCTTTGGGTTTCCAAGGATGCAAATCTTAGCAGGAGCATCATCTTCCCCCCTTGGATTCAAACTGCTAACCTTGACCTGTGACCCATGGTCTTTTATACCCAGCTCTTTGATCCTGCCAACCACCCAGCAAAGGGGCACAGTCCCAAACATCAGAGAACAAGGCCCAGGCAGCAGTGGCTTCAGAGACGGCTGCTCAGGCCTTCTGGAAATGTGGTGATCACCAGCAGCCATCAGGTTGACTCCTACTGGGGCAAACCCCCATGGGTGTAACGTTTTCAGTGGCTGTGACGTTTCAGATGTTGATTGCCACGTATTTCTTTTGAGGTGCTCCCGGGGGCTTCAAACTGCCACCTTTTAGGTTAGCAGGAGAGCGCTTAGCTGTTTCCACCACCCAGGGACTCCTGAAGGCCTGTGGTTGTGGGTCGTAACTGTCGAATAGAGTGAAACAGGCCAGTCCTCGCCACCGCTACATCCTTTGGTCTCCTTTGGGGCCCATTGTTGCAGCCAAGCCAGTGCAGTCATCAAGGGCCTTGCTCGTCCTTTTCTAGCGATTGGTCTCTCCTGAACCCTGGTGGCGTTGTGGGTTACACGTGGTTATGCATTGGGCTGGTAACCCCAAGGTCAGCAGTTCAAAACTACCAGCCACTCTGAGGGAAAGATGGTACAGTTACGGAAACCCGTAGGGGCAGTTCTACACTGCCCCATGGGGTCACCAGGAGTCGGCATGGACTTGATGGCAGAGTTTGGTCTGCTTTGGCCTCTCCTGAAGGGGTAGCCCAGTAAGCAAGGTGAAGTTTTGCTGCCCTTGCTTCTAAGGAGAGTCCCGACTAGACGGTCTTGGCAAACTGCTGAGGTTTGTGCAGCATGCATGTTGCCCATGACTCCACTGACAGTTGGTTCCAGAACGTTCTCTGTGGTGCGGGGAGGGGTGAGCCCTGCACACTGTGGGATGTTGAGCAGTGCCCCTGGTCTCCACTCCATCACCCCCCCCCGCCTCCCTGATGCCAGTAGTAGGCCACCACCCCTAGGCATGACACCCTCTAAATGTCTCCAGGTGTGGCCCAGTGTCCCCTGAGTACAGACTCACACCTCCAAGAGACCACGCTCTGTGATCAGTGCTGGGTCTCTTCTCAGTCCCACTGTGGCTCAGCAGGTCTCCAGGGAGTCCCTGATGTTGCAAACGCTTAAGTGCTCGGCGGCGGTGTCGGCGAACGAAAGGCTGGCCGTTTGAACCCATCTAGAGGTGCCTCAGAAGAAAGGGCGGGCAAGCCATGTCTCAAAGGTCAGCCCTCAAAGCCCTGTGGAGCAGTGCTGCTCTGAAGACCGGGGTCTTCATGAATGGGAGTTGTCGGGGAGGCTCCTGGCCAAATGCCTTCTCTGGGCCATCTTTAATCTTCAGGGCGCGTCTTGATAAAGAGGACCGTTAGGAGCAGGCCACGGCGGAGTTCGGCAGCCGGTGCAGAGAGAAGAACTGGGGGGACCCGGCTGGGCCCTCCTCCTCGAGGACAGTGGGGACCATTGTGTCTCTTGCCTTTGTGCTGGGCCTGACCTGGATTTGGAGAAGGTCTGTCCTTGCCCCTCATCTTGGAATGAATTGTTGCTTTTTCCTTCTGAGATTAGAGGTATTCGATTCTCTCCGCCAGAGCCACCCCAGAGGGCGCAAGGAATAAATGCGGCTTTGTGCACCGGGCTATCGCCTCTTGGGAGCCCAAGCTGCCCACGGGCACTGACTGTCCCGTGTCTGCCCCTCCAGCCTTCCCTGCGACATTGCTACTTACCTGATAAGGAGCATACCCCACGTTCGGGGGCTGTGGGAGTCCCCAGCCCACTGTACCAGGCAGCCCCTTCCCTGCCCCATGGCCCAGACACCTAACAAGGACCCAGTCTGCGCCCCGAAGGGGCCTTAGCGGCCCACCCCTGCTGCTGTCCAGGGGCCACCTCCCCAGCACCTTCTGCCTTTTGTTCCAGAACACAGAGGGCTCTGGGAATTAGCTGTGGTCCCGCAGATGAGTTGGGGTTTTATCATTTCCTAGTGGAGACCTTTGAATCCTGGCCCAATGAGAAAGAAAGTAGTGATTCAGGTTAGCGAGGCTGGTGGGTTAGTCAGCGTTCTGAATAAACTGTCCTCATCTGACTCACATATTGGAGGGGGTGGTGTGTGTGTGTGTGTGTGTGTGTGTGTGTGTGTGTCTGTCTGTCTGTCTGTCTGTGAGAGGGAGTGAGAGAGAGAGGGCTAGTACTACTGCTGGTGCTAGGCCCTGGACAGATTCCGATTGTACACCATGAAGGAATGGGCCTGGTGTTCCACTTCTGGGGTGATGCCGGCCGAGAAAACCCTGTGGGGCAGGTGTGCTCCGTCACTTGGAGACACTGCGAGCCAGAAGCAGCTCAATGGCACCACCACCAACAGCCAGGCCCTTGTCCAGCTCCTGGCGACCCCTCATGTCACAGCGAGTGCCCAGCAGTTTCCCAGAAGCAGATCACCAGGCCTTTCTTCCGTGCCACCACTGGGTAGTCTCCAGCCACCCACCTTGTGGTCACCGGCCATGAGTCAGGTGGACGAAGAGACGACAAATCCTCCTCCTCACAGTTGATTTTGTTTCAACCCCCAGAGTGTCTAAATCAGCACTAGAAGGGGTGGGCCAATTGGGAAGCACACTGCCAGGTAATTTTCCAGGTGCCTGCTTAGTTGGAGAGGGGCAGGGATCCAGCTCAGAGAGTAGTGGAGCTTGTGGAATTTTCCAGTGGTTGTACCTGAGAGCTCTTCACGGGAGTAGAAATCCTCTTTGTCCCAAAGAGTGGCTGGTGGTTTCGAACTGCTGACCTTACGCACCTCAGCCTGATGGATAACCAGCCACTAGAGCTATCGTCTCAGAAACCCACAGAGGCAGTTCTGTCCTGTCCTCTAGGGTGGTCATGAGTTGGAATCGACTGGACGGCACTACGTTTGGTTTGGTTCGGTTCGGTTTGGTTCTGAGAGCTGGGTCTCTGAGCAGCACACACAGTTTTGTGGTACTCTGAGCCCGACGCAGTGCCACAGGAGAAAGACCTGGTGGTCGGCTTTCGCATACAGATTACCGCTCAGAAAGCCCTGTGGAACGGTCCTTCCCGGCGACACACAGGGTGCCCATGAACCAGACTCAACCTGGCAGCAACGGGTCTGGTTGCTCGGTTGACTTTGAGGTTTTAGAGCTGAGCCTGGCCGGCTAAGACACTGCCACTTGGTCCTGCCCAGGGAGCTGATGACATCTAAAGCAGGGTATGCCAGGGCCTCTGTCCTTCATGTTCCCTAATTAAGGGCCAACATCAATAAACCAGGCCTGTAGCCTTGGAGTAGGTGCTGATTCGGGTGACCCGGCTGAGGCCAGAGAAGAAGGGTGCTGTGCAGGGTCTCCTCTTGGGGCTGACTTTTTGCAGGGTCTGTGAACCACCAGCCTTTCAGCAGCCAAGGGTGATTACAGCACCCAGAGCCTCCAGGCCCCCTTGAGGGTAGGTGAATCTGCCCCGTCAGGCTGGGAGGTAGTGCTTGGGGTTCGTACCCAGCCCCGGAATGTGTACCTCATTTCCCAAAGCCCTGGGACGGCAGATTCAGGGAGAGTTGTGACCTCTAGGTACCAAAAGAAGCACTTGACTTCCTTGTCCCTTGTGGGCACTGCGGTTTATTGAGGGTGGGTGTGGGTGTAGGCAGGACCCAATAATGCTTTGGAGCCCAGCCTCCCTCCTGGTCCTAGGGTACACATGAAGGGTGGGGGAGGGGTGCTGTGACGGGGGCCAGGTACCTGAGGAGCATGAGCTGGGCCCTTCCTTGGGACTCAGAGGCCTCAAGACTGGGGAGACCCTCCAGTCTGTGAGCGTTGGTTTCTTGTTGATGTAAAGCCAGCTGTCTCCACTCAACCCAGCTGACACTTGGTTCTGGACCCTTCTATCCCGTGCCCTCCAGGATGTGTGTGTGTGCGCGCGCGTGCGTATGTGTGTGTGTAGGAGGGCATCCCAGCCGCCACCCACTAGATGCCAGCAGCAACCCCTCCCAGACATGGTGACCCGACAAGGGCCCTAGATATTTCCTGGGGGTGGGCTCGCCCTGATTGTAGAACAGCCCCCAAGCTGGTGGGGTGCAGGGGGTGTCCTGTGGCTGCTGTGACAAAGGACCCCAGGCTCGGGGGCTACACAATGTTGGCACTCTCACACCCAACACGGGGGTGGGCAGGACAGCGCTCCTGTGGTTGGCTCCGGAGGAGGATGCACTGACTGGAACGTGTGAGGGCGGGCGTCCGGGACATCTCTGGTGAGTGGGGCACTCCAGCAGGAAGAGAGCCGGAAGTGTGGGGTGTGTGGCTCCGTGCAGTGTGGTGACTGCGTCCTTTCAACAGGCTGAGGGCGGCAGGGAGCACCGTCCTGTGCATTGCGTGCAGGCTCACTGAGCCCATCATCATCCTCTTCAGCAGTTTGGACCCGTATGGTTGCCTTTCCTTTGTTGTTGCCCCCGCCACGGAGCATCGAGCATCGCTCGCCTCTTACTCCCGTTGCCCGCCCTCCTCAGCCCTCGGAGCTGTGTCCTGGGGGAAGTGTTCACTATTCTGTGGGGCACGTGACTCCTTGGTTAGATTCTAATTTCTTCTCAGACCTGAAGGGTCGGGGGAAGGGGGAAGTCTTTCTGACCAGTCAGCTTGCTTGTTATGTCGTTGGTTGTGATTTTGAGTTTTGCTCCACGTTTTTCTCTCACTCAATCCAAGACCTTCCATCGGGAGCCCTCTCAGAGCAGTTGGTGGTAGGTGGTCTCCAGGCGCCCTCTGGTTAGCTCTTGTGGCCTCGGGGTCGTGGAGACTGATATCCGCATGGTCCATGGGTCCACCAGCTTCGGCTTGCGTGGCTGGCCTTTCCTCCAGGCTGGGAGAGGCCAAAGGCTGCGCTGAGCTTTGAAGACCCCGGTCTCTGCTCACTGCAGCCAGATGCAGGACATTGTCTTTGTGGAGTGGCCACCTCTCAGAGGGTAGCGCCAGGTTCTGGGGGCTGCCCAGACCCTGCCTGGGGGTGTCGCAGAGGGGCCATTATTGCAGAACACTGAAAGGGCCATGGGCACAAGGCACTGAAGAGACATCGACAGGGTCAGCCCATGCTCAGAGAAGCCACGTTTGCCTCTCTCCTGACTGGGCAGTGGGAGGATCCCATTCCCGGCCAGCGTACCTTATGCTCAGTCTGCCTGGCTGTCTGCAGAGGTGTATACACACGTGGCCGTGAGGCTCAGCAGATTCAGCAGAGCTTCTAGGCGAAGGGAGACCAAGGAGAAAGGCCTGAAATTGACTTTGGGCATCAGCCCGTGAAAGCCCTACAGGGCATACTGCGGGGATACAGGACTGGCAGCATCTCGTTCCATTATGTCAGGGTCCTCAGGAGTCCGAGCAGGCCCACTTCCTTCCAGAAGCCTGAGTGACAGCTCTGTGGGGCTCCGCCACCAGACAGGACCCGCTCAGGAGAGGTTTCTAGGGACAGGGCAGGAAAGCTGCTTGGGGCCTCTGCCACCACGTGCCTTTCTCTGCTGTCCGCATCAGTCTTACCAGGATGCCTATCTTTGGATTCAGACAAGAATGGCTGGTGCTCTGAGTGCCCAGGTATTGGCTTGTGACCCAGACAGTCCAGGTGCCTCCCGGAACCTTCCTGGAATCCCCATTGACCCACCTCCCACCAAGGGTGGCTTCTCCAAGCAATATTTTCCTGCTTTTCCCAACGGTAGATGGTTTTCAGTGGCTCCTTCCACCGAAGTGAGCACCCGACTCCTTCCTTAGAGTCTGTTCTTAGTCCGGAAGCGCTGCTGAAACCTGTTCACTTTCAGTGACCCTGCTGAGACTTGAAAGATCAGAGACAACGCTTCCGGCATCACAGCCCATACACGAGCTGCCGCCGTCCGACAGACTGGCAGATGGACTGCTGAAGTAGACCGCTAGAAGGACTAACCACTCGGTCTCCGAGGAAGCATGGCCAGAGCCCTCCTTAGAGGCAAGAATGGCCAGCCTTCGTCGTACTTGCTTTGGACCTGTCATCAGGAGAGAGCAGTCCTTGGAGAAGGACATTGTGCTTGGTGACGTGGAGCAGCAGCCAGCCAGACAGAGAAAAGTCCTCAAGGAGATAGATGGAGCCCGTGGAATGCCCTGGGTCCCACAGGGGCCGAGAGAGGCTGCAACGAGCAGCTCACAAGGACCTCTGGGCCATTTGGTTGGAAGAGGGCGACCCGAAGGGCATATCAGTCACCATCCAGAACCCTCACCCTGACCAGCTACCCCAATGCCCCGACCCTTTAGTACAGTTCCTCCTGTTGTGGTGACCCCCCAACCATAACATTTTCATTGCTATTTCATCACTGTAATGTTGCTACTGTTATGAATTGGGTGACCCCTGCAAAAGGGTCCTTCTACCCCCAAAGGGGTCGCAACCCACAGGCTGAGAACTGCTGGCCTACCCCGTCTTTGTTGACAAGCCCACCCTTCGCCTCAGAAAGTTCCAGAGCCTGGGCTTCTCGGCTCTCCCTCCCCTTTGCTACGTGACCAGAACTCACGCTTCTCACAGGCCTGATCTGAACTGCCGGCATCTTCCCGACGGGCTGGACGGGACATCCCCTCCCCCACCCCCTGTCCACCAGGACCCCTATACACACACACAGTGTCCCTTCTGAAACCCACCAGGACCTGGTGCCCCTGCCCCATGACTCCCACGCCCTTGCATGAAAAGCCACACACACGTTTACAAAGCCAGGTGTATCTAACCTTCCCTGACTGGGCAGCTGCTCCCTATCCCCATCTCACGGCACCAGCCATCTGGCCACGGTGCCCTCCCTGTGCTTCCCCCCCACCCTGTCCCAGGCTCTGTACCAATGGTCCCATTCTGTCCTGGCTTCCCCGTGTCTGCGTGGCTGTTCTTTGCTCAGGTTGGGGTGGCCCTGTGCCCTGTGGGGTGTTAAGCAGCAGCCCTGGCATCCACCTCCCAGATGCCAGTAGTAGCAGCTCTTCCCCTCCACCCCCCAGGGGTGGCAACCCCAAAACATCTCCAGATGTTTCCAGAACCGCTACTAGAGAACCACTGCCCTGACTAATCCTACTGGGCTTTCTCCCTGAAGTGCCACTGCCTGCCGGCCAGGTGCTGTCCATCTCCCACCACCTCCTAATGGCCCAGACCCCACTGGCCCCTCCTTGTCCACATGTGCTCCCTCCTATGGCTGGACCAGGGGAGCAGTCACGGGAACAGAGACCAGCCAGCTGATGGACTTTGGTGTCTGGGAAGATGTGCTGTGCCCCCCAGACCTGGACTGTGCCAGAGCTATAGGGAAGGGAGAGGTGGGGGGAGCACCTAGGGGGAGGAGATGGGAAGAAAGGGGTATCTCCAACGCTGGGAACTAACAAAACCTTGGCCAGCGAGTCCATCCCAACTCAGGGCAGCCCCACATGAGTCAGAGCGGATGGTGCCCCCGGGGCTTTCCTGGCTGTGTTCTGCAGGGAAGAGATTGCCAGGCCTTTCTTCAGCAGCACCACTGGGCGGGCTCACATCACGAGCCTCTTGGTTCGGAGCTGAGAGCAAAGCAGTGTGCCCCACTAAGGGACCTACCAGGCTCACAGGCTTACCAGGCCTGTGCTGATCGCTCACGTAAGGCAGAGAAATGTCTCCTGTGACCAAAGGACGGCCCCCAGGACCTTCCTCGGCCCAACGAAAGCCCCTTTAAGGAAGGCAGGAGCAAATGACCATCTTCTCATAGCCCGGAGGCCCACATCAAGGGGTCCTGAGCTCCCTCCTAAGGCTCCGCATCCCGTTTAATATCAGATGGTCCCAGGCATGCCTGGGTTTCTAGCTGCATTACTTAATCCAATCCCTGCCTCTGGGCACATGACCTCAGGACCTTCTCTGTGTCTGCTCGAAAGGATGGCCCTCACCAGGTTTAGGGCCCCACCCTACTCCAGTGTGACCTCATCCTAAATTGTCCTATCTGCCAAGAGCCCACATTCCCAGGTTCCACATGGACATCACTTCCTTCGGGGACACTCCTCCCTCCACCCAGCACAAACCCATGCACAGACCCACTGACTGATACAGTGACTGATTCAGGGCCAACGCGCAGCTCCTGAGTGTCACCCGACGGAGCTGAGCTTGCTGCAGCCTGCTCGGCAGCGATCTTGATGGACGGATGCAGATTGCCAGGAGTTTTTTCCCACAGTGTGGCCGGCCAGGTTCAGACCACCAGCCTCTAGGTTAGGACTCAAGGGCAAATTATGTGGCCCAGCACCCACCATTACAAGCCCACAGCCACCTGCCTGCCGCCACACTGATTCCGCCTCATAGAGCTGCTCCAGAGACCTTCGGAGACCCTGAACCTTCCTGGAAGAAAGACCGCCTCCCCTTTCTCCCGAGGAGCAGCTGAGGGGTTCGGACTGCCGACCTTTCACTTAGCAGCCACAGGCCTGACCCAGGCCCCCTTTGCCACTTTCCCCACAGACTTTCTGAAAGAGCAGGCTGTTACGGCTGCCTGTTTCTGCTCCATCCCAGCCCTGTGACCAGCGTCCTAGGATGTCACCGTATGGCCATGACATCCAGCTCCTGACACGGGCCCTCAGTACAGGGACACGGTGCTGTCAGACTCTGGAAAATGCAAAATAATTGGATAGGTAGATAGACAAACCCACCCCAGGCCCAGCCTGGCCCCCTCCCGGCAGCCCCTGGAGGGCAGTAGAACTCCTAGTGAAGAGCCCTGGCATTGTTTTCTCCTGGGCACGCACTCCTCCCCTCCTGGCTTGGCCCAAGTCTCATTTTGAAGTCATTCGGTGGCCCTCCGACAGCCTCAGGATGCCACAAACTCCCATGCAAACGCAGCGAGTGTGGCCAGCAGCTGGGCGAAAGGTTGGCGGCTCGAGGATTTTGAGGTACCTCGAAAGAAAGGCCTGGTGAGCTGCCTCCCCAACCCCACGGAGCACCGTTCCGACTTGACCCTCGTGCCCACTGCAGGGTCAACTCGACGACAGACAGACAGCCACTCGTCCTCCTACAGCTTCCTCCTTAAAAATCTATACCGAGCACAGCCTGGCCAGGTCTGGGAGGCGTACGTGCACATGAAAAGTGGAATCGTGCAGCAAGACAAGCGGCAGCCCCCAGAGGAGGCCGCCGTCATGCCAGCCTTCTCCTTTTAGCCGAGGAATGATTTCATCCGACAAACATGTGGCTTCAAATTATGGCCTTGCCGAAATGGAACAGCTACACTGCCCTCCAGGGAGGCCCCCCACTCGCCTCGTGCTCCGGATCCACAGAGCCCTGCAATTCATCCCACCAGAAGCCTCCACCAGGGCCAACTATGAAGGAGTCCCAACTCCAAACCGCGTCAGAGCCTAGTTTCTGGCCGCCGCTCCTTTCCCTGCGCGCCCCCTTCTCCCCCCCACTGGAGAGCCTGAGGCAAGGCCCATGAACTGAGACCTTTCTGTGTTCAGCGGGACGAGGGGCCACGGCATCATTTCAGAGAGCCTTCGAGCCCAGGGGCTTTTCAAGCACTGTACAGCCACTGTTCCCCACTGTCCAGATGTTGCACGTTACGCGTTGTCCCTGCAAAGTGGGCAGTCCGGTAGCATCGAGTGCCTTCGCTGTGTGCTGCAGCCACTACCCCCGTCTGAGCCCCCTCCAGCTCCCAGTGACCCCCTGGACAACGGACAAACGCGCTCCCGGTCCTCTGGCACCTTCCTGCATGACCATTGGCTGGATGCAGCCGCTGTGCCCATCCACCTCACAGAGGGTGGCCTGACCCTCGACTTCATCCGCCATGGTGCCCTTTCTCGCAATCCGGGTGTCTGTCCTGGGGACGCATCCAAAGTGAGCGAGCGAGCTGAGAACCTGTCATCTTTGTCCTTGTAAAGAACGCTTCACCGGGAATTGGATGAACGTCGACGAACAGACCATCAGTTTTACTCCGTTCATCCCATCCCCTGAGGGTGACATTGCTTGTCCCATTTCCTTTCTTCCACCCCTCCTCTTTCCCTTGCTTTGCCGAACTTTGCCCTCGAAGACCTGCGGCCCTGAGGGCCTCCAATGGTTGATTATTCTAATGAGCGCCTACCTCACTGGTGTTATTATCCCCCTTACACACCTGTCTGCTGTTGGGCTTACAGTTGAGCCACTGGGGTAAGGACGTTTCCAGATCTAAAGAGTGACGAAAGTCTGTCTTGGCCTTGTATGCCCCACTAGTCTCTATCTGACCAGTGAGCCTCTTCTCTTTCCTGACTTGGAGTTGTATTCCACAGTTCGCTCCCACTCTACCCAGGACCTTCTGATGCCGATCCTTTTGGAGCAGTTGGTAGTGGTGGCGGCTGGGCACCATCTAGTTCTTCTGGTTTCTGGGTCGTAGAGACTAGTGTTCTTGGTCGGGACCCATTAACCCACTGGGCTTAATTGTTCTCATGGGTCTTTGGTTTTCTCCACTCTTCTTCCCCCCGGTTGGAGAGACCAAAACTTCCCGTTAGATGGCTGCTCGTAGGTTTTTAAGCCCCCCAGTCTCTACTCAACAAAGTGGGATGTAAATGCGTTTTTCTTGTCTTTTGGGGTCTGTTATAGACCGCGGTGCCCCCAGAAACCATGATCCTCAATCCCCAGACCCCACTCTTCCCTCTGGTGACATTCCTTCTAGGATAGATTTACCCGGCTCGCCACAGTAGAGTCCGTATTCTTGGCCAACATCCCAGGTCCAACACATCGAATCTTTCTGTCTTCCTTTTTCCACCCGACCCTTTGCATTCCTGAACAATGGAAATGACCTTTACCTAGCTCCGCAACATTTTAACCACTCACAGAGGAGAACCCCACCCCCACCCAGCCCTGGAACCAGGAATCCGCTTTCTGTGTCTGTGCACATGCCTGCTTGGGGCATCTCGTGTCAGCGGGATCACACACCCCGTGGCCTCTCCAGTTTTGAGTGTCCTGGAGTCCTAGCATCTAGCAGAGCTCCGTTGTTTCTTTTTACAACCAAATACTGCTCCGCCATGTGGAAAGACCAGACTATGTTTATTCCCCTTTGGCCATGGTGAAGCGTGCGGAGAGGAGTGCTTCTGTACCGGGTTTGTGTGGATTTGTGTCCTCCTTTAGCTCGAGGCCCCGTAGCAGAATGGGTTGCACATTGGGTCACTAACCTCAAGGTCAGCAGTTCAAAACCACTAGGAGAAGGATGAGGCTTTCTACTCCCATACCAAGGAGTGACAGTCTCGGAAACCCACAGGGGCAATGCTGCCCTGTCCTGTAGGGGTTGCTCTGAATGAGCATCAAGCCAGTGTCAGGGAGTGTGAATATGTATCTAGGGGTGGAATGTCTGGCTCATCAGCCAGGCTGCCTTCCAGGAGGCTGCTCCAGTTTACATTCCCCACCCCACCCCTGCCCCCAGGGCAATGGCAGGAGATTTCCAGTTTCTCCACATACTGGTCAGCACTTGTCACTCTTTCTGATTCCTGCCACCATCACCATCCTCCCACCCCCTCCCCTCCCCTCCCGGGTGTCCAGTGGTCTCTCTCTGGCTCTGGTGGTCATTGGCAGCTGACGTGTTGTGGCTCCTTGCATGGGCTTGCTGGCCCTTTGTGTCTCTCCTTGGGGGAAATGCCGGTTCGGATCCATTCCCTGCCTTCTAGCTTAGGTTGTCTGTCTTTATAGTTGGATTGTAAGGGTGCTTTGTATATTCCAGGCACAAGTCCCTTCGAGGCTATGTGATCCGAGCCGGGTGTGCCTGTTGGAGACATGTGATCCTAGACTGGCGTGGAGCCTGTGGGAGCCTCGGGACGCCCCTTTGTGGGTCTCCCCCATTTTTTCACCTCTGGCAGGGTGGGGTCTGTCACACCTCGTTGATGGGAAAGACGCCTTTCCATCTCAGGCTGGCTCCCACCTTTCACAGAGCACAGTGTTCTCCATCTCCATCCACGTTGTGGCTGGTGTCTCGACTCCATTTCTCTTTGTGGCTGGATGGGCCACACAGGGGCTATCCGTCCCTCCTCGGTGGACACTGGGTGGTCTCTGCCATGTGACCCTCAGTGGGGATCTTCAGCATCTGCCGGAGTGCTTGCCCTGCGCTGGTGGAGACGGCTCCTCTTACACAAGCCCTGGGTGGGCTGATTGTATCAGGCAGGGGTAAGGGTGGGGGCTTTGTTCACCACACACAGGAGGGCAGGTTGGGTGTGCCCACTCCTGAGCAGCTGGTAGGAGTTAGGATTAAAGGACACCCATGGTTTCCAGACCTGCTGCCCAGACCTTGCCTCTCAAAGGCCTCTAATTCCCAACGCCCCCTGGCATCCAGGGGCCTGGCTCCTCAGCATGCCCTCAGCCTTCTTCCCAGCCAGCTGCTTTGAAAGCCCCTCTCCACGCTGGCTCGCCCCCTCCCCAGTGTGCAGCAGGTTCTGGCCCACAGGATGCACACCCACATGGAAACAGGATCATGAACCAAGGAACTGAGCACAGCCCGGTAAGAACAGAAGCGAAAGACTCCGAAGATGGCTGTGTGAGGGTGGGGGCAGATTGGAGTGATGTGGCTACAAGCCCAGGACACCTGGGGCCCCCAGACCGCTGGGACGGACAAGGAAGGATCCGTCCTAGAACTGAGGGAGAAGAGATCTCCGTGGATTTTTTTTTAAGCTATCCACTTTGTGGTCAGTTGTTTACAGCACCAAAATCACTTCCTGATGGGGAAAAGCGTCGATCCAAAGACCATACCGGGATGGGGGATGGGAACAGAAAGTATAGATTGGCAGGGAATGTTTTGGTGTGTATGTTTACACTGTGTTAAAAAAATGAAGGAAGGGGTGGGGCTATATAGATTGGTATTTGAATTCCTGATAGGAAGAAGCTTCTGGACCCCCTAAAGGAATGCCCCCACGGGTCTCCCTGCCTGAAATGCAACACTTGCATCAGAAAAGTACCATATGATCACACTGGTGTGGATTCGTTTTGGCAGAGGCAGCAGCGCATTAACATCGGCTTTAGCTATCTAGCGCTGGTGTGGATTCGTTTTGGCAGAGGCAGCAGCGCATTAACATCGGCTTTAGCTATCTAGCGCTGATGGCATGGTGGGGATGCACCGGGCTGCTAACAGCAAGGTTCAAAACCACCATTCGCTCTACAGGAGAAAAATGAGGCTTCCTACTCCTGTCGACAGTTAGTTACACTTGGAAGCCCACCGGGGCAGTTCTGCCCTGCCCAAGGTAGGTTGTCGTGCGTGGTCCTCGACGCCATGGCAGCGAGCATGGGTTTGGTTTGGTTTGGTTTGGTTTTGGAATTTTTCGAGTGCTGCTATGGCAGAGATACCACCAGTGGGTGACATTAGCAGACAGATTTGTCTCCCACCGTTTGGGAGGCTAGTAATTCAAATGCAGGGTGTCAGCTCTGGGGCAGGCCGCCCCTCTCTGTTGCTCTGGGGGAACATGCTTGTCTAGTTTCAGCATCTGTGCACTTGGCTCTCCTCAGGAACCTCCATGTGTCTTGGCATCAGTCTTGCTCTGCTTGGGGCTCAGAGGCACATGTGGCCCCCGGCTCTGCTTATTTGGTGGGCCTGGCGTCCCTGAGATCTCTCCTGTGTGGTTAATCTCTTCTCTGTCTCCAAAGAGATCCACTCAAGATTCCACCTCACCTGGAGATTATATCTTCCTCTTAGCACAACTTCCCGATAGCCTTGCCTCATTAGCATCATAGATATTAGGCTTCATAACACATAGGATAATTAAATCAGATAATTACATGATGCTGAGAAGCAGAGTACAGCCAAATTGACATACATGCTTGGGAGACACAATTCAACACATAAGAATGTCTTTTTTTTTTAAACATTTTATTAGGGGCTCATACAACTCTTATCACAATCCATACATATACATACATCAATTGTATAAAGCACATCTGTACATTCTTTTCCCTAATCATTTTCAAAGCATTTGCTCTCCACTTAAGCCCTTTGCATCAGGTCCTCTTTTTTTTCCCCCTCCCTCCCCGCTCCCCCCTCCCTCATGAGCCCTTGATAATTTATAGATTGTTATTTTGTCATATCTTGCCCCATCCGGAGTCTCCCTTCACCCCTTCTCTGCTGTCCTTCTCCCCGGGAGGAGGTCACCTGTAGATCCTTGTAATTGGTTCCCAAGGATCTCTTTCTTATATAAAGAGTTCTTCTGAAACAACAAGATAAACCAGCCAGTGGGTCAACAGAAAAGAAGAGGGGGGCCCAACCAAATGAACAGGTTTTTTAAAAATCATTTTATTGGGGGCTTGTACAACTCTTAGCACAATCCATCCATCCATTGTGTCCAGCACACCAAATGAACAGTTTACTGAAAAGTGAAATATGGATTCTCAGGAATCTTTTATGTGTATAATATATTTGTTGTTGGGAATACGCACAGTCCACCTGCAGAACATACTTCTACACACTAACTCCGTGGCGTGGATGACATTCAAGTTGTATAGTTGGGCTCTCCCTCCTTGCTAAGTGATTCCTCCCCCATAGACTCGGGCCTCCTGTTCTACCCCTCGTTTGCCAAGCAGTGCCTGGGACTTCAAATGCTAGCCAAAAACCAAACTCACTGCCATCCAGCCGATTCTGACCATACAGGACTGCCCTTCTGGGTTTCCAAGAAGGTCACTGTTTATGTGCGGAACCAGCCATGACTTTCTCCCACGGAGCAGCTGGTGGATTTGAACTGCTGGCCACATAGTTAGCAGCCCAGTGCATAACCCATTCCGCCCCCGGGACTCCCCTGTCAGTCTCTTCACCTGGAACCACCAAGGA
This sequence comes from Tenrec ecaudatus, assembly GCF_050624435.1. Classification (NCBI taxonomy): domain Eukaryota; kingdom Metazoa; phylum Chordata; class Mammalia; order Afrosoricida; family Tenrecidae; genus Tenrec; species Tenrec ecaudatus. The sequence goes on from NC_134530.1 coordinate 22,649,550, forward strand.
AGGAGAATTGGGAGGAGGAATGACTGCCTCCTTTGCCATGAGACCAGAAGATCTGGATGGTGCCCAGTTCTTGTGCCTGGGGCCCAATGGGCAGCTGCCACCTTTCATGTCATCCAGTCAAGGGCTCTGAGGCCTGGAAGGATGGAGTTGGCAGCAGGGTTCTCCTGGGCACGCTGTGTGGCCTCCCACATCTAGAATGTGCTGAGAGAATGGAGGCCCGGCTGGCTGGCGGTGACAGGGTTGGCTGTCATAGGGACACTGATGGCAGTCCAGAAATGGTGCATGGTCCTGGGAAGGGTCCTTGCTTCCAGGATCAGGCAGGGGCTGGAAACAAGTGGGCTGACCAGGCTGTGGCAGGGGCTTGTTGAGCATTGGTGGGGAAAGGGGGAACGGGCAATAGGGTTGGTCTTAAGGTGACCTGGGGAGGAAACTGCCAGGTGGAAGTGTGCGAAGGCCCCAGGAGAGTTTTGAGGCCAGTTGTGATCGAGCAGTTCTCAGTGTTTGTTGTTTGTCACATTGGGAGTGCCCGCTCCTGAGCTCCGCTATTCTGTGGAGGTGTGTTGGCCGTCAGCCTTCCAGGTGCAGATGGAAGACCTTTCTCCTGAGGGGTGGGCTAGAACTGCCAACTGTTAGCAGCCCAAGGGCAGAGACCCTCTTTTATCCCTAGTTCTAAAGTGAGGGGCACAAGAGCCATTTCCAGGAGGGCACCTGCCCCAGGCGAATCTGGGCCTCCGCCTCTGTGGCCCAGGAGCCAAGGAAAAGGATTCTGGGGAGAAGCTGGGGCGAGGCGTCCGTGCACACCCTCTAACCTTAATGCTCCCCACCACCAGAAAGAGCCATGGTCTTGCAGGGTAGCTGGAGCAGGTGGGTCTGGGAGCCTGCAGGCCAAGCCCCGGGGCTCCTGCGCGTGGCTTCCAGCTGACCCTGCCCCAGTCATGATGGGGGAAGTGCCTACTCATCACCCCTCTCCCCGAAGTCCGGAAGGTCAGCCCTCCTTGAGCAAGGCTTATCCACTTCCTCCTGTACTGGGGGTGGACGAGGCTACAGCCTTGTGGGGCCAGGCATGTGCCGGGCTGGTCCTGTGACTGCCCCCAGCCCCCAGAGCTCACACAGGGGCCTCTGTAGGAAACCCTGGAGGCACAGCGCCCCCCCCCCCCCCCGTGCCATGCTCCTCCTGCCCAGCCAGGGAGCCTGGGGCTGGGGCACTTCAGGGCAGCTATGGGGGGACCACAGAGGCCTGTGAAATCAGGACAGGCCAACATAGGTCGAGGAGCAGGTGTGTGATCTGAACCTCATAAGACAATGAAGCCTGCCTGCAGCTATGTGTCTGCACGCGTGCACACACACAATCCCATGTGCTCAGCCCCAGAGGCTGAGTCTGAAGTCTGCCTGTGCGTGTGAGCACACACTGTTCACATTTGTGTATGTGTAGTTGCAGATGCGTGTGCATATGTGTATCCATGTGTGTTGGATGTGTGTATGTATGAGCATGTGTGCTTCTGCACTTGTGAGCATGGGGTGCATTATGTGTGTACATATGTACGTATATGTGTGAGCAGGTAGATATGCTGCTGTGCACAGGGGTGTTGTGTGTGCATTTATTTGTGTGTCTGCATGAGCATGTACTCTTACTTACACCCGCGTGCACATGTGTTTCCATGTTGTTTATGCATGCCTGTATCTCTACATAGTCCAGCTGCATGGGTCACCGTGCGTATGTGTGTCTGCGCATGTGTCTGCATGAGTATCTGCACACATATATTTGTGTACTGGCACAGGAGTCTTATGTTCTCCAGTGTGCATACATGAAGTGCGTGCGCATGTTGTGTGTGTGTGCTTCGGCATGTGCCTTCATGGATGTGCACACAAACATGGATTTCTGTGGCTATAGCCAGGGTGTGGCTCTGAAGCCCCATGGTGTCTGCAGATGCCTCGGGCCCCGCAGTGTCCCCCACGGTGTGCCACAGCTTACTCACGTGGCTCCTTACTATACTGACCCCGTCACAGATTTCAGACCATTTCCTCGGATTGGTGTCCTAGCAACAGAGAGAGCTTCACGTTTTGAAAATAAGAGACATATACATAGAATCTTACAAACACACACACGTGTGTGTATATATGCTTTTCTCTTTTTTACTGAACTCCAGGGGGAATGAGTCTCAGATCCACATGAAAAACCAAACTCACTGCCATTGAGTTGATGCTGACCCCTAGGGACCCCTAGAGGACAGGGCAGGACTGTACCCTATGAGTTTCTGAACCTGTAGCTCCCTTTACTGAAGTGGAAAGTACCATCTTTCTCCCAGGAGTGGCTGGTGGTTTCAAACTGCCGGCCTTGCAGATTACAGCCCAAGGCATAACCACTACACCACCAGGGCTCCTCGCAACCCACGTCGTGTTTATTTTAAACCGTTTTAATGGCACTTCATCCGCATACCGTGCAATGCCATAGTTCAACCATTTCAAAAAGAGTTGTACAGTCTTCACCACAATCCGCTTTAGAACTCTCTCTTTTCCTCCGTACTCATTCTTATCGCATAGTTATTTTTAAGCCGCTTTCAAACACAAAAACAAGACTCGCTGTCATTGAGTCGACTCTGACTCATGGCAACCCTGCAGAACAGGGTAGAACTGTTCCCTGGGACTTTCCGAGTCTGTCATTCTTCACAGGCGTTCCTTAAGGAGGTGTCACTGCTGCACAAGAGTCCTGGTGGCGCACTGGCTAAGCACTCAGCTGGTAACCGCAAGGTCAGTGGTTTGGGCTCACTCAGTGGTGCCAAGGAAGGAAAGCCCGGCAATCTGCTGTGGTAAAGGTCACCACCTAGTAAACCCTGTGGTGCGGCTCCCCTGTGTCCCATGGGTGTGCGTAGTCTAAATCCGCGGCACCTGACGCTGATGATTTGGTGGCATTTAGTCCATCAGTGTTGTGCAGCCACTATTTCTATCTGATTCCACAGCATCCTCATCCCCCAAAGGAAGGCCCACGCCCATTAGCATTCACTCTCCACCCCACTCGTTTCTTCCCTTCCCCAAGCCGCGCACCCATTCTCGGAGGATTGGGATACGGTGCTGCCTCTTCTGCCTGCTGCTTCCGCCAAGCATTGCCCTCTCCAGGCTCCTCCCAGGGAAGCGGAGTCTGGGCCTCGTTCCCCTTTCGGCCTGAGTTGGGGGCCATTAGGAGCCTTGGTGGTGTGGGAGCTGTCTGCTCACTGCTAACCCCATGGTCAGTTCTGCGGGAGAAAGACGTGGCAGCCTTCCCTCGGGGGCAGTTCTAGTCCGCCCCGTAGGGTCGCTGTGAATCAGCATCCACTCCTCGACAGTGGCTAGTGTGTGGACCTTTGGGGTGTCGCACTGTGGGGGAACACTTTGTTGGCTGTCCCCACCTTGTGCTGCTGTGGACACTGGTGGACACACATACCTGAGTCTTTGGGTACACATGCCTCCTCCCAGAGGAGGGCCGGCCTGTGGGCCTCGCTGCAGCTGTTCTAGCACAGCTGGGAAGGGGGAAATAGGTACATGGTGATATGTAAATGAAGGAAAGGGGCTGCACGTAAAGCTCTGAGGACAACTGATGAACCTGCCACAGCCTTCCCCCACTCCTGTGTGCTCACCTGCTGCACAAACTCCTCTTCATCCTTCAGAACCCCTGTGAGATGTCCCTGCTCCCCTGAAGCCTTCTCCAGCATTTATTGGCCTATTTGACTTCACTCTCATGCTGGGCCCTGAGCCCTAGGAGTGATTCTCTCAGGGCTCTTGAAGAGTTCTCCCCAGCCCTGCCTTACACCCCCAGGAGCCTGGCAGTTCTCCCATCTCGGGACCTCTCCAGCACGGTCCTCTTCCTTGCAGGTAACAGGGCAGGCTTTGGTCTGGCTTGCAGGACTAGGACCTTTAGGTGAAGTCCCAGGAGTCCTGCTGTCATTTCCAGCCTCGGGGAAGTGTTTGGCCAAGGCAGGGCCTTCCAACCCAGGGCCCCATGTCTGCAGGACCTGCAGCTCATTCAGGGGCTGGCATCAGGGTCACCTCTTCCTCCACTGTCTCAGTCTCTCTCTGCTCTGCGACTTTAAAAAACAGACCCATTGTCCCATGTCCTGGACACACTCAGAGCACGGCCCCTGTGTCTATTTCAGCTGCCATTAGCAGTTAGTCCTAGGCTCCTTGACTTCTGGACACGGCATCTGCCCTGCCCACTTTGCCCCCGCGTATGTCTCTGTGTCTAGTCAGCGTTTTTTTCTGAAGTGACTGGCTTGAGTACCCGCCCTCTCCTGGCTTGGCCTTCTTAATGCCACAAGGAAACCCTTATTTCCCAGTAACCTTAGCACTGCGCAGTGCCCGAGTCTCCTGGAGCTGCCGGAACATGCACGCCACATGTGGGTGGCTTTGAGGAACAGAAATTCACTTCCTTGCAGCTCAGAGGTCCTGATTCCGGGCCCCAGCCCTCTGTCTGCTGGGGCGGGGGTGAGGCCCACTCAGCCTGGCCTCCCCATCACTCCCCACGTGGCATGTGCCCTCCTGTCCAGGGCAGCTGGCATCTCCGGCTTGGTCTGTTCTTTGTGTATCTTGAAAGTCACAGGTTTGGGGCGAGAACTAGAAGGGCAGGAGGGGCCTCACCGTAGTCTGACATGTCCAGTTCTCAGAGGTCTGTTGCCTGTGCTCTTGTTGCTTGTATGTACCTGTGCTTAACCTACCTTGGCACCCACCGTCCTGGGCAGAAATAAAACCGGAATGTCGGGTAGGTATGTTTTGGAAGCCTTGCCAGTTTGGGGGTGACTGGAAGAACCCTTCGGTTTCAGGGTGCTGTATAGTGATGGCCTACAGAATCCTGTTCACACACTAGCTTGGGAAAACCCCAGAGAGATTTCAATATGAATAAAAAGCATGTGGCAGCGGAATATAATGGGAAGAATGGTTAACCCTTTGTCTCCCTAAACGCTGAGTGAGGTTTGTTTCCAGCTACTAGCTCCCCTTCTAGAGTATCGACCCAAGGTTCTGTGTAAATAAGACTCGAAGAGTTCTACATGTCTACAACAGTCAGCCTCAGCATTGTCACTACCAAAGGGAGGAATCAGCCAGTGGCTTAAGGTGCGCCCTGTAAGGCTGCTATGAATGGGCTCGATAGCATCTGTGCTGATGATGATGTCACCAACAGAGCCAAGGAAACCACTTACCAAACAGGATTATGCCCACAGATACAAAATCCCCTTCCGACGCTTGGCAACCCTGTGTTCCAGAGTAGGACTGGACTGCCTCATGGCTTCCTTGGCCGTAGTTGTTCTGAGTGCCCGGCCTTTCTTCCACAGCATTGCTGAGTGGGCTCACACTGCCAGCATGTAGGTTAATACCCATTTCTGTCAAGTCGGTTCTGATGCACGGTCACCTCAAGTGCTCCAGAACAGACCTGCACTTGGTTAGGGTGTTTTTGGCCATCATCTTGCCAGAACCAGGTTGTCAGCCCTTTCTTCCGCTGCAGCTTCAAACCACCAACCTTTGGTTTAGTCCAGCCCAAACCTTCTATTCTTCCCCAGAACCTTCCATAGGTAGAGAGCGCAGGAGTCCTGCCCCAGTTATATTTTTACTGTTGAGAGTTTCCATTGATCGGAATCTGGCGTGTGGCCACCCTGCGTGTGAGAGAGTAGAGCTGCCCTCCGGGGTTTGCCGAGTAGCAGTTGGTACACGATAACCAACAGCGTGACAGATGCAGATGACCAGTCCTTTTTTCTAGACACCCTGCCATCCGGTTGATGCCAACTCACAGGGACCCCATGCCACAGTGTCGAACTGCCCCGTGCATATCTGAGACTGTCGCTCTTTTTTTATTTTTAACAGTTTTATTAGCACTTCCCTCACAAATCATACAAATTCAAAATAGCTCAACCAGATCAAGAAGAGTTGTATAATCTTTACCATGGTCACTTTTAGAACCTACCACCACCCCCCCACCCCCGTTGTTATTAGTGGCCTTTTTTTTCCTATGGTGGCAAAAATATACACAACAAAACATTCACCAATTGAACAACTTCTTGTACAATTCAGTGCCATTGATAACACTCTTCGTGGTGTACAACCATTGATGTTATCCCTCTCCACATTGCCCCACCCCTGTTAAAAGGAGCGCAGTGCCCCTCAGCAAGACTATAACCCTTTGCAGGACTAGACAGCCTCTTCTTTCTCCCTCGGAGCTGCTGGCGGTTTGGAACTGCTGACCTTGCTGTTAGCAGCCCCCTGCACCCACCACCCGCGGAGTGGTTTTAAACCAATCTCCAGGCGGACAGCTGGGCGCAAGCCCTTTTCTCCAACTGGGAACTGCTGCAGAATGCTACACCCGTCTTTGGGAGGGGACCCACACTTCAAGCCCTAATACAGGTTGGAGGCCAGGGTTTTACAGGTGAACACGCCCTAACCCCGCCCCTGCTCGCTTCCCTGCAGATCCCGGGAGGCGCGCCCCGAGCCCTGAGGCATGCGGAGGCCAGGCCGGCGGCCGCAGCAGGATGAGCGCCAGCGAGGCGGACGGCCGGGCCGCCCCCGGAGCGGAGCAGACGGCCTACCACCTGCACATCTACCCGCAGCTGTCTGCCGAGAGCCAGGCCTCCTGCCGCGTGACCGCCACCAAGGACACCACCACGTCCGACGTCATCCGCGCCGCCATCGCCACCTTGCGCCTGGACGGCTCCAAGCGCTACGTGCTGGTGGAGGTGAAGGAGTCGGGTGGCGAGGAGTGGGTGCTCGACGCCAATGACTCGCCTGTGCACCGCGTGCTGCTGTGGCCGCGCCGCGCCCAGGACGAGCACCCGCGCGGCGACGGCTACTACTTCCTGCTGCAGGAGCGCAATGCCGACGGCACCATCAAGTACCTGCACATGCAGCTGGTGGCGCAGGCGGCGGCCGCGCGGCGCCTGGTGCAGCGCGGCTTCCTGCCCTGGCAGCAGGCCGACTTCGACGACCTGTGCGACCTGCCCGAGCTGACCGAGGCCAACCTGCTGCACAACCTCAAGCGGCGCTTCCTGCAGCAGAAGATCTACACCTACGCCGGCAGCATCCTGGTGGCCATCAACCCCTTCAAGTTCCTGCCCATCTACAACCCCAAGTACGTGAAGCTGTATGAGAACCAGCAGCTGGGCCGCCTGGAGCCGCACATCTTCGCCATCGCCGACGCCGCGTACCACGCCATGCTACGCAAGCGCCTCAACCAGTGCATCGTCATCTCGGGCGAGAGCGGCTCGGGCAAGACGCAGAGCACCAACTTCCTCATCCACTGCCTCACCGCGCTCAGCCAGAAGGGCTACGCCTGCGGCGTGGAGCGCACCATCCTGGGCGCCGGGCCCGTGCTCGAGGTAAGGGCGGCCTGGGGGAAGGGCGAGCGCTGAGGCCCGACAAACCTGGGCACGCCAGTAGGGTGGCGTAAGAAAACGAGCAGGGGGAGCCGGGAGAGAACACCCTAGGCAGGTAGGGTTGGGCCCTGGATTCTATAGAGGCAGCGGGCAAAAACACCCCAGCTCCTGGGCCCTCTGGCTGGTGCCCCAATCTCCCTGGGCACTGTGGATGCCCTCCCAGGAGAGCATTTCGGGTGTGGTTCTAGAAGAGCCCACCCAGCATCTGTTACTTATCAGGGGTCGGAGGACACGGTCAATTGTATACCACCTTCACCTGGGAAGGGCTGTGGGTAGTGGGTTGGCCAAACCCTTGGGAGCTATTGGTGTGTTGTTGAGGGTGAACCTTCTGAATGTGGTCTTCCAAATGAGGGTGGGGTGGGGGCAGGCCTTAGGATGAGCTACTTGTATATTTCAGAACAGCTGTGCAGGGTCACTTGGTGATGGCTGGGGTGTTGTGTTAGCCAAATGCCTGGAAGCCATTCATGTCTTTGGGGGTCAGCCTTCTGAAGACTGATCTGGGAGAGACCATTCTGCATCCCTCATTCAGAGAGGTTTTAGGGCAAGGCGTGTTGTGTGTTGAGCCCTGTGGGCATAGTGGTCATGCATGGGACTGCTAACCTTGAGGGCAGCAGTTCAGAACCATCAGCAGCTCCGTGGGATCAATACAAGGCTTTCTACTCCCATAAAGAGTTTGAGTCTCGGAACCCCACAGGGGCAGTGCCACCTTGCCTTGTATAATCCCCATGAGTCAAGAATCGCTTTGATGACAGGGAGTTTGGTTTTGGGTTGTGGTGTTTGAGAATAGTGTCGTAGGCCGTCACCTAGTGAGGCCCAGGGGTGATGGACTGGCTCAGGGTCTGGGTGTGGAGTCCTAGTCGCAGACTGCGCTAGCGGGTGGGGGGTGGGGGTGGTAGTGTGTGTGTGTGTGTATGTGTTTTGTATACACACCCCAGATGCTCTGAGACCCTCAGCAGAGTGGACACAGTGGGTGTAGAGTGACCACATTATTCCCTGGCTGCCTTTGACTTCAAGCCTTCCCTGGACCCTGGGCTCGGGGATAGACAGACAGCCGGAAGGCTGCCGTGAGAGTCCCTGAGACTAACCAGGCCACACCTGCTGTACACCTTTCTGTTCCTCTGCGTCTCTAGGCTCGTTTTCAAAAATGAATGGGGAACGTAGGATTTGGACCTGAGCCAGCATTCGGAGACTAGTTTTCACTTCTGTATGCTGTTGTCAGCGGTCATCTGGCCGGCTGTGATTGTTTGGGTTGGCCCCCGTGCACAGTGGTGTAAAATGTCGGGTCCTGCGCCATCCCCATAGATCGGTTGCAGATCAGACCGTTGGAGTCCGTGGGGTTTCCATTGTCTGGTTCTGGGATGTGGCTTGCCAGGCTTTTCTTCCTCGTCTGTCTCAATCTGGAAGCACTACTGAAACATGTTTAGCAACCTAGCAACATGCCAGCCTCAGCGTGAGCATGGGTGCACCAGCCGGGAATTGAGCCTGGGTACCACAGGTGGGCAGCTTCTAAGAACAGCTGAGAGTCCCATGCACCGGCTTGCATTCCACAGCGAGAGGCAGTGGAAACAAAGATGTACTCTCTCCCAGGCCTGCAAACCAGAACTCTGAATTCTCCCTCAGGCTACCCCCACCCCCACCCCGTGGCTCCCGGTCGGTATCCCTAAACTCACGACCTCTGCCTCGGTCCTCACATGGCTTCCACTTCTGGTCTCTGACTTCTCATTTCCTTTTTTAATTAGGAAAAAAGTAACAACAATGTTCATTATATGGACCTAAAATTCACACATAGCCTGCAATTCAGTGGTGTGAATATATGAAAAAGAGCTGGGCAGTCGTGACCGCGGTCGATCCTGGAACCTTCTTCATTCTTGTGCTCATTGTCGGCACCCCAGGGCCCTTTTTCTCCTAGAAGGACACTTGTCACTGGGTCTGGTCCCAGAATGAGCTCTTCTAAGAATCCTCAACTCGACCCGAACAAGGTCGCCCCCACAGGCTGCAGGGGTCAGGACGCCCCGGCCCTGCCTTCAGAGGACACCACTCGGCTCTCCCCATCACCCAGAAAGCATAACAGCTGGGGGGGTTAGGTGTTGCCCACCTCAAGGGCTGTCTCCCAGTGGAACTCGTGACTGCTCTGGGGACACAGGCACAGCTTCCCCACCTGGCTCCCTTGGGAATCTGGAGTCTCACTGGTTGCTCACTGGTTGCTCTGCTACCACTGTCCGAGCTGAGCTCTAAACCCAGAGACTGAGTTCATCCCATGGGGCATCCTTTTAATTGGACTGAGGTGATTTTAACTCAAAGCAGTGCTGCTTAGCTTTCTCTAGCTCTCTCTCTGCTGTGGAGCTGATTCTGACTCAGTGACCCTGTGGACAGAACATTGCTGCCCCTGTGGGTTTCTGAGTCAGCACATTTTTCTAGGAGCAGAAAGCCTCATCTTTCTCTCAAGGAGCAGCAGGTGGGTTTGACCTACTGGCCTTGTGGTTGGCAGCGCAATGCATGACCTCTAAATCTCCAGGGCTGCTTCTCAACCTTGTTAGGTTCCAACTCATGGTGACCCTGGAGCAGCAGAACCAAGCACCGCCCAGTCCTGGGCTATCCTCACCATTGTCTGTACGTCTGAGCCCCTCGATGCGGCCACTGTGTCAGTCCGTCTTGTTGAGGGTCTTCCGTGTTCTCACTCTACCAAGCAGGATGTCCTCTCCCAGGGACCGGTCCTTCTCTGCTACACGTCCAGAGACACTGATGAGACAGAGTCTCATCAGAAGAGACTTTGCATTCCCCTCCTGTAAAGAGTGACAGAAACCCACAGCGGCGGTCCTACCCTGTCCTAAGGGTTGAGATGAGTCAGAATCGATTCCATGGTTCTGGGTTTTAGGTTTCTCCTTAGCCTTATTAGCACCATTGCTATTTCGTTCCAGAATGTTCCCTGTGATGGGACTACCCTGTGTTCTGCAGGATGTTAAGCATCCCTGGTCCCCTCCATTCAGAGCCACTAGCACCACCCCACCCCCTTTATGATAGCCACACATGTCACCAGACATCACCCAGTGCCCTTAACACACTAGAGCTCACTCGTGCGGACGCTCACAGGAACATGTGTCCCACGTGGGGCCGTTCAGGCATGGCCTTTACCCCCCAACTCTAGCAGCAGGTCTGCATGCAGGGAGCCAGCAGGGCTCCTTGGAACCCTTTATCCAGCATCCTAGCCTCAGCACTGCGCCAGCATTCGGTTCTAGAACGTTCTCAGGGTGGACCTGTCGTGTGCACCTGGGGTGTTGATCAGCATGCCTGCCTGCCTCTGTCTGCTCAGAACCAGCAGCACCTCTTCACCCAAGTGCTACCACCAGAAAGTGTCCCCAGACATTGCCCAGGGTCCCCACCCCTCCAGTGAGGACCCCGCCCCCAGGTGTTGTCGACCTCAGGCACGCACCTCTTAGATGTGGTCTTAAGGGAGCTCCCGGGATTCTGAGATGAGCCACTCCCAGGTCTCCACTCCTGAGAGGGCCTCATTCTCAGCGAGGTCAGACCGTGGGTCCCGAGGCACTGATCCATCCTCTCTGAGCCGCCCACAGCCCTGCCCATTACACAGATGAGAACACCGGAGGCGCCTGGTGTGTTCACTTCCTGTGGCTGCCTTAGCAAATGACCACAAACCACGCGGTTCACGACAACAGGCATCTGCTCTCAGCGTTCTGGGGACCAGAGGCCTGAAGCAAGGTGGTGGCAGGGGTACCCGGAATAGGGCCCTTCCTTGCTTCTCCCCTCCTGGTGGCTGTCGTGGGTCTGGCCGCAGCTCTCCGGTCTCTTCCTCTGCTCCTACAGAGCCTTCTCTTCATTCTTCTTAGGTCTGTTATAAGGACGCTGGCTTTGGGCTTAACGCCCACCCAGCATCAGCCCTGGGTGCTTTGGGTTAAACCGTAGACTCCCCACCTTACTTGATCTACTGTCCACTTTACAGGAAAAAGTACTCAATGCTCCCTGCTCCTGACCCTGAAACTCGGTTACACACATAACCCAGGATAAAGTGTAGGTATCCGCTTTGCATTTCCCCACCCCATCCCCCAGTCGGTCCAGCACCCCTCAGGAAATACTGCCTCCCCATTTGGGAACATACTGAGTTAATTAGTCCTGTTCCTAACTTCTAGAAGCCCTGGTGGCATGGTGGTTGCACGTTGGCCTACTAACAACAAGGTCAGCAGTTTAAAACCAACAGCCCCTCCGCGGGAGAAAGTTGAGGCTTTCTACTCCCTTAAAGAGTTACAGCCCTGGAAGCCCACAGGAGCAGTTCTACACTGCCCTACTGGATTGCTATGAGTCACAATCGACTCATCGCCGTGAGGTTTTGTTTTGTTCGGTGACTTCTGTGAGGTCCCTGTATGGTCAAACAGATGCTGCTCCATTAATCCAGAAGCTGGCAGTCAGTGTGAGCCAACACAGCAGCACTGCAGAAGCAAGACCTGACAGTCTGCTGCTCTAAAGGCTTCAGCCAAGGATGCCTGATGGAGGCAACCTAGTTGGTAGCACACAGGGTCAGTCACGAGTCAGAACCCACGTGAGTGACAGCCATGGACTTCCAATCCAATGGGGACTCATCTTAATTTGATCACATGCACAGACCCTCTCTCACAAGAAGGTCCCGCTCACAGGTTCAGGACACAACCATGGACATGTCTTTTTTTTGGGGGGGGGGGGCAAGTTTCATTGCTGCGGTGGGGTTGTCCCATACCACACCGCAGGCAGCGGTGGCAGAGCCGGGGTTTGGACCCAGTGTACCCCAGGCCTGCCCATTGTCCATCCCCGGGCCCCATGGAAGATTCCTCGGAGCTCTGCACAGCCCTCAGCTTCTGGGACTTTATTCAGCTCTGCAAAAGGAGAAGTTTTGTGGTGGGGAGGCCAGGCGCGGTGGACGCCCGGCCGGTGTGCAGCCCTCACCAGAAAACAGGAAGGGGCACATACGGAGCCTGCTGGGGTCAGCTGATGACAGTGGGGCCATCCCCCACACCCCGCCAGGCTGGTGCCAGCTCACTCCCCATGGGGGGGGGGGTGCCCTCTGTCTTGGTTACTTATTGCTGTTCTAACAGAATGACCACAAGTGGTTGGGGGGGGGGCGGTTTAAGAGACAGAAGTGTATTTTCTCAGTGTGGAGTCTGAATGTGAAGCCTTGTTTTCTGGGAAGGCTTTTTCTCCTTGTCAGCTGGGGGCTGGGGGGCAGGGTTCCTGTCTCGTTTGAGCTTCTGTTCCTTGAGGGGGCAGGGGCTGCCACACGACATCCCGCTTTCGCCATTGTCCTTGCTCCAGTGCCCCCTGCCTCTGCTCTTCCCCGGCTCCAGAGCTTTGGCTTGAGACACACCCACCTCCAGGACGACCTCTTTGACAAAGCAAGCCCTGTTTCCACATGGGCTCGGAGCCCACAGGTCTGTTGCTGCTGCTGTTGCTGGGCCCATTGTGTAGACTCAGGCATGACGACTACACACCCCCACACCCCCACCCCCGGGTACAGAACAGCTCCACGGGGGTTTCCAAGCCATGACTCTCCGGAAGGGGACAGGCAGGCAGGTCTGTCTTCCGCTGCACCTCTGGATGGACTTGCACCGCCAGCCTTCCGTCAGAGCTAAGGGAACTGCCCGTGGGTGTGTGCTGTCGGTGAGTACTGTCCAGGACAGAGCTAGAACTGCCATACCTTTGTCCCACGGGGCAGCTGGTGAGACTGGACAGACAAGCACAGCAGCTGCTGTGGCCCCAGGGCTCCTGGCCTCGTGGACTGGGGTTAGGAGGCCACCCACGCCCGGAGAGCACCTTTCAATCCATCGCGGCCTGGAGAGCACCTTCCTCACCCCCGCTTGCCACCCAGAAGCCTTGCTTTCAGGGCTGTTGTTTAGCTGAGGAGCCCAGGTGGCTTAGTGGTGCCACACTGGCCTGCTGACAGCAAGGCCCATGGTTCTACATCATCAGTGGCCCTGTGGGAGAAGGACAGGCTTTCTACTCCTATAAAGTGTCTGTCCAGGAAACCCACAGAGGCAGCTCTGCCCTGCCCTGTGGGCGTCGCTGTGAGTCAGAATCGACTCATAGCAGTGAGTGTGGTTTCCTTGTTTAGCTGGAGTCCCTTGGTGATGCAGTCTGTTAAGCGCAGCATTGTCAACAGAGTGATCGGAGCTCTGACTTCACCCAGAGGCACATGGGAAAACAGGCACCTGTGGAGCACAGTCCTACGCTGCACCCATCCTCCTTAAGCTCCCAAAGTACCTGGGATCCGGAAAGCACGTTTCCCAGCATGTTGCCGGGCCCAGGCCCCAGCCTCTGCAATAACCCAGAATCTACCATTGACTGAGGGTCCTCAGTGTACCACACAGCGCCACTCAGCACCCATTCCTCCGGTGGCCCCTACACCAAGATGAGCTCAGCAGGTGCTGAGGGGCTGGGTGGGGGGGGTCTTTCCAAGCCAAGAGCCCATCCCCTGGGTACGTAGGTCCCCATTCGGAGTTCCACTTGGAAAGCCGAAATGAAACATGGCTCCCTCTCACCAGCTATTTTTCTAGTGGGAGGGGGGCAGCTGGGGGTCGCAGCCCCACATCGCTAAGGTCCATCAGCGTAAGCTGCTCAAGACCCAGCAGAGCCGAGGAGCAGCGCCCAGGGGCCAGAGCGAGCCTGCCTGCAGCCTGGTCCAAGACCTGCCCGAGCTACTGCCTTCCTCAGCCCCATGGATCCTCCCGCCTCAGGCAGTCATGAGAAAGTACCATGAAGGGTGGGCGTGCTTGAAGAACTGGGGCTGTTTTCTTTTCAGTCTGGAGGCTGGGAGTTTCACAGAGCGCCTCAGGCTTCCGGATTCTTCCTGAGGCTCCAGGAGGAACTGACCATGCCTCTCTCCCAGCTTCTGGCAGCTTCCGGTGAGCTGTGGGTTGTAGACAAGCCTTCCCATAGCCGTGGTGCCCCTCTGCCCAGGTTTCTCTCATCTCTGTTTATGATGACACCTGTCAGGCTGGATTAGGGCCTACCCTCTCCGTGACTAATCTAAAGTTGGCCGTTCAGATGTACCTCCACTGCACCAAGGAAAAAAGGCCTGGCTAGCTGAACCCTGGGAAGCAGTCCTGCTCCGTAACATAGGAGGTCGCCATGAATCAGAGTTGACTCTGGCGAGGGGGCTGGTTCTCTTGATTTCTTCTCCAGGGCGACCTCCTGTAAGCTTCACTGGTAATGCCTTTAAAGACCCTCTCTCCAGAGAAGGCCGTTCTCACGGGTGTCAGAACAAGGACTTCACTGTGCCTTTGAGGGGCCCTGGATTCAACCAGAGCGCCCTTCCTTCCTCTGCATCCGGGCTGTTGGTCTACTCCCACTCCCCTCAGCCAGCACAGGGCCACCCCCACACTGGGCAGACCAGCCTGAACTGTGATACCCACCTGGGCTGGACCCTCAGGAACACCTGCCCATGCCACATCAGCCCCTCCTGAGTCTGAGAGGTGGGACGCGTCCAGATGTCCACAGACGGCCCACTCCCGCCTGACCTACAGGGAACCCTGGTAGCCGAGTGAAGCCACTCAGCTGAGGTGACAAAGAGAAGGTCCCTGAGTGTGGCAGCCTCCCGTGGCATCGTTTGAACAGCTTAACTGAGATGAAGTTCACACATAGCAATTCACCCACGTGAACAGGACATTCCTGTGACTCTCAGTATGCCTACAGAAGCTGTACAACCAGTTAACTTCAGACTATCGTTCTTAACACCTTGGAGAGAAAACCACCCCTAAGCCATCGTCCCTCAACCCCTCCCCAGCCCTAGACAGCTATTCATGACTTTGTTTAAATCTCCGTCATTGGTTCAGCATCTGCCCACCCCCACCCCCGCCACGAGCTGCTAGTGAGTTCTCTCCGGCTCCCAGCCACCCCGTATGGGTCAGCACGAAACTGTCCAGGGGCTGATTTTTCAGAAGGTGCTCACCGGGCCTTTCTTCCAAGGCACCTCTAGTCCGCCGCCCCCACCCCCGACAGCCTTATAGAATGAACGTCAGCGTGTGCCCCCGTGGAGCGCCCTCTCCTTTTCTGCCTGGCCCCCCCCTTCCCACATCTAGCAAAATGGGCTCATCACCCTTGCTTCCGGCCCACCAGGATTGCCACCGTCCATCTGTCTGCATCTGTGACCACATGACGTATGTCATCGTCATCATTCTTAGCTGCCATTGGGCCCCTGCCTCAACAGAAGGAAGCCCCCCTCCGCCCCCTCCTCTGCCGGCACTGTCAACCAGACAGCATTCTCTGCCGCCCATTGCATTCCCATGGGCCGATTTTCAGAGAAGGTTGCCAGACCTTGCTCCCTAATAAGTCTTGGGCTAGAAATTCACTGAAACCTTTCCGCTGTGGGTGACCGCCTGCTGGTGTTTGAAATACCGGTGGCCTAACTCCTGGCAAGCAGTGAGGTACACCGAACCACAAGATGGCCAGCCGGAGCCTACCACCCGCTTCTTAGGGGCAAGAAGAGCCTTTCTGCTCCCAAAGACTCGCAACTCCAAAAACCCAAAGGGGAAGTCCTGCCCTGTCCTGTAGGGTCGCTCTGAGTCAACGTCGACTCTGTGGCAGTGAGGTCAGTCTTTCGGTTTAGCTTCCGGTGTCACAGCAACCTGACACAATGACCAAACCAAACCCACTGTCCTTGAGCCGAGGCCGGCTCACAGCCACTATAAATAAGACAGGGCAGAACTGCCCCTGTGTGCTTCCGAGACTAACTCTGTACCAGAGTAGAAAGCTGCGTCTCGCTCACTCGGAGCCGCGTGTGGTTTTGAACTGCAGACCTTGTGGCTAGCAGCCCCATGTGTAACCACTATGCCACCAGGGCTCCCGACACTGACAGACTATGTTTGCTCACAAGCACACGCTCCCCTGCAGGGGGTCTGCTGGGGAGCTTCGGCAAGCAGGACTTGGGTGTGATGATCGGGGGAAGAGGGCGGTGGCTCAAGGCTCTTTGCCTGCCAGTTCTGTACCGGGCTTACCCTCTGAATCCACAGGCAGCTGGGACATAGGTTGTTTTTGTTTTGTTTCCTAAATCTGCTTCATCTTGTTGCTGATGTTGAACGTATACACAGTACAGCAGTCACCAGTCTGTCCGTTTCCACGTGTAGTGTCACGGCATGGACTGCATGCTTTGAGTCGTGCAGCCGTTCCCACGCACCTCTTCTGAGCTGGCCCTCCCCACCACACACACACACACACACACACACACACACACACACTCCCTGTCCTCAAAGTTCTCATCTAGTCTTTTGAGTTGCCTGTGGCCCATCAGTGGGATCCCATGCAAATAGTGCTTCAAAAAAGGGCGAGGTTCTCAAGGCAATCTTTACCAGTCAAGCTCCACTGCCATTCAGTTTTTAAAAGACCCCGCGGGATCTTTCTGTTTAAGGTTTAAAGATTCTTCAGGGCAATCGTGCCAGGGGTAGGAAGTGGTTTTGCAGCCAACACAGATCCGGCTGAGTGATGCCCCCCCCCCCTTGCTCTGTCTTGCATTGTCATGGGGTGGACCTGGGCATTTGGCCACCTGCATGCTGCCTGCCAGGCACAGGGTCAACTAGGGGCACAGTGGAGTGAGGAGCCGGCCAGCAGGACCCCATTGCCCTGGGACCCACCACTCAAGACCTGCATTCGCAGAGCTCACCTCCAAGTTCTGCTTGGGTGGCAGTGGCAGGGGGTATAAATGGGCAGATAGGGCTGCGTGCCCAGGACGGGCAGCAATAAGATAAAGGGATGCCAGAAGTGCCCATCCCCAACACCAAAGACAAGCTAGCTGGGGCCCTACCTGCAAGGAAACACTCCTCAGGGGTAACAGCCATGAGACCGAAAAGTAGGGCCAGACCTGGGCCAAGGGCGATCCAAGGACAAGAGGGGAAGTAGAGGAGGCCAAAGAGTTAAGTAGGGCTCCACAGGACATCAGGGAGAAGACGGTCACTTGGTAGCGGGGAGGCCAGCCTGGGAGCTGGGACTCGCCCTGTTAGAACCTCCCAATGCCTCCTTCCTCCCTGGTCCTCCCCAGAAACCCTGTGGCTGCCTCCCGGACTCTGACATCAGCATGCAGCAGAGCCCTGGGATGACTTCAGCCTATTTCAGGCCCCGGGGAGGTTATATTTTGGGGAACAGTGATTCTAAGGGCAGAGCAAAATTACGGGGTATATTTTAAGCTCCCAAAAGTCGGCACCAGGCTTTGGAGAAAGTTGATTACAAGCTGGAGGCCGCTCTGGCACCATTTCTAAATGCTCGGGTTGGCCTGGGGAGAGTTAAGGGCCTGGTGTTTCTGCTACTGGGAAGCCCCCTAGGTAGGGCCAGTGTTGAATGTGTTCAGCTGCTGCCCAGAAGGGTAGGGGTTGGAGCCCCGGGGCGCCCAGTTCAGCTGTGCACACCTAGGGCACCGTGGGTCAGAATGAACTCAGGAGCCACCAGCACCAGAATTCACTGCGATTAGAAGCAGGGAGGACACTCCTGACTTGTCAAGTCAAAATGGTTTATTGACCCACGTGTGTATCCAGGCCCAGGTGGCAGCTGATCCCAGGCCCTCACCTCGCGTCCTCTGCTCACGCCTCCTGGCCTCCCTCCCCACCCACCGCTGTCCCCACTTCCCCATTTGGTCAGCGCACCGCAGCGAGTGCTCTTGGGTACTTTCCTCCCGTTCTGCATGCTCACTGTCACCATATCCTGTCTCTTCTTTTGAAAGATTTCCCACCGCCACCCTACCCCTGCATGCTGGGACCCAGCGTGAGAGGGTGGGGGGTGGAGCACTGACTTCCACATTGGAACAGGGCACTGCCCCCCGGTGCCAAGGCTGCTTCCCCATCTTCTCAATAGTCAGGCAAGCGAGCCCTCTCTTCTCAGGGCTGCGGGGTGCAGTCAGATGAGGTGTACCTCCTTGTGTAATCTTCGCTACCCCATATGTTACAGAGTGGAGCTCCTCCCGAGCATGCGCTTGGCCAGAAAGTGCCGGCAATTTGTTCCCATGAAGACTGCAGCCTAATTTTGGAAATGTTGATGGCAACATAGGTGAAATTATACTTAATATAATAGAATGATGGATTGTTAAAAGATTTTTAAGAGCCCACTCTCACAAAATGTTTTTTAAAAAAAAAAAAAAACCAACCTGTAGCCTAAGACACCCTAAGGGGACAGTTCTGCTGTCAGGTGGTGACAATGTGGCTCAGAATCAACAGCAACGATAATCTGTCCATCCATCCAGAAGGAGACTGCCAGGCCTTTCTTCTGCAGCACAGTGCCCAGTGGGTGGGTTCAAACCGCCTACCTTTAGGTTCGTAGTTGAGCACAAACCATTTGCGCTGCCCAGGGACCCCATACAAGGAGCTGGCTCTCCACCACGATTGCCTCTTACATGCCTGCTCAGACACCAGCCCCGGGGCTGCCTCTGTGGTCTTGGGTCTTAACGGCACCTGGTGGGACAGGGCAGTGAAGCAGCCGGAATGGTGCTTGGACCTGCCTGGAGTAAGGGTGCTGGTGCAGAGGGGAAAACTCTAGGTGAAGCTCTGGAGTATTTTCTCAGGACTCTAGAGAAACAAAATCACTAAGAGGATATAGGAGGGGGTGGGGTACCAAAAAAACCTGCATTGCACCGGACGGAGTGGAGCTTTCGTAGTACACATTTTTCCTGCTAGGCAAGCAATGAGCTACTCACTGAGTTGGTGTACCCGGTGGCGTTGCCTGGGAAGGTTCTCTCTGGTCACAGTGAATTTTTTCGTAAAAGCTGTGTGCTTGAACCTTGTTTTTGTGATGGCCAATTTAAGAGAGCAGCATGTTGCTATGAAGTTCTGTTTCCTACTCGGCAAAAATGCCGCAGAAACGGTTGTGATGTTGAGCAACGCTTACAAGGACAGCGCTATGGGAAAAACTGGTGTACGAGTGGTTTTCTCGTTTCCAAACCGGTGAAATGTCGATTGATGACAAACCTCGTTCTGGAGGTCATCAGCTTCCCGAAAGACATGGATTTCTCATTCCACCAGGTCAGACTGTTAATCAAGCTTTATGTTTAGAAGGTTCTGAAAAGATTGCATAACAATGTGTCCCCCAAAAGGCCTGGTTTGTGGCAGATGGGGACCTGGTTTTGCCAACACGACAATGGACCTGCTCACACAGCCATCTCAGTGCACCGGTTTTTTGGCAGAAAACATCATGCCTCTCTTGCCCCACATGCCTGACTCGCCTGACCTCACTCCAGGCAACTTCTTTTTGTTTCCGCCAGTAAAGTGGGACATGAAAGGACAGTGATTTGATGACGTAGAAGAGGTAAAGAGGTGCTATCAGCCATCCAAACAGATGAGTTTGAAAAAGGTTTCCAAGAATGGAATCACAGATTTGACAAATGTATTACTATATGTACTCATGTATAAGTCGAGCTTTTTAGCACATTTTTAATGCAGTTTTTGTGGTAAAATTAGGTGCCTCAGCTGACATTCAGGTCAGCTTATACTCAAGTATATACGGTAGGTGTACTGGAGAACATTTTGGAGGTGATTAGGTTGTTCTGTTAAAATTCTTAAAAAGTAAATCTATAGCTTTGAAAAAAAATTCTGGTTTTATTTTTGGTACCTACTTGTATGTAAGGGAGCTTCAAGAAATTCATGGGAAATTTTCCTTTTTATTCCACTTTTTGACTGCCAGTAACTTTTTGAAGCCCCCTTGGACGTGTTATTGGCAATCTAGTCGATCCTGACTCCTGGCAACCCCATGGGACCGAGTAAGGCCAGGCAGGTCTCTCTCCCAAGTTTGAACTGCCAGTCTATCCTTCCGTGACTGAGCACTTACCCATTGCACCGTTAGACTCGGTGTATAGAAGAGAGGAAAGGTCAGTTTCTTTAAAGCATGGACCCTCTGTCTTAAGCTGAGTTCTCCGGAGAAGCAAAAATCAAAGTCAGCGACACGATACACCTAAAGAAACACAGATGATGCCCACTGCTATCAGGTCAAGTGCAAGTCCTAGTAGATCCCAGCGGTGTAGAGCTAACTGCTCCTGAAGGTCTCCAAGACTGTGACTCTTCACAGCAGCAGACAGCCTCATCTTCCTCCTGCAGAGTGGCTGCTGGGTTTGAACCACCAACATTGGGTAGCATGCCGGAGCTTAACTCCCTTCTCCAACCAACCCCCCCCCCCTTATTTATCTCATGGAAATGGCTCACACCGTTGGTGAGGTGGCAGGCCGTTAGTTCACAAGGTGCAGGAGGTGACGGTCCTCAACGTCAGCAGATAGTCGAGCAGGCTGCTGGCTCACGTCTATAGAGAACCAGCGGTCAGATGATGAGGTGCCAGGAGCAGGATCCAGATCAGGCAAACACCCAGACAGTTCGTCAGAGTGTCCGTATATACCGGATGCAGTCACTCCCTAAGGAAGCTTTCCTCCAACTGATTGACAGCTCAGCGCAGATCTCATCGTGGAGATGTCTGTATTATGTCGCATCTCATCATGCGGGGTGACTGCAAGCTCATGCCAGCCTCCTGAGCATGATGGCTCAGCCATGTTGACACACAACCTTAGTCATCACACCCTCCCTTTCCTTACCTGTGTAGCTGTCTAGCTGTGCCACATACAGAAAAAACAAGTTCTCACTCTTCTTTTCAGTATATTAGATACCAGGCAGCTTGAGAATTGTGTAGGGAAGTAGATGACATCACAGTGGGAACACTCATAATGAAATGACCCCTTATAGAACTAGTTCCCACGTAAACTCCGCTCCCTGCTCAGCCTGAGGGTGGCTCTTTCCCACCCTCCCTCCGGTATCCATCTCACCACACCAGTCCAATACAGTAAGACGTAAAATCTTAAAAAGCACAGGGTTTCAGGAAGTCAGCCAGAGTGAGTGCTGGGTGGTCGCTCCGCTCACCAGCACTCAGAGCTGAAGGTGAGCCTGGTCAGGAGCTTAGCAGGTAGGAGGGGGAGGAGGGTGGCAGGCTGAGGTTCAAAGGGGTGCATCCATCATGCCGTAGGTTGCAGACAGGCCGAACTCACCAACTTACAAAGGAATTTGCACCTGACTCACAAGGCCTGGCTAAGGCCACGCTTTAGATTCAAGGATCACAACGTGGTTCAGAAAACTAAAAATACACAGGATACCAGGTGTGCCCGTTGACAGGAACAGGCGAGAACAGGGCTACAGTTAGGACGTCAGAGAAGGCATGTTGTCAGCTGCCAAGCATCACTCCATGGGACAAAAGAGGGTCTTTGTAATGCCAAAGCCTCAATTTACAGTGAAAGGACGGTAGTTGGGGACAGCTATGCACCAAACAACATAGCCACTTCCCTTAAGAGCAAAAACTACAGGATATATGAGAAGAAATAGATAAAGACACACAGTATAAAGAGGCCAGTCAAGTGGATGGAAAATAGGCAAGGAAATAAGATACTCAAGCCATATACTTAAGGGAAACCTGTAGGCATATATATGGTGAGGCTTTCACTCTGATACTAGAGAGTAACTTGCTTAAGTACCTCCATCAGACATGCACAAAAATTACATGCCCAATCACAGAAAAAGTATCCATTTCAAAAGCAGGAATATTACAAGCAGCACTCTGACAACACAGTAAATCTCAGGGGTGGGGGTGGGAGGGGGAAATGCAAGACTTTTTCCAAAAGATTTTTTTAAGGTAATGTCTTAACAGTTCTTGGATTAAGAAGGATATACCCAAATCTAGGCCGCTGCATCAATTCCAAATCACAGTGACCCTCTAGGGCAGAGTAGAACTGCGGCATAGGGTTTTCAAGGCTGTGCAGCTTGATGAAAGCAGATTGTTACCATTCTCTTCCCAGGCAGCCGGTAGATCCAAACCACCGACTCTTTCTTGAGCCACTGTGTCACCAGGGCTCCTAAGGGGATATGTAAACAAGAAATATAGGGTTCCCCCCATAATTTAATAGTAAAAACAATATGCATAAGAATCTATAAAAAACAAGCTCCCATGGGATCGGCCCTGACGACTCATAGGGACCTTGTATGGGTTTCTAGCACTGTAAGTCTGTACAGTTACAGACAGCCTCTTCTTTCTCCCCTGGAGCAGCAGGTGGGTTTGAGTTGGTGGGCCCATGGCATCACCAGGCTCCGCAGGAGCTGGGTGGGATGCATCTAAAGCAGTAGTCAGAGGAAGATTCGTAGCCGTAAATGCTTTGCTATTCATAGATATGAGAGTTGAAAGAGTTAAGTTTCCAACTCAAAAAAAAAGTTTTAAGAACAAAATAGAGGGGGGCTTCAAAAAGTTTATGGGAAATTTAGTTAAAAGATAATGTTTCCTTGAACTTTTGGAAGTCCTCATAAATCCAAAAGAGAATGATTTGGAAAGTGATGCATTCCTCTAATATAGTCCCCCTCCATCAGAACTGGATTTGTTCTTGATTCTTCCTATGAGCAATCACTTGGTTTCTTTATAACCAAAACTGAAATTTTGTGAAAAGATGAGATCCAACTCACTGGTTTTATAACGGTGCTTATCTTTTTAAGACCCACCCTCATGTTCCCCCTCCCCCCCCGCCCCAACACACACATACACGCACACACACTGGGGTTATTCTGAGACTAGCCCTGGGTGGGCATCTGCCTGTTTCAGGGGGCTTTGGCTTGGCCCCAGAAGAACTCGGCGGTACAAACAGGTTGCTCTTGCCCACGAACTAAGAGGCTCAGCTCCACCCATCAGACCACAGAAGAAAGACCTTGGCCTTTTACTTCTGTAAAAAGGACCTAAAAAATATTTATATATAAAAAACACCTCCATCCAGTCTATTCTGACTCCCATGGGCCCTTTAGGACAGGGTAGAGCCACCGCTGTGAGTACCCAAGACTGTATCTCTTTACAGGAGTTAAAAAGCCCCATCTTTCTTCCACGGGGTGGCCGGTGGTTTCGAACTGCAGATGTTGCAGTTAGCAGCCCAGCACATCACCACCCAGGCTCCTCTCTCACGCAAACCCTGTGGAGAGCACAGTTCTTTGACACATGGACTGACTTGCTAGCATCGGGTTTGGCTTGGGGTTTGTCCTGCTCCCAGAAGCCCTGGCCGCGTGACCCAGGTTTCCTCCTCGGCTGCGGCTGACACTTCTGCTGTTCGAGCTCTGAGTGACGATGATGTCTCTTGTGCTCCAGGACCCAGGGAAGGGGAACGAGCTCAACATCCTGCCTCTGCTCGGGGCGCGCCTGCTCTGTACACACCTGCCCCCACCCAACTGACTGTACCGCGGGGCAGCAGACCCTGGAGGCTGGGTTTGTGCCAGGGCCCCCAGAGCCTCCGCCTCCCCATCTGTGGAATGGGGAGCAGTGGGGGTGGGTGTGACAGCTCCACTTCCTCCTCCCTCACCCTCATTCCACCCCCCTGCACCTACCAAGAGTGCAGGGTGCAGGGAGGGGGGTGTCTCATTTCCCACCCAAGGCTGCTGCCCCTTTCCCATCATACCCCTTCCCCTGTCCTCAGCTTCTCCATACACACACACACACCCCCTTCACTTCTGATCATGACCTCTGGCCCCCTTCCCAGTCCAGCAGCTCAGCCAATCAGAAGGCAATGTTCTCACTTCCTCCCCTTCTTCCTCCACTGTCTGCTCCCAGCCCCCATGTGGTAAGCCCCCGGGGTCCCGGTCATCTTTCTCTAGACTAGAGAAACAGGACAAGTGAGATCTAGCCTGAAGTGACCTCCAAGTTGCTGGCTCACAGGACTGTGAACCAGGAGGCAGGCTAGAGACCTCCGCAGGCTCCAGGCTCGCCTCCTAAGGTCAGGTGACAGGAAGAGAGCCGCGAGAGGAGGGAAAGGGAGGGGGCAGGAGGGTAGAACAAGCACTGCCACATTATCTATAGGCCGAAGCCTTCAGACCCCCCCACCCCCACCCCGTCAGCTGGGTGCGTGCGTGAGGTTGCATTTTGGGAAGTAGCGACGTGAGAGGTGACGTTACAGAGCAGTGACTCCTCTGACTGCTCAGCCAAACCACGGAAAAGGAGCTCAGCCAAGTTGACACATAGAATTAGCCGTCACCTCCCCCACATCCCCCAATGGGGTTTTCTGTTCTTGCTCAGTCCCATGCCTCGGGGTCCTGCTTCTCCAGGCCACACCCACTGCCCTGGCTTCAAGAGACCCAAGCCAGTCACCCCCAAGTCAAGTTCGACTTAACCCGTGCCCCACAGACTTTTCAGTGTCTGGATTTCGCAAAAGTAGATCCCCAGATCTTGCCTCCAAAGCGCCCCTGAGTGAACTCAAACTTACGACCTGCTAGTTCACCACTGAGCCTGTTCATCACTTGTGCCTGCGTTCAAACAAACCCAGCGGTGTGTTGGCCACCCACTCTGCAGTCTAAGGAGAGGGTCCCCAGGATTCTCAGTGCCTCCGTTTCCTTGCCTTTGGCAAGGAAAAATGGTGATCGTGAGCCTGCCTCTTAGGGGAGCATCGTGGAGCCAGGGGAGGACGGCGTGTCCTTACACGTCTGTGTCTCCTCCCGTAAGCTGGCCGCTTCAGAAAGCCACCTAACTGCAGGTGGGAGAGGGATCTAGTTCCTCCCATGGGGGATTCCTGTGCAGCCGAGGGTCAGGCTCGCCTCCTGTCTCCCATTGTTTGCACCAGTTCTAGCACCGAGGAACCCTGGTGCCATAGAAAGCACAAGGTCAGCAGTTGGAAATTACCCGCTGCTCCAAGGGGAAAGGGTGAGTACCCACGGGTGTGCCCATAGGGCCACTGCGAGTCAGACTGGACTCGGTGGCAGTGAGTTTATTTTGCCCTGATGCCCGCTGGCCCCCCTGTTGCCCTTTATGTCTCTAATGAATTCAGTCATTTGTTGTTGAGGACACAGAACTCTGGAGACCACACTCTCCATTACGTGGTTTGTAAGGGAAGCCGTTCCGAGTCAGGACTAACTTGCAGATAATTGGATACAAGTCAGGAAACAATACTCTTCAACCAGCAGAGCTTCCAACCTGGACCATTCCCAACTTTTCTCTTTGCCATGCCCCCAGGTAGGCCTCGCTCTGGGCCAGCTAGCGTAGGCCCTTCTCTTGGCATGGTAGCCTCCTCACAGCCTCTGCCCTGCCCTGGCAACAATGACAGCCCTTTCGCTCTGCCAACCAACGCCTGGAGGCGCACGACTCCGCCAGAAGCTTCCGGCCCCACAACGCTATGGGCCCTCCCTGCGAGGGCCAGCAAGTTGGTCTCTGGGTTTGTTAACGGTATTGCCCCTCCTCTTGTACCACCTCCTCCTGTCTCGTGTCATCTGCAGTGGTGCAGCTCTCTGGCTGCGGGGTGTCGGAGGTCCTCAGCACAGGGGCCCCAGCTTCAGTCCACTTTAGGCTCGTTATGGTCATGAGGTCCCATTCCACCTCTTAGGGATCAGCTCATTTATAAGACTGCTTCTCTCACCAAAGCCACAAACTAGCCCATCCATTTGATAGTCCACAGTCACCTCATTTGCTTAACAATCAGCCAATCCTCACAGGAGTTTTACACACCTCATTTGCATATAATGACGGTCCAATCCCTTTTGCAAGCTTGTGATTGACACCTGGCACCACAAACACAATGCTGTCCCTTCTGACCCAGAGAGACTGGAGAACACTCGCGTGTCGGGAGCTGTCATCCTGGGAGCTCTGCCATCAGGAGCCATTCTGCTGCGGGTCGCAGTCAGATGTAGCGCATGGCGACCCACAGACAACGGAAGGAAAGGCCAGCCCGGCCTGTGCTGAGCGTGCTATCTTCAGATCAGTGTTGGGGGCACGTGTGTGCGTGCGTGCGCTCAAAACCACCAGGTGCTCCATGGTAGAAAGATGAGGCTTTCTACCCTGGGAAGATCGACAGTCTCAAACCCCCAGGGGCAGTTCTGCCTTGCCCTGTAGGGTGCAGAGAGTTGGAATCTACTTGACAGTGAGGCTTTTTCAATTGGGGTAGGAGGCTTGTCTTCCAGCACAGCGTGAGACAATATTCTCTCACTCTGGCATGTGCGCGCACATGTGTGTGTGTTCAGGTGTGGGATGTATGTACTAGCCCCTTCCAGTATGTGTGTGTGTGTGTGTGTGTGTCCAGGTGTGGGTGGCAGGTACGGGATGTATGTGCTAGTCCCTTCCAGTGCCTCCCTGCTTTACAACTGCCAGTGTTCTCGTGGGATCCAGGTCAGCGGCTGGTATTCGGAAACAGACCACTAGGCCTCCCCTCGGAGTCTGCCTGGCTCAATCCGTAAACTACTGAGCCCTGCCCACCGTGGGTCGCCCAGTCTGTACCTGGGCCTAAGTGTACCTAGAGCCCATGGCCAGAGCAGGGCTCAATCATGGGGTCATTTTTGTGTATGCCTTGTCCCCTCCCTTCTGTAACTCTTTGGTCACCAAAACACCAGTGGCCACGGCAACAGCCCCCCATTCAGGTAGAGGACAGCTGCTTCGTGGGGTTTCTGGGACTGGTGTCCAGGGAGCGGGTTGCCAGGCCTTTCTTCTAAGGTGCCTCTGGAAGGACGCAAGCCTCCGAGCTCGGTTTCACCGTTTGCAACCACTCAGCGACTCCCAAAGCCTTTAGGCAGGTTCAGTTTGGTTTCATTCCGATTTGTGTTCCAAGGAGTACAGCTTAAGCTGCAAACATAATTTTTTTAAATTGTGCTTGATATTCTGGAAGAGGAAGAACAGGTTGCCTGGCCGTCTCCTGCAGGAGCATTTTGCCAGAGCCCTGCGGAGATGGCGTTGCTGGCACCTGGCCCTCCCCAACCTCACACCCGGGCCACTTCCTCCCGCCGCACCCCACTGCTCCATCAGGGTCTGGTGGCTCCCCCGCAGCCCACTTGGGAAGGACGATAGCTCCCCTCGCCGTGCGCCCCGGGGCCAGCCTTTCCTCGCTGGCTGAGACATGTAATCATACAAACCGGATATTTTTAGACCAGCTGTTGAGACACGCTGCGTGCTGGGACCAAATACCAGACGTGTGAGGTCACCCCTCCTGGGAGCAGTCCTTGAACTCGGAGCCAGAGCCCAAAAGGGACCATGACTGTTGGCCACACCTCCCTTCCACCCCCACCCCTGCTACATGCCTCCAGCCCCCAATGCCCCCTGGTGTTGTAGAAATCGCTGCTCAGGCCCATCCCCAGGGTGGACGGCTAGCCAGACAGGAGCCATCACCACAGAAATCCCACCCGGGCAGCCTCGCAGCTCAGGGGCCTGGTGAGCTGCTTCCCCTGGGTCACAGCCATTGACAGTTGGCCCCGAGCGCTGGGGACACCAGGATAAGGCAGACAGTGCACAGCACCGAGCGGAAACCGGCCTCGTTGTTTGGTTTTTCTTTGCGGTGATCTGTGAGGTCAGGAGTTCTAAGCCACGCCAGCCGCTCCAAGGGAGAAAAATGAAGCTTTCTACTCCTGCAAAGAGTTACAGACTCAGAAACACGGGCAGTTCTAAGCTGCCCTGCATGGTCACTGAATCAGAATTGATGGCAGTGAGTTTGAGTTGAGCTTTGTGTCCCTGGAGTGGCGGAGGCCACGCCCCCCAGCCTATCTCCTGGTTTCACCATCCAGACGGACTCCTTCCCTGTCTGAGTCCCCGCCAGGACCCTGCCACATCCTGTGCTCTTAAACCCCCTGGGGTGGTGGGTGCTGGCAGGGATGGGGCTGGCGGGAGATGGGAAGGTCTATGTTGTATCCAGTCTCAGGTTGGTTGGCTTCTGGGGGTAGTGGCAGGGATGAGGCTAGCCATACTCTACCCAGCACTTGGGTTTATAAAACCTGCCCTGCTTGTCTTTCTGCTGAATCTCAGGACTCTGGCGGGAGGGGGGAAGGTAGGGGGTAGGGGAGCTTCACTTCCGCACCCCTCAACCAACCACATCTTGAACTGGGACCAGGCCCCAGGCAGCCAACTCCTATCAGGAGCGCAGGGATTAAGTGGGCAGGCTCTGCAGGCCCAGCACCCTCTCTCACAGTAACTGTCTGCCATCGGGGAAACACCCACAGACCACACGTGAATCGATGGGCGTGACTGTGTGCCGATCGAACGTTACTGACAGGCAGCCACATTTCACAGGAGTTCTCATGGACACATTGTGCTAGTTTTTGTTTTCTTGCAAAAGAGTCGCGTGTGACCCTTGAAAGCAGGGACCGAGACGCATGCTTGTCCACCGGTGTGGTGCAGCACTGTCTACCATGGTGATCCCAACCCAGTGCCTGTCCTAAGGTAGTGGGTAAGCACACAAGGCCCATTTCCACAGTGGAATATGAAGAAGTCAGGCTCATGGCCTCCGAGTTCACCCCGACTCACAGCAACCCTACAGGACAGGGTAGAACTGTCCCCGTGAGTGTCCGAGACTGTCACACTGGACAAGAGTTGAAAGCCTGTCTCTTTGGCAGAGCTGCTGGTGGTTTTGAACTGCCAACCTTGTGGTTAGCAGCTCCACGCGTGACCCAGCACACCGTCATCACTCAGCCCTAAAGTGAAGGGGTGTCCTGGAAAGCAGGAGCTTGAGTGAGCAAAGGGCCAGGCACAAAAGGTCCCATGGGACCTCAGGACGGTCCAGCACAGGCAAATCCAGAGACAGAAAGTGGCTTCGTGTTTGGCAGGGGCTGCTAAGTGGCCCAGGTTCCCTTTTGGGTGGTGAGAATGTTCTGGAATATCTAGAGAGGTGGTGGGCGCACAGCACAGCCACTGAGTCTTACATTTATAAGAATGGTTTCAACGGCAACCGTTAGACTGCGTGTCCATCTTCACCGCAATAAGCCTTCAAAGGAAAGAGTTCCGGGCACTGCACCCCGCCCTCCCCTGCACCTGGGGTGACCGGCCATGGCCCACGGGGACACGTGATGTTGACTGCTCAGACGGGGCACTGTCTGACCCCCTGCTTCTGTTTCCCGCAGGCTTTCGGCAACGCAAAGACGGCCCACAACAACAACTCCAGCCGCTTCGGGAAGTTCATCCAAGTCAACTATCTGGAGAGCGGCATCGTGCGAGGGTGAGGGCGGGCCCTGCGGGGGTCACCTTCCCCGGGTGCCTTGCAGGTGGAGGTGCAAGGGGGGACAGCTTGGTTGGGCCCCCAGCCTCGGTTTGGAGTCTAGGGGCCAGGGCCCTGTAGGTGGAAGCCAGCCCTGAGTGGGTGTTCAGGGGTCAGACGGTGGCCTCATGAACATTTAAGAATCGCACAGTGAACCAGCCAAGTGTGGTGTTAAGCCTTAGACTTGAAGGTCTGAGCCAGGTGTCTGTGTCAGACATTTGATGGGTGGGGCAGCTCTCTATGAACCTGTCCCAGAGGTCATCTGGAGACCCGGGAGCCCAGGCTATGTTGGAATAGGTATACCCAGGCTGAGGCATGTGTATGTCCAAGATTCGCCAAGAACAGGCAAAGACAGCTAGCTTCCTCTCGTCTCAATGTGATCTCCCGTCCGGTCTGTCTGGGGTACCACAGACATCTGGTGTCTTACTGAGCATGTGCCCTTTACCAGGGAGACCTAACCCTGGGCAGCAGAGTGAAATAGATGTCCACGGAAGTGCTGAAGAATTCGAGGGTGGAGTCATGAGTGGGCGGATGAGTGGGGTGAATGGGTCATGAGTGGATGGGTGCATTCATAAGTGGGTGGATGGGTGGATAATGTACGGATGGTTGGCTCCATGAGAAGATGGATAGATGGGTGGGTGGGAGGTAGATGATTGAATTTTGAGTAGATGGATGGATCATGAGATAATGGATGGATGATTGGATTCATGGGTGGGTGGGTGGATGGGTATATAATGACTGGAAGGGTAGATTGCCCAGGATGGTGTCGGGGAGACTACCAAGGGGGTGTGTTCTGGCTTATTGGGGGCATAGAACTGGCAGGTGTTCTCACGGAGTAGCTAAGAGTCTGGAGGGACTTGGCATGGGTTGATGGCCACCATCCTTGACCAGGGCACGAGGGTGAGGATCAAGAGTCGGGTTTTAACTTGCTGCATTTGGGGTGCCCTCAGGCCACAGGCAGGGCCAGGAACAAAACATGTGGGGTGTCGTGTTTTCATCATATTTAGAGCCATAGGATTTCCGGGCACCGCCCTCCCCCCCCCACCCGCTGAAGAGAGGCAGCTGCAGTGGGAGTCAGGTGTTCTGGAAGGTTTGTCCGCCTGGCCACACACAGGAGTGCCTTGTACCCACCTTCCCCTGACCCCCATTGGGTTAAGTTTCTTGATTGTGGTTTGGATGGAGGTTTACGGAGAAAACTAGTTTTCCGTTCAACAGTTTATGCACCCTGTGTTTCACGATGTTAACTGGCTCCCCTTGGCCTAACAGCCCTATCCCTTCTTCCCTGGGTTCCCAGGGCATCTGTCCCTCGGTCTGTCCATCTCTCCTGCCCCTGCCTGCCTCCTGAGCTCTGTTTTCGGGCAAACGCTCCTTTTGGCACACGTGGTGGTGGTTGCGAGGACCGCATCACTGTTCACTCCTCAGGCCGGAAGAAGACCCCGAAACTTGGGCTTGACTCCAAGTTTGAAGGTGTCTCAGGTCCCACTAGTTTCTCCCAGACCAGTTAGTCTAGGCTCTTGTGATTCTGAGTCGTTTCCCCAACTCTATCTGCGACCTTCCGACATGCCCCCTTGAAAAGCTGTCGGCCCTGGTAGCTGGGCAGCGTCTGGTTATGGTCTCAGGATCGCAAAGGCCAGATCATGGTTTACCTGGTCTGTCTGCCCTCTGGGCTAATCGTCTCCCTTCGCCTTGGGTGCTCTTGACCCTGCCTTGCCCTGAATGGGAGAGGCCAATGGTTGCATGGAGATGGCCAGCCCAGAGCTCTGAAGGTCCCGGACAACGCTGTAGCCAGGTACAGCAGGGCACGGAACACCCACTCTCAGCAGCTGGGCAGCAGCCCTTCCGGAAGGAAGAGGAGACCGTCAAGGGCAAGAAACGGAAAATTGATCCAGATTCTTCAAGATTCTTCTCCCTTGCTTCAGCACACTATTTATACTCACAGCATGACAGGAAGTTTGTTTCCTGAGTCCTACAGCCTCTGGCCACCACCCAGCTATCAGTGTGTCATACTGTGTGACTGGTGCCTTGCTTGCCGGAGGTTACCCCATCAGTATTCAAAAATAGCAGCAGGCGGCCACTGAGCTGCCGGAAGGAGACGAGGAAGCAAGGGCTGGCGCTCTCCTTCCAACAATGTAGAAAGAGACCACAACGGGACGTTGCCCAGCTCGCGTGCTTTGGGCCTGTCCACAGGAGGGAGTCTTCGCTGGCGGAGACCCTCATGCTTGGCATTAGCCATAGTCAAGAGTGGTACTGGGCCCCTTAAGGTCTTCAATGGCTGGTGAGCAACAAAAATCCGTGTAAGAAAGAGCTTTATACTCAGAAGTGACTTCATGTCAGGAAGGCAGCCCAGTCTAGTCCAACGGGCCGATGCTCCCCAAGACCCCCTTCGGAGTCACCTGGCTGCAGGCCGGCACGTCTGGAGGCTTTTGGATCCAACGTTGGTGGACACCAGACAGGGTGCCGACGGCTAGCTCCCAGAGTCCTCGGCCCACTTGGAGGGCGACACAGTCCCAGCAAGCAGGGAAGGTGACGGGGCAAAAGAAGGAAGCGCACGTCTGTCTTCCTCAGGGAAATGTGACCACACATTGGTTCAAAACCACCTGCTGCGAAAGATGGGGCTTTCTAGTCCCATCAAGTTCTCAGAAACTCACGGGGGCAGTTCTTCCCTGACCTCTAGGGTCATGATGAGTCGGCATCAATTTGATGGCAGTGAATTTGGGGTGTTTTTAGCAGCCACGGCTGTCCGTACCCCCTGCCCACCCCCCAGCCCCCACCACCGTCAATGCGAACGATCACCAGACCTTTCTTCCAAGGTGCCTCTGCGTGGGCAGGGACCTCCAGCCTTTCCGTGGGCAGCCCATCTCATTCCCCATTTGCACGGCCCAGGCACTGTCTCCTCCTTCCAGCTCCTGCCTTTTCCTTGTGTGTAGCCACAGTCTGAAGTGCCCTGGGACCTACTGAACCAAGTTCCACGCACTGGGGGGCTCCGACAGCAGTGGGAATTGTCTCTCAGTTCTGGAGGCCAAGTCCAAAGTCAAGGTGCCAACAGGGCCAAGCTGCCTCCAACACTCCATTTCTGGGGGCCTCAGGCGGCCTGGGCTTGCTCACCTCACCCCCAGTCTCTGCTTTCATCCCTTGCGTGTGTCTCTGTGTCCTCTCCGTCCGCCTCTCATAAGGACACGGGACCTCACACCCATCCGATAAGCTAGGGCAGCGGTTCTCAACCTATGGGTCAAGACCCTTTTGGGGGTCGAATGACCCTTTCACAGGGTCTCCCAATTCATGACAGTGATGAAGTAACAGCGAAAGTAATGTTATGGCTGGGGGGTCCCCACAGTGTGAGGAGCTGTATTCAAGGGTTGCAGCATGAGGAAGCTTGAGAACCACTGATCTAGGGTGAGCTCCTCTCTAGGTTCCTAATTACATCTGCATAGACCCCGTTTCCAAAGAAGGCCCCATTCACAAGTGTCAGAACACAGACCTGTCCTGGGAGGGTCGCCATTCACCCGACCGGGAGTCCCTAGGTAGTACAAGTGATTAAGCATCAGCCGCAGCTCTCTGGAGGCTGGCAGTTCCACCAAGTGCCGTGGAAGAAAGGCCCGGCTACTGAAGGCCCCATGCAGCCCAGGGGTACTTTAGGGGAGGTTCTCCCCGTGGGCTTTGGAAGGCCTTGGTCTGAGCTGTTTTCATGGCTTGGAGCTTGGTCTGCCCCTGGGTTTCAGAGCGCTTCGTCTCCCCCCACTTGTCTGCCGCTTCTGCGCCTGCTCTGCCTGTCCAGGGCCCAGAAGTGATCGGCTTAAGACCTACCCCGCACCAGGTTACTCGTTGGGCTGTGCCCCCAATCCACTCTGCAGGAGAAAAATGAGGCTTTCCACTCCCACGGGGGCAGTTCTACCCTGTCCCGTAGGGTCGCTCTGAGGCAGAATCGACTCAGTGGCAGTGAGTTCAGTGTTGCTCTTCCCAGGCCATGGCCCAATGAGCCGAACAAATTAAATGGGATTCCATCCCACGGGCATAAGGGTCCAGGCTGCAGCCCGTATTTTATGGGAGGAGCACAATTGAATCCATCCCACGTGGTCACCAAGACACCAGACCCAAACTGCCATCGGGTCAGTGCGCACTCGGCGTGTCCCTGCAGGACAGGGTGGAACTGCTGAAGGGAGCAGAAAGCCCCGTCCCCCAGCCCCGCAGAGCGGCGGGTGGTTTCAAACTGCTGGACTTGCACGTCTTGTGGATCACAGCCCAAGGTGACCAGGGCGGGGCGGGCGGGCGAGTTAAGAGTTCTTTTTCCATCAAGAAAGCAATAAGAGAGCCTGAACATTTGCCTCCCTTTCTTTTCACAGAGCTATTGTCGAAAAGTACCTGCTGGAGAAATCCCGCCTGGTCTCCCAGGAGAAGGATGAGAGGTAGGAGGAGACCGCGCCCTCACTGGCTCCTGTCCGAGTGCTGTGCCCCCACGCCTGCCTTGGTCTGTGCCGGGGTAGAGGTGGGCGCTCCGCTACAGGCCGAAAGGTCAGCGGTTCAAACCCATCCAGGGGCACGTCGGACAGGAGGCAGGTCACCGTGTGCCGGGACGGGCTCACCCACAGTGGGATGGGTGGGGGGCAGTGGGGGTGTACAACTGCTCTTTTGTCGTTTTCTTTTTCTGTTTTTGGCGCCACAACCCTTTCTTAGAAGGGGGGTGAGGATGGGGTAGCCTCCCCCACCACCACCCCCCGTCTCCCCTGGGACGTGAGCTCTGTGCTCACCCTGCCTGCGCCACCTTCTCTCCCGGGGTTCTGTGTGCCCAAGCCCAGTGAGGTCAGACACAGGCGATCCAGGGGACCTAAGACACCCGTCTCTTGTTAAACTAACGAGCATCTCCATAGAAAACGCACGCTGTGACCACTTCCACACTGGGCCGTCCTCCACCCGTGCAGCCCCTCGCTCCCTACTTTCCCCAGTCGCCCAGAGGGTCTCGGTGCCCCTACGCACATGCGCCCTCCCCCCAGGGGCCCTCGGCTCTCTGTCCGTCTGTGGGTTGTGTGTATGTTTGGCTGCCCTGTCTGGCTCCCTGTGGTGACTTCAGGGTTCGTCCAGGCTGATACAGGGTTTCATCTGGCTTGTTTTGGGGCGGGGTTTTTTTTGGGGGGGTAAGACAAACAAGGACCCACCGGCGCTCTTAAATGCGCCCCCATTCGCGCTCCCTGCCATCGAACCTGAGCAGCACAGACCAATGGCACTCAGCCTCAAATGTGCAGGCTAGTGGTTGGGTTCCGCCTGGAGGCGCAGCAGAGTCAAGGCCTGGCGATCCTGTGCCCAAAATAGTCCGGCCGAGAAAACAACCCCACACAGAGTTCTAGCTGTGTAACGGACAGGGCCCCAGCAGCTGGCTGAGGGCTTGGCCTCGGGGGCTCAGCCCCACCCAGCGCCCGTCATTCTCCCCCCTCGTGGCCCACAGGAACTACCACGTGTTCTATTACTTGTTGCTCGGGGTCAGCAAGGAAGAGCGCCAAGAATTCCAGCTCAAGCAACCGGAAGATTACTTCTACCTCAACCAGGTAAACAGCTCCCTCTGCCCAGCCACAAACGGCCTTTCTGTTCCCCGCCTGCTGCTTCTGGGCTGCCGGGAGCCCAGAGGTCATCCGCCCTGGCCATCCTTGGCTCCCAGGCCGGCTCCTCGGAGCCAGAGGAGGCGGCACAAAGGACCCATTGAGTCCCAAGTCCCGGCCCCACCCACGGGCTCCCGCCAGAATCTTTCCACACGCTGCCCACGCCCCTCCAGCAACGCCATGCGTCCCGAGACTGGCCAAGCTGCAGAGACGAGGGAACAGCCCCCACCAAACTTCTCACCCTGAACACCCCCCCCCCGCAGGTTCAGTAGCACCCCCCCACCCCGTTACCAGCTGGCTGCAAACTTGTGGCACTCTCTGGCCACTTTGGCTGCATCCTTTCCTGGACACCAGGGAAGCCCTGCCTATAATGACGGGTGCATTTCAGCCCCAGGAATGGGTGCTGGGGCAGGGTCTGGGCGGGTCCCCACGAAGAACTTCCCATTGGCTCCTCCTTGGGGACCCTGGACAGGGTGACTTTGAGCACATGGGTCAAGCTCCCCCGAGCCTGGGTGTTCTGGGATCTCACTGCGTCACAGTCAGCGCCTTGATGTGATTGGCTCCCGGTGTGGTGGCCCTCTGCTTTCTTTTTACCTTTTCTTGTTGACTCTTCATTGTGAATGGAGGGAAGGTGTACAGAGCAGATCATGAGTCTCAGCTCAGCAGTCTGTACATGTTCTGTAGCATCTCACGCTTCGCAGAACTTCTTACCCCGAGCCCGTCTCTAGTCTCCTGGTTTCCGTTACTCCTCCTGACCCTTCTGGGCGTTGTTCTGTGGTAAATGCTTCCCTTTGAATCTCAGACCAGATGGCGGATTTTCCGAAGGTGTTCAAACCTTCTCCATGAAAAGGCAACCTCACTGCCATCTAGTGGATTCCAGCTCACCTGGCTGCAGTTCCGGTTCCCCTTAGCCAAAACCAGGAGCCCTGTTGGCAGGGTGGTGACTTGTCGGCTGCTAACTGCAAGGTCAGCAGTTCAGTACCACCAGATGGTGCTTTCTACTCCTGTCGACAGTTGCCAACTTGGGAGCTCTCAGAGGCACTTCTGCCCTGTGACTCGATGGCAGTGAGTTTGGTTTGGTTTTTAATCCATTGAGTGTGGGTTCCAAGTCAGAGCAACTGCCCCCTGGGGTCTCGGCACCCCAATCTACCCAGCAATAAAAAGCCGAATCATTCTCCCGAAGAGTGGCTGGTGATTTCAAACAGCTTAGGGCTGTCCCTTATACAGGCCTACTGTTTGCCTGAACAGTTGAGCCACGGGGTGAGTTCAAGGCCAGACCTGCAGGTGACTAAGGGCCACAAGCCTCAGGGATGCTATACCAGTCCCCAGCCGGCCAGTGGTTTGTTCTCTCCTTTGACCTGGAGTTTTGTGGCGGACTGACCTTTCATCTTCGTTCCCTGGAGACCTGGGACCTGCTGCTGAGTGGCCCAGAGCCCCCGCCATCTCTCAGGCCCCAGAGCTGCCGTCACAGAAACGCCATCAAACGGGCGCCTGTGAGAAATGTGTTTTTGTTAAATTCCTTGGATGGGGACCGCCTCGGTCCTTAGCTTCACACGAGGAAGAATCCACACCAAAGCCTGGTTTGTGATCCAAGTGGGTTTCTATCAAGGACCGAGGAAGTTTCAGGTTTTACAGTTAACTGAACACAGGATTGCACCCCTCACACACAGTGACCTGAGGCCTGAGAGAGAGAGAGAGAGAGAGAGAGAGAGAGAGAGAGCGCAAGCGCAGAGGAGCAGCGGGAAGAAGGTGGTGGCCTCCATATTCCAGCCTTTGGGGCCTGCTGCTGGGAGGTGTGGTCAGCAGTACTGGCTGACCCCATTGGCTGGATTAAGCCCACCTGGCTCAAGGTCCTGAATTGGCACATGCCCTTTAGCCTTTATCAGCTTCCAACTTCCTATAGGGGGCCCTGTAGGCACAGAGAGGAACAAACCCCTATCTTGCTACCTAACATTTTCTCATAACTCTGGGCCCCGCGGGGACAGGGCCTTCCAGGTCTATTTCACTAACTAGCAGCTGCTTGCGATAGGCTGGTGGCCTCGGCTCCCCGCATCCCCCTCCCACTCCCTTTCCTCCTCTAACTGCATGTCTGTCCAGTCTGGTACAGAAGCAGGTAGTGTTAGGTCTCAACAGTGGAGTCTTACTCATCCCCCGAAGACACCCAGCTCCCACCCAGGATGACCAGGGACAGGAGTCAGGGTGCCAGTTCAGCTCGCAACAATTGCCAAGCCCCCAGGCAAGGCCAGTTCTTCACTGGGGCCCTGGTAGCCTTGTGGCTTGTGCTTTGCGCTGCTAAGTGCAAGGTCGGCAGTTCAAACCCACCAGCTTCACTAAGGGAGACAGATGAGACTTTCTGCTCCTGTGAAGGTTTTGTGCTTCTGACCCAGGTGGGAGCAGTTCTGCCCTGCCCTAGGGGTGTCTTTTATATATTTATCTATTTTTGGTTGGAAAGAATGCCAATTCGTCACTGCTGTCTGAGTTTCCAGAAGTGGCTGTGGCAGAAATAGGGGTGACTATGAAGAACAGGACTGTGTGGCCTCACAGCTCCAGAGGGAGACCACTTGGCTGTCTGTCTGTCTGCCTGCTACCTCAGAGCCACGCTGCCTCTAGTTACCTGCATAGTGCTTGGCGTTGCCGGCTCCTGGGCCGATTGTCCCGCTCCTGCCTTCCCCTGAACCTCTCTCCCAGCCTGTTTGGTTTTCTCCCCCTTCCTGGGTTAGTTTTTGTTTCACTCTGGCTCGTCCTCTCCTAGAGCTGTGGGCGCCCATCGGCCGGGGCGTCCCAGGTTCCATGCCTAAAGGTGCAGCGTGGCCCTGTCCCTTCTTGCACCCTGGGTGGTTGGTAGGATCCCATGCTCCTAACCCAGTGTTTCCAGGCTGGGCGACGTCGCCCCCTAGGGCTGGGGCACTGGAAGGCTCCCCAGGCCTGCAAAAGCAGATATCCACACTTTATCCCAGCTTACGGGCTAGCATACAAAAGCTTTTAATGGCGGGCATGGGGTGGGGGCAGTGAGACAAGCTTCATTATCTGTGTCAGACCACTCAGCACTGCTGGGCCCATCGCACCTCCACCTGCTCCCTACTGCCCACAGTCAGGTCAGACGAGCCTCCAGCCCCTGTGTGCCTTCACCTGTTCTGACAGCGACCCTTCCTCCCAGGCACTCTCCTGCTGCCAGGCGTGGTCACTTGCTACAGGAGCCACACTGACCCCCTTCCCGGACAGCACGCAGGATTAAGGGGGCTTACTCAGGGCGTTCAGGAGCCCTGGTGGCGTAGTGGTTACACCGCACTGAGCTGTTCACCACAAGGTCAACAGTTCGAAACTACCATCTTGGTTTGAGAGCTGGGAGAAGGGCTTTCTACTCCTATACAGAGTGACAGCCTGGAAGCCCACAGAGGCGGTTCTACCCTATCCTGCAGGGCCGTTGTGAGTCGGCGTGGACTCAGGACAGTGAATTGGGGCTGGGTTAGTGTAGCTGACCAGTCACCAAGATCAGAAAGCAGCAGGCCAGTCATTGGTTCACAGTCACACCCCTCCTCAGCCTGCAGCTAAATCTATCTCTGGACCTCAGCTTCTCAGCCACATGGCGCCTTGGCCTCTGCCCCACAGGTCAGCCAGCCGGCTGCTGCTCGGCCTCTAGTCTAGGCTCTCATCCTCTGCTCCGTCTCAGGATCTTTCAGCCGCCTCCTCCTCCCCTTCACACAGAGTTCGCAGTATGCTCCCCTGACGTGCTCTGGGATCTTTCTCTCTCCTCCGGAGAAGGCTCATCTCTACAGCCAGAGGAGTGGCAGCTAAAACCGACCGGTCCCTTCGATCGGTGTTACGCACACCCTGTTTCATGCTGTTGCTGCCGTTGGGTTCGTCTGGCTCATCTCGGCCCGACGTAACTGCCTAATGAACACGGCCTGGTGTTGCGCCATCCTCGCTGCCACCATGGCATCTGAGCACACCCTTGCAGCCGCTGTGCCAGGCTATCTGGTCGAGGGTCTTTCCCCTTTGGGCTGCCCTGCTGCTTTACCAAGCATGGCATCCTTCTCCAGGTCCAGGCACTGGGCTCTCCAAAGCCCGTAGCCTTGGCAGGCCCCAGAGTCTCAGGACCTGACCCAACCCGTCACCTCCACCCAGAGCAGCCGGTGCTGGGGCCGCAGTCCCCAGTGGAGTGAGGGGGCAGGGGGCACGCTCCGCTCTGACACCCCCCCCCCATGTTTCAGCATACCTTGAAGATTGAGGACTCGGAGGACCTGAAGCATGACTTCGAGCGGCTCAAACAGGCCATGGAGATGGTGGGCTTCCTGCCGGCCACCAAGAAACAGTGAGTGTCTGTGCCCGCCCCCGCCCCACCCCCGCACCAGCCCATCCGCTTTGCTCTCCGGTCAGACAGTGGGCACAGCACCCAGACGCCGGCCCAGTGACAGTGAACGCAGGAAAGGGGCTCACGCCATGAGCCACAAGCCCCGGGTGTGCATGTCAAAACCACCACCCCTTCCAGGAGGGTGCAGGTGGTTATCCCACGTTGAGAAACAGGGTGGCATGTTTACTACAGTCGGGCATCGCAAACCAAACACACACACCCCACACCAAAGATGCCCACGGATGCCCACAGCAGCCTCAGCTAGAGCCATCGGGACACTGTGGGTGTGGGGGGCAGGGAGTGTCAGGTTCACCCCAAAGTACCTCGGAAGAATGCCTGCAGATCTGTGTCCCAAAATAATCAACCTCGGTCGTTGACAACTCCATCAAGAACCACACGGGGTCACCTTGCAGCGGAATTGGCTCCACAGTGATACTAAAGTCAAATCACAGGCCCCCTCGTCGGGCTCTAGGTTCGCTGTGACAAGTGGTCCCACGTAGGCAGCCTGTAAGAGTAGGTGTGTATTGTGGAGGTCCAGATCAAGGTGTCATCAGGACCTTGAGCTGGTGTGCTTAGGTCCCCATCCCCTTGGTGGCCCCAGACATTCCCTGGCTCGGACACGTATCTTCACAGGATGCCTGTCTGCTGCCTGTGGGCTTCTTGCTGTGTCTCTTTGGCTCTTTTTATGAGTCCCCTCTCCAAAGTGATTAGATTTAGGACCCACCCTCCTGTGGGACGAGCTCACAGCTCCCCCCACGAACACCCCACCATCTTCGTCTCTCAGAGCTGCTGGGACAGCTCCCGATGGGGACCTTCAAAGTGGCAGAAACATGTGTTCTCGAAGCCCAGGGTCCAGAGCAGCGCTTCAGGCGTGTTGGTCCCTTGTCCGGTGCCCAGGGCATTTCTTGGTTCTTTGGCTCGCAGATGCTCCCCAGGTGGCATGGGTGGCATGTCTTCCTGCTGCAGTAATCCAGCGTATGTCCTGCCTGGAATGTGGACTCAGCTGTGAGCGCATTAGCATCCCTAAAGCGGTATGGCCTCTCCCATCTGGGGCTGAGGACTCTTCACCAGCAGATACCAGCTCCCCAGGGGGATTTTCTCTGGAAAGGGCCAGAAAGTTAGAGTTCAGACTTTGCATACCAGGCAGCCTCTTGCGTTTTCTTCCTTGTTTGGGTTTTTCTTTTTAATACTCCTTTAAAAGTTCAGAGATGCCCTGCTGGTGCTGGGCTACGAACTGCAAGGAGAGCTGTTCAGACCCACCAGCCGCTTCTCAGGAGAACAACCGGGCTGTCTGCTCCCAGAAAGATTTACAAAGCCTTGGAAACCCAGCTCAGGGTCGCGGTAGGTTTGATTGGTTTGGGGTAAAACCCTAAGAGTCAAAATGGAAGACGGAAACTCACTGCCATCCAGTCGGTTCCGATTTAGAGGGGCCCTCCCTCCAGGGCAGAGCAGCACTGCCTTGTGGGTGCTGGCACTGAGACTAGGGGAGCAAAGAGATGCCCCTTCTACCACAGAGCGGATGGCAGCCCAACACGTAACCACAATGCCACCTGGGTGCCTCCGCCTAGCTTTAGGACCCCCCCTATAAGATCCATCTGCAGCTAGGTGGGACCCCAGCCCAGGCAGCCCGGGGGGGTCTGCAGGCGTTTGGGGTTGGCAATGTTGAAGGATGGAGACCAGCAGAGGGTGGCGGCCATCACAGAGGAGGTTCCAGAACCAAAAGTCAGCAGTGCCCAGAGGGGAAAACTGCTCGCCGGCATGAGACTTGGCAAACTTGGTTCCCTGGAGTGTGTGTGTGTGGGGGGGGGGGGGTGCTGGGGGAGTCCCTGGGTGGCACAAACAATTTGCATTCGCCTCCTAACCACACCCACCCAATGTCGTGGGGAGGAAGGAAGGCCTGGTGACCTACTCCAGGAAAGCTGCCAGGGGGCTCAGGGGTCACTGAAACGCCAGTGACCTTAACATTGATGACACCGCCCCAACACAGATGCACACGGCCTCCCAGACGGTGGTGCTGTGTGGACAGTGGTCTTCTGGGGTGGAAGGAGGGAAGTAGGCACCTCTGGGTCCAACTGAATACCGGGTACTGGGATCTGTACCCACTGTGTTCACACCTGAGGATCGAGTGCGTGTGAGGAACCCCCCCACCCCCATCGCCCGCCCCTGGGAGAGTGAAAAAAAGCCTTATATTTTCCTTTTCCTGCAATTATGAAACACCGTTTCTCTTCCACCCTGAAAACCAAGCCGGTGGACTGGAGAGCACTGGGCTGGCTCCCGGGATGGTGCCCGCAGTTGCATGCTCTCTGGGTGTGGGTTCAACCTGCCCAGGGCGCCTCGGAAGAAAGGCCTGGCAATCTGCTCCCCAGGGGGCCAGCAGTTGGCATGCATCACGATGGCCATGGTATTGGGGTCTGGATGGGGGTCTCATCTTTCAAAGGGATGTGCCTGACCCTGCCCGCCGTTCCGCCCACGCTTTCTCCCCTCGGGACGGTCTCGGCATGGTCCATTCCCGCAGGTTCTACAGAACTGACTGGAAAAGCACCTCCAGGGTCTGACAGCCCTCGCTGTCCAACAGTCATAACTATATTCCAAGGACTATATTGTGTCCGTGTCTAACAGTTACACTCAGTAGACATTCTTCCAGAATTCAGTAGAGACGGCTTTTTGTTAGGTCTCCCCACCCCCCAGCAAGTGTCCAGAGGGCCTCACGTGAAGCCGTGTCCCGCAGGGTGCCCAAGCCCTTGGCGGGAGGAGCCGAGTGGCTCTTCTGATGGGAGGCGCCGGTTTTCTGGAAGTTTCTGTGGCCTGGCTGGCATCCTCCCAACACAGCCCTTTCTTTCCCCCAGGATTTTCTCGGTGCTCTCGGCCATCCTGTACCTGGGTAACGTCACCTACAAGAAGAGGCCCACAGGCCGCGACGAGGGGCTGGAGGTCGGGCCCCCAGAAGTGCTGGACACACTCTCCCAGCTCCTCAAGGTACCAGCTGGCCCAACCGGTGCTTCCTGCCGGCACCATGTCCCTCCCTCATTTCTGGCGGCCAGCCCTATATCCCCCTGGCATAGTCCTCATGTGAGACCCTCCTAGGCGACTGCCCGTAGGCTACATTGATGGCTCTCGGAACCAGGCCAGAAACCTGGCTTTAGCAGAAGTTTAACATAAGAGATTTTGTCTAGCTATCTTCCTATGTGCCTTCTTGCTTACCTGTCTGCTGACCTGCCTATCCATCTACCTGCCTACCATCTGTCTGCCTATCCATCTACCTGCCTACCATCTGTCTGCCTATCCATCTACCTGTCTATCCATCTACCTGTCTACCATCTACCTGT
The DNA here is from genome assembly GCF_050624435.1 of Tenrec ecaudatus. Taxonomy (NCBI): domain Eukaryota; kingdom Metazoa; phylum Chordata; class Mammalia; order Afrosoricida; family Tenrecidae; genus Tenrec; species Tenrec ecaudatus. The sequence goes on from NC_134530.1 coordinate 22,692,143, forward strand.
CTACCATCTTTCTGCCTATCCATCTACCTGTCTACCATCTACCTGCCTATCCATCTACCTGTCTATCTACCTGTCTATCCATCTACCTGCCTATCCATCTACCTGTCTACCATCTACCTGCCTATCCATCTACCTGTCTATCTACCTGCCTATCCATCTACCTGCCTATCCATCTACCTGTCTATCCATCTACCTGCCTATCCATCTACCTGTCTACCATCTACCTGTCTACCATCTTTCTGCCTATCCATCTACCTGCCTATCCATCTACCTGTCTACCATCTTTCTGCCTATCCATCTACCTGTCTACCATCTTTCTGCCTATCCATCTACCTGCCTATCCATCTACCTATCTATCCATCTACCTGTCTACCATCTGTCTGCATACCTACTTACCTACCTGCCTGCCTCTCTGTTCCATTGCTTCTCGGGTGACTGGGGTTCTGTCTCACCCCTCAGGGTGCTCAGCAATATCTAGGGGACAAATCTGGGGCTGGGTGCTACCGGCATTGAGGGCCTGGGGGCGGGGGAGACGACTCCATACTCCGCAGTGCCCACCACAGAGAATGAGCTAGAGTCAGGTGTCACGGTGCACAGTTCGTGGATCCCTGGCCACACTCATGTTCCCAGTGGGACCCGTGAGTTCTCGGCTGCTCCCTGCTCCCCCTCTGCTGCAGGCAGCGAGACACTACTACACCAGGGAGGGGGCTTGGTCCAAGCCCAGGTTCAAGCAGCAGTGGTTTTGAGAGCAGCCGCCAGGGGTGACAAGGCCCAGTGCTGCCCTCACCCCCACGATTCTGTGGCCATACCCTCAGCTGTCAGCCTGGGGAGCGAGAAGTCGACAGCACCCCCAGTGTAGCACGGGTCGCGGGTTGGCTGACCTGAGGTGGGGGGGGTCTCAACTGCCCTCTGGCACAGCCTCTCTGGGTCCCATTGCCCTTCCCTCCAGGCCCAGCAGGGAATGCTGCCTCTCCGACCCCTCCTCACACCTCTCCTCTCCCCTCCTCCCCGCGGGGAAACAGGTGAAGCGAGAGATCCTGGTGGAGGTCCTCACCAAGAGAAAAGCAGTGACCGTCAACGACAAGCTCATCTTGCCCTACAGCTTCAACGAGGTGAGCACAGCCTCGGGCCCCTGCCCTCTTACTGATCAGGTGGGTGGGCACAGGGTGGTAGAGTAGAACGTGGCAGTGTCACTGGTCCTCCTGTGCACATGGGCACGGCACCCACCTGCTGAGATGGCTAACAGCAGCCCAAGGGCCAAATCTGGTCCCCCAGTTGGGAGTGTCAATAAAGTTTCATTTTGCACACTGTCGGTGGTGGCTCTTGTAGCCTCTAGGTGGTGCACATGTTCAGGCGCTGGGCTGCTGGCCAAATATCTGAGGTTCCAGACACCCAGAGGCACTTTGGAAGAAAGGCCTGATGAGGAACATCTCCAACAATCAGCCCCTGAGAACTGTGACACCGTGTGGGGTCAGCAGGGCGGGTCTGGGTCCACAGCAGAGCCCAGCGGTGACCATAGAGGGGGCTGGCCACCAGCACCACAGCGTCTCGCTGTTGGGCCTTTGAAGAAAAGGGTGCCCACCCCTGGGCTCCACGTGGCCTGAGACACCGCTTCCTGGACTCCTAGTCCAAGGGGCTCAAGCCAGACCTCCTTAGCCTTGAAACGGCCACCCCCCCACCGCCTCCGCCCCAGCCAGGTTGTTTTCTTGCTGGAGTGTATTGCAATTTTCACACGGATACAGCTGATCACCAGCGTGACAGAGAGGTGCCCAAGGGGGCAGCTCCTAGTCCGGGCCGGTTTGCTCCCTCAAAGGCTGACTGGGCATTTTAAATAGGCCTCAGGGAGTGGCCCTGGTGGTGGAATGGTTGTGCACTGGGCTGCTAACTACAGGTCAGCTGTTCGAATCCACCAGCAGCTCCTGGGGAGAGAGGTGAGGCCTTCTAGTCCCTTAAAGAGACAGCTTCTCAGAAGCTCCCAGGGGCAGTTCCACCCTGTCCCTGTAGGTCCCTGTGAGCGACCATGAGTCTCATTTGGTCTCGTGGACAACGTAGAGCCCGGGGGTGCGGATGGTGAGTGCATTCCACTGGAGGTGTGGGTGCCCCCCACAGAGGCCCCCCAAGACAGGCCTGGCAAGTTTCCAGGTGGCACACAGCCTTGCAAACTAGGAGCATGGCTCTGCCCTAGACCCACATAGGCTCACCTCAATTGTGGTCGACCACAGCAACAGACTGGACCCCTGGGTGGGACAGGCCTTTAACACGCCCGGCTGCTGACCGCAAGGTGGGGAGCTCGAGTTCACCCAGAGGCCCCTCGGAAGAAGGCCTGGTGACCTTGTGAACAAGCAGCCGTGGAAAACCCCACTGTGACACGGAGCACCCCCACACACACACCCTGCTGCATGGCGGACACAGGGGCCGACCAGACGCTTAGAGGTCCAGGACCACCTGTGACCCCTGTCTGCATGGCGCCCCTCCCCTGTGTCCAGGCCATCACCGCACGTGACTCCATGGCCAAGTCCCTGTACAGCGCACTGTTCGACTGGATCGTGCTGCGGATCAACCACGCCCTCCTCAACAAGCGGGACATGGAGGAGTCCGTGTCGGTGAGCGCCCCCGCCAGGAGACTCAGGGGAGGGGGGAGTCACTGCCACCCACCGGCAGGCCCAGGGTGGGGTAGGGGTGGGAGGGCAGGCTCTGTGATTTGAGGGACCTCCGCCCAGAGTGGACACGAGGGTAAGGTGACCAGACGTCCCAAATTTTAACAATTTTTCCTGCGTCCCGCGGCATTTTTTAAAAATCCCAATCTTTGGAAAGAATGCATGACGAGCTAGGGTATATGGTTTTCGGTTGCCATGTGGCTATTTCGCCAGGATATGAATCTTATCAATGGTGCCCCACCATACCAATGTTGAAATCTGGTCACCTTACATGAGGGGCCTCACAGCAGCCCGGGTCGGTGCCCACTCCCTCTGAGAGCCTTGCAGTCACCCCGCCGCCCCGGTTTGCACAGTGTCTGTCCATTGGGGTGCTGGACATCTTCGGGTTCGAGGACTTCGAGAGGAACAGCTTTGAGCAGTTCTGCATCAACTACGCCAACGAGCAGCTGCAGTACTACTTCAACCAGCACATCTTCAAGCTGGAGCAGGTGAGCCCGTGTGCACGCGCTGCCGCTGCCTCCTCCCACGGAGGGCCGCCCCCACAAGGCCTCTGCCCGCAGAGCGGTCCTCAAGTGCTTCCTCTGCTCCCAAGTTCCAGGCGGGTTTGAGATGTTAAGAGATGGGCGTTGAGAACCCACCACAAGGACCCTCAGAAGACAGAGCTGCTCCGGGAAGGCCACAGCTCGGGAACAACCCCCCCACCACCTGCCTTCAGCACACGGGGGGTGGCCGGGAGTTAGATCTGCCCCCGCTGCCAGCCACCCTTGAATGTGCAGGTGGTTTCCATGGGACTGACCACAGGGACGTGGGAGGGATCCGTCCTGGCCGGTGCGTATTGTCGTCTCTGTGACCGGGTCTTCCTTGACAGGGACAATTCTCAGAAACCAGGAGGTGGGGGGTGAGTGGGGGCTGCCCACAAAGCCAAACAATGGATTTATGTGACCGTTCCCCCAGTTTTAGTCCCAAGCCTTCCGGCTGTGGCCTGATCCCAAGTGAGATCTGTCGCGAGGACACGCGTCTGTCAGGTGCGGTCAGCTGGTCCCGCTGTGGTTAGTTGCCCGCCGTTTAATTGGCTTCAGCTGTGGCCACTCCACACCTCCCATGCCATCCTCACGGTGACCAGCAGAGCAGTCTTCGGTCAGCAGATGTTCTGATGGCCCTCCAGCCAGGGGGCCGTCCCGAGTGCTGTGTGAGACACCATGCGTGGGGAGCCCTGGGGTTTCCGGACTGGATCGCCAGTCTTTCCTCCGAGTCGGCCTCAGTCTGGAAGCTCTGCTGACACTCATCCCCCAGGGGTGACCCCGCTTCCAGCCCCAGTGCAGTACAACTGAGGACAGGTGGTGGCTCACAGACTGGAGCTGGAGGGGGGGAAAAGTACGTGAACTATCCAGTGGATCAGTATCTTTTACACAGACCGAGTGTTAAAATTAATTTTCTATTAATCAGCTGGAAACTTTTCCTTTTTATTTTTTAACATGGCTCTTAGAAAGTTTAGACTTCGTGCCTCCCACATGGGAGGCCCCTGTTCAGTTCCCACCCAGAGGCAGCCCTAACCCACCCAGCAGGTGGAGGCTCACCTGCTGCCAGGATGCTGAGCAAGTGTCAGCAATTTCCAGAGGCAGACAGACGCGGCAGAAAGGGCTGGCGATCGGCTTCTGCAAACCAGCCAGGGACACTCTGGGGATCCCAGTGGGCCTACCCAGAGCTGGTGGGGAGGCCGGTGCAGGAACCAGCGGCATTCCCTTCCACCATGCCTGGGGTCCATTGTGAGTAAGAGGGAGGCCAGCTAGCAATGACTATTTTAAATAAATTTTTAAAAAGACCCCAGGGAGGGGCAGTCTCCCTCAGGGACTCACCTGGGTGTGTCCTTGGTGGAAATCACCGACCTGGGGGCCACATGGTCCCCAGTCACACCCTGGTGACATCAGGGGAGCCCCTGGGCAAGTACTGTAAGCACCTCTCCATCTAACCTACTGCCCACACCCCAGTGATAGCCCCTGACCCCGCCCTGGGGGCCCCGAGGTAACTAGGAGGGACTGCTGTGTCCCCAACCCTGCTTTGGGTGGGCTTCCTTGGACCTCCCGTGTCCAAGCTCCAGCTCAGTGAACCCTGGGCCACCCTGATGACCGCCGGCTAACGGTTTCCCTCCTCGGGTGACCCGTCTGTTTGTGTCTTGTCCCTGAAGGAATGCTCTCTTTAAACAAAGGAAATCCATTGCCATTATGGCAGTTCCAACTCACAGTGACCTAGGGAGGGCTCCCAAGGCTCAATCTTGATGAGACAGCCCCATCGTTCTCCCTGAGTTGGCTGGTGGGTTTGAACTCTCAGCCTCACGGTTAGCAGTCCAGTGGTTGACCCTCCAAGCCAGGCTGGAACAAAAAGCCAAACTCACTGCATGGCGTCAGTGCCGACGCCTGGCGACGCTCATAGGACAGGGTGGAATGCTCCCGGTGAGTTTCCTGAGGCTGGTACTGCTGATGGGGGTAGAAAGCCCCCGTCTTTCTCCCGGAGTGGCTGGTGGTTTCGAACAGCTGACCTTTCAGATGGCAGCCCAACTCATGACCACCAGGCCTCCTCGTTGTCGGCAGCACCTTTTAAATCATTATAATGGCAACAGACGGTGCCTCTCTGCATCAGGGGTCGGCAAACACTGACTCAGGGGCCAAATCCAGCCACACCCTTTTATCAGTGTGTTGGCAACAGTCACTTGAGGGCGACAAGTGGCCCCACAGAGAAGAGTTTCTGGAGCCCTGGCGGCCCAGCGGGCTAAGCGATGGGCTGCTGGCTGAGAGGTTAGAAGTTCAAGCCCACCAGTGCCCTGAATCCAGACACAGGAGAGAGCTGAGCCACCGTCTCGGAAACCCTGGAAACAGGCCTCTGCCCTGTCCGGTCGCCATGAGTCGGCACAGAGTGCAGCAGTGGGTTTGGTTGTTGTTCACAATCAACTTTGTTTGTGTAAATAAATAAGATCATTTTATTGGGGCTCTTACAGCTCCCAGGCATCAGTTGTATCGAGCACATTTGTAATATGTTGCCGTCGTTATTTCCTGAACATTTACTTTCTATTGGACCCTGGTTTTCAGCTTCTCTTTTTACCCTTCCCCCCACCCTTGTGACCCCTTGATAAGTTATAAATCATGATTCATTTCCTATCTTACACTGACCGCCATCTCCCTTCCCCTGTGGTTTCTCCCCGCCTTCCCCCTACCCTCCTGGTATTGCGACTCCCATCTCTGTTCCTGAGGGGTCAATTATCTGACCAGGGTTCCGTGTGTCCTGAGCTCTTATCTCTACCTGTACACGCGCTCCGCTCTGGCCCAGAGTGAGAGACATCACTGGGGTCACGGTAGTGGGAGGTGAGGAAGCCTCAAGGAACAGAGGAACATTGTGTGTTTCATCAGTGCTGGACTGCACCCTGGTTGACTCATCCCTTCCTTGCGACCCTTCTGAGAGGGGATGTCCTGCTGTCCCCAGTGCAATTGCGGTTATGGTTCTTTCAGCCCCTGCTGTGGGAGAAAGATGGGGCTTTCTGGTCCCGTAAAAACTTGCCGTCTTGGAAGCCCACGTGAGCAGCTCTACCCTGTTTCCTGGGGTCCCTGTGAGTCAGTCACCTAATACCAGTGAGTGTGGTGTCTCAGAGCAGATAGTGAACCCCGCCTCTGCTACGAACAGAAAGGTCCAAAAAATCAGTGCCCTAGAACCCCGAAGGAGCACACTGCTCTGATGCCCACGGGTGGGGGTGGGGGGTGTCACCGGGATCGGGTCGCTCTGCCCCCAGCTGGCAGAGAGACTGGCTTTCACCCCCCCACTCTGCTCAGCCTTGGCAGGCTACTCACTGCCCCACGTCCACCCGCAGGAGGAGTACCAGAGCGAGGGCATCAGCTGGCACAACATCGACTACACGGACAACGTGGGCTGCATCCACCTCATCAGCAGAAAGCCCACTGGCCTCTTCTACCTGCTGGATGAGGAGAGCAGGTGAGGGAGGACCTGGCTCTGGGTGGGGAGCCCCCCAGTGGGCAGCGTTATGGTACCGAGGAGACGTGGGCCGCCCAGTGTATGAGACCCACTATAGGGACGGGCACGCGTTCTGTCAGTTGGCTCCAGGGAGGATCTTGGGCAAACTTCTGGGCATTCCACATCGGTGCCTAATCTGTTCCACGAGTGGATGGGTTTAGGGCCTCTGGAACATCACTATACCCAGCCACCCCCATGTGACTCCCGGAGCCCAGGAAGCTGGGTGAGCCTCTGTAAGCATTGGCCAAGAATCTTCTGTCCACCGCACCCCACCAGACCTCCCCAGAAGCCTCCCTCGAGCAAGCAGTGGCTTAGCTTCACTAGAAAAGTGCCTCTGCCTGGGCTCTGTTCCGTGTTAAAGAACCACCTGCAGGGACCCTGGTAGCGTAGTGGGTACGCACTGGGCTACTAACCGCAGGGTCAGCAGCTCGAAACCACCAGCCGCTCCTCAGGAGAAGGATGAGGCTCTGTGCTCCTGTAAGGGTTTCAAGCCTGAGAAACCCATGGGGGCAGCTCTACTGTAATTCGAGATTGACTTGATGGCAGTCACTTTGGTTGGTTGGTTTTCTACGAGACCACATCAGCTTGACCACAACCACTGAAAGGTTAGATAAGAGCCTTGCCTGTGGGTGTACATGTTTTGGGTGTGGGGGGGAATGATGACCCCTGGGTGTCATGGGTGTGTGTGGTTGAATTAGATGCATGGAGACTGGGGTGCTCTGTATTCTCGACCACAGTAAAACCAGACCACAACACATCAGCCTTCCTGGCCTTGGGGTTCAGAGAGAGCTAGCTGGCAGAAAAATCATTTAAAAAGCCGTTGATTAGGGTTTCACTGACAGGACTTCCAACAGAGGGAAACCCTCTCCCCAGGGGACCATGCCCGCAGCCAGAGCGGCTCAGGGCTCCAGCATGCACTCAGCAGACAGTTCCACCCACAGAGCTCTGCCCGGCTCATGGGGGCCATGGGGTCTCAAACTGCTTCCCCTGGCTGCCAGCGGCGGTAAGGCCAACAGGCATTGGTAAAGTGCCTCACTCACATCACCAGCTGCAGGCCTGATGTAGGGGTCACCATGATCAGGTCTCCAGGGCTAGGGGCATCTTGGGTGAACCAGACACAGCTCCTACCCCGTCCCCACCCGTGACAGAAAGCCCCAGGTAGGGAACCTTCTGATGCAAGAAAGGGCGGGCAGGTGGGAAGCCCCCAGGTTCACATGGGGCCGAGCACCCCGGACGGGACCTGGTTGCATTTAAAACACAGCTGTCTGTAAAGTTGGGCAAACAGTTGCAGGCCACCCTGGGCCAGGTGTCCCATTGCTCACCTATAAGGTCATAACTCACAGCTGTGGGACGGCGCGTCTCAGGTGTGCATCGGCCAGTGGGAAAGGGGCCCCTGGGCGCTGCACAAGGGGGGCTGGTGACATTGGGGGTGACCCATCAGGCTGCTAACCGCAAGGTCAGCAGTTCGGACCCACCCGCTGCTCCGAGGGAGAAACCCACAGGGGCAGCTCTGCCCTGCCCTGCAGGCCTCGGTGCCAGGCGTTTGGTTGGAGAGAAGTGCACTGAGTGTGTTCGGTGGGGGGGGCACACGGACAGTACGCTCGGCCACGAACTTGGAGTTCAAGGCCCCCCAGAAGTGCCTCAGAAGAAAGACTTGCTGACCGCTTTCCGAAAGCCAAGCCACGGGGGCACCCGCCGGAGCACAGTCCAGCTCTGACCCGCCCCGGGGTCACCCAGCGCCAGGGTCTGCCCGGCGGCAGCCACCGCTGGGGTGTCTTTGAAGCGTTTCCGACTGCAGGGTTCTGTAGCGCCTGCAGGCCAGCGTCTCACTCCCAGCTCACGCTGCCTGTAAGCCAGGCCTGGACATTGGCCCTCGCAGCCACAGAGCCTTCACACACGCACACCCTGCTGCCCCACGCCCCCTCCAAGCCGGGTCCACCCAGAGGCTCAGACACTGCCTCTCCCCCTCCTCTCCACTCCCCCGTCTGGGGTGAGCTTGGCAGAATGGGGGCTGGGCAAGGCTGCCGTGACATTTCCCTCCAGGGTGGCGGCACCACCAGGTACAGGAGCCCTTGATTCTGGCCCCACCAGCCCTCCCCCTGGACAGAACAGAATGAGTCTACCTCTCGGCCACACCCTCAATCTGCAGCCAGATGGCCCCTCCCAGGACAGTCGAGGGACAGGTGGGCCTAAGGCCAAAAGCAGGCCTCTAGAAAATAATGGGGACCCCCCACAAACCAGGCACTCATCTGTCCAGCATCTCTGAGGTCTCCAGATGGAGCCTCGTCCCCCAACCCCAACGGGGGTCCCTGAGTTTTCAGCTCTGGACCATCTGTGTCCGGGAGACCTGACACCATGTCTCTGGCTTCTCTCACAGGCCGAGGTGGCTGCATAGTCCGCTGCCTCAGGCATGTTGTACAGTTCAGGCCTCTGCTGGCTGCAGGGGGTCCCCCGTGTGGACAGACCACACTGTTCCACCGTCACCTATGCAGGGACACAGGGTCATCTCTGAACCCAGCTGCTGTGCACCATTTTCAGTTCTTGGGGGGGGAGACAACTAGGCTGGGAGTTGGGGCAGGGGCTCAGAGTAGTTTTGTATTCTTTGGGGAAACTGAGCCCCCCCCCCCCCAGCAGCTGTTCCATGTTACAGTCATGGAGGAGGGGTTCACAGACTTGGAAATGCCCACCTCGTCCCCTCCAGCCTCTTCCTAGCAGGTTGGCAGATGCAGCCGTAGGCCCAGCCAGCAGACCTCCACATGCTCACCGCGGGCAGCACTGCCCACCCACTGTTCATTTCCCTGCCTGTTGTCCTTCACAAGAGCGCCCCACCCACTGCATGGAGTGTTCTGGCATCCGCATGCCCGCCCAGGCACCCGAGCATGAAGGCCAGATCACAGACCCGCTGGCCCTGGCCACTGACCTCCTTGCGTTCCGACCCCAGCTTCCCGCACGCCACCAGCCAGACCCTGCTGGCCAAGTTCAAGCAGCAGCATGAGGACAACAAGTACTTCCTGGGCACGCCCGTCCTGCAGCCTGCCTTCATCATCCAGCACTTCGCCGGCCGCGTCAAGTACCACGTCAAGGTGGGTGCCCAGGCTGGGCGGCGGGGCATGTGCTGGGCACCTGACTGGAAACGTGGGCGGTTGGATAATGTCCATCAGAAGAGAGGCCCCATGATCCAAAAGTCCTGCAGAGCATAGCTCTGCTCTGATGCCCAGGGGCCCGCTCCGTGTCAGGCCTGCCGTGGGTGACGGTTCCAGTATCCAGGATGACTGCCTGAGCCCTGGTGGCACAGTGGTTGAGGTCGGTTGCCGGTTCAGAATCACCTGTGGCTCGATGGAGGAAAGAGCTGGTAGCTTGGGAAACCCCGCAGCGCGGTGCTTCTCTGCCCTGTGGGGCCGTGGTGAGCAGGGTCGCCAACTCAATAGGTTGAGTGCAGTCCCCAAGTGGTGCAGACAGCGAACTTGCCCGCTTGCTAGGCGAACAGTTGGGAGTCCACCCACAGGAGCCACGGAAGAAAGGCCTGACCACCTGCTCCCCAGAACTTGGCCCTTGAAAAGCTGTGGCACTCAGTCCTACTCTGACGTACATACCTGGGGTCCAAGTCCAGAGCAGCAGTTTTGGGGGGCATTTTGTTGTTTGTTCCCCATGTTAGATTCCGGGCAAGCTTCCGGGGCCACTGACCCTGCACCATCCCCTCACATGACTGTCAGAGGCCCCTGTGTGGCCCTGCCCACAGCCACCCCATCTCGTCCTCCCCCACCAGGACTTCCGGGAGAAGAACATGGACTACATGCGGCCGGACATCGTGGCGCTGCTGCGGGGCAGCGACAGCTCCTACGTGCGGGAGCTCATTGGCATGGACCCTGTGGCCGTCTTCCGCTGGGCGGTGCTGCGGGCCGCCGTGCGTGCCATGGCCGTGCTGCGGGAGGCTGGGCGGCTGCGGGCCGAGAGGGCTGAGCAGGCTGCAGGTGAGTGAGCAGGGAGCCCAGCTCCGGGGAGAGTTGTCAGCTGATGCCGGGCAGCGGCCTCACACACCTTGGGCCAAAACACCACCAGGGCCTGTGCCCTCCCCACGATCGGGTCCCTGGAGCTCTTTCTGGAGTCGGTCACAGGCCTTTCTTCCCAGTCCAACCTGGCCTGGAAGCTCCACTGAAACCCGCCCAGCATCAGGGCCGCACACCACCCCGCTTTCCACCCACCCCTCTCCCCAGGCCCCGCCAGCCAGAGTCCACTTTGTGCGGTTTGCCTGCTCTGGAGTCCAGTGTGGCCCGTTTTCAAGGTTCACCCGCAGTGCCTGTTCGCACGTGTTCCGTTTGGGCACTGGGTTGTGACCTTTGGTTTTCCCTGACAGTTTGGATGGTTCTCGATCTGCCGCACGCTCCTGACAGCACGTGCAGCCTCGCCATCCTTGCTTTTAGCACGCACTCTGGCTGGACCTCTCCCCCGAGCAGTCCGCGGTCTCTGACTGCCTCACCAGCGCTACAGTTCAGTCGTGTCTATTCTCCGGCCTTCCTTAGGCGGCGTCCCACCTTCCCGTGCACAGGAGGCACGGGAAACATCGGGGCTTGGGTCAGGCACACCTCAGTCTTCGAAGTAACATCCTAGCTTTTCCAAACCCTATGGGACCATTTCCTTCAACCACCACGGGCCCACCGGGAGCCGGTGTCCACGCGGTGGCAGTTGGTGAAGGCTCACAGCCCCCTCTGCAGAGACCAGGCAACTGGCCCTACTATGTCCACTCTGTCCCCAGCAGGCGCAGGCAGCTCCAGCGTCCGGAATGCCCCAGGAGAAGCATCGAGAACGGCCAGCACACCGTCAGAAAAGCTGTACCGGTGAGCAAGACGTCCGCCCGTCCACCCTAATCCTCGCAGGGACACTGGTGCCACACAGGGTTAAGTGCTCGGCTGCCAGCCGAAAGCAGGGCTGCGGTCCAATTCTGCAGACCCCGGAGCAGCTCACCCACACCCCCGGGGTGGCCTGAATCGGCAAGGCTCTGCAGCGCCAACAGCCATTTCCTGTTGGAAGCCTCCAGGTTCCCACGCAGATTTGGCCTATCATTTCAGACAAAGTTACTCAGCGCCCGCCTGGCCATGAGAAAGGTTCTTAATCTTGCCCCGATGTAGCATGAAGTGCGGGTGTCTGCGCTTGCAGGCCCCCCTAGATGGTCCCAAGGAGCCCTGGTGGTGGACTGGCTGTGCTTTGTTGGGCTGCTAACCCCAAGGTCAGCACTACGAGACCCCCAGCCCCTCCCCCGGAGAAAGAGGAGGCTTTCTGTTCCCATCCACAGCTAGTCTCAGGAACTCACCGGGGCAGTTCCTGTCCTGCCCTGCAGGGGTCACTGTGTCTGCCTCGACTCCGTGGCTTTGTTTTTAGGTTTGAGTCCTTCCAGCACCCTGTCCCTAGGCCAGGGGTTCTCAAACTTCCTCAAGCCACGGCCCTTTCAGACAGTCCCTCGTGTGGTCCTGACCCCCCCCCCCCACCATAACATTATTTTTGTTGCTACTTATCGCTGTCATTTTTGCTACTTTTATGAATCAGGCAACCCCTGTGAAAGGGTTGTTTGCCCCCCAAAGGTGTCGCAACCCACAGGTTGAGAACTGCTGCCCTAGGGGGACACGTGGCCCACGCCTCTAGACAGACAGCAACTCTTAACACGACCCCACCTAAAGCCCACCTTCCGCACCAAGGCAGGCTCTGCACCCCAAGTGACAGGTGGCATTTGAACAAGCCCACCTCCACACAGCCCACCAGGGAGGCAGGGCGTGCTCACCATTAGCTGGGGTGATCTTTCCCGTGGCCGTGGGGCCGCCGTGAGGATGTCAAGGGGCTAAGACCTCCTCCCCTCTGTCAGAAGTCCCTGGGCAGCACAAACTGTTTGCACTCAACTACCAAAGGTTGAGAGTTCAAATCCACCCAGCAGTGCCTTGGAAGAAAGGCCTGGCAGTCTGCATCCACTAAGATTTCAGGCAAGGAGACCGTTTGGACGGTTCCGCCCTATCACTCACGGGGGCGCCATAGGTCAGAACCCTTCCAATGGACCTGCCCCCATGTACCCAAGGACATACTGGTGCCTGGAGATACGGGACCAGCGCACGTGAGGTAGGACCCCCTCAGTGCAGTGAAGCAAGGCCACACTGGACAGATGCCCACGTTGCAAAGCCGGGGAAGAGACGCTGCCCACATCCCTGTAGAGCTGGGCAGGCTGAGTTGGAGCCAGGCAAGGAGGGCAGGTGGGGTCAGCCAACCACGGGAAGGTCAGAAGCGAAGGCCCTAAGGCCGGCCTCGTGCCTGTGTCCTTTCTCAAGACCCCCGGGACTCCTGCTCTGAAGGCACACGGGGTCATTGTCCTGCTTTTAATAGGTGTGTTATTTCTAAGTTGGCTTTTTCACCCCAAAACAGACAGACACACCCACACCCACTCCCCGGCCTCTCCCGGGCCTGAGGACCACCCCATCCCCGCCCTGGGGGGGGGAGGGGCCTCCATTTGACACAGCTCCTCCCTTTCAGCGGCTCAGTGCTAGATTTCTCACTTGACGGCTCTGAGGAGTTCGATATTAATGCTTTCGAAGACATCATTGCTTTCTATGAAAGCAAGAAGTAAGTGTGCTCCGGCCTCTGAGCCCGAGCCCAGGGAGGCACAGGAGGGGCCGGCCCACCGCCCGGGCAAGGAGAGAGCAGAATGGGCAGCAGCGGGGTGCAACGTGCTGGCCAGATTTGGCCCTGGTGGGAGGGGGAGGGGCTTAGCGACAGTGACCCCGGGCACGGAGGAGGCGTCCACTCACGGCGCAAAGCGTGATGCCTCTCTTGTCTTTGCTCTGTGCCTCCCTGGAGAAGGAGGGCCTGGAGGTAAGTGTGGCCCCGGGCCGGGCACGCCATCTGGATCACGCCGCCTGGTGCATGGAACACAGATGGGGGGTGGGGGCCACGCTCAGGCCTTCCCCCCCGCCGCCTTGAGCTCAAACGTGCACGTGAAGCAGTCCACCCCAACACTCGGGGGTCCTTCCAGAAAAGTCCTACCAAGGCCTTCCTGGTCCCTGTAGTCTAGCAACTCCCTTGGAAAGCATCCGATTTTCCTCTCTGAACGCCCATCAGGCATTGGAGTGGTCAGCTCTGGCCAGCAGCAGCGGTTGGACACAATGAAACTCATCAGATAGATTCATTTCAAACAGGCTCTAGTCCCCCACCCCTGCCCCCCACGGCACTGCCGCCCTCCACCTCCGGGTCATCCCCTGGTGTGAGGCCACCCTGTGTGCTGGGTGTTGAGCAGCCTCTCAATAGCACCCCTTCCCCTGTGTCCCCCAGGTGCGACAGCCACAAATGTCCCCAGACCTGGCCAGCATCTGCTAGGCGCAGATCGGCTGTAGCTGAGAAGCACCCTGTTAAACTCTGGCCTGGATGTCCAAAATTACCTCCCTCCCAAGCTCCCAGACATAACCACACGGGTGACTGGGAGCGGCCTCTGGTTCCCAGCAGACCCTCGGTCTCAACTCTGCTGGCAGCTGCTCTCAGAGAGGGGGTCAGCCCCCCTCCAGGCCGATTCCCCTCCAGGCCCAGGAGGAAGGTGCCAATCACACTTGCATGTTTCAGCTCCGGCAGCCCGGGGAACGGCATGGGACCCCGTGGTGGCGGGCCTGCCGCTCTAACTCGGTCTTCTCTCTGTCACTGAACTCACCCCTCACCCCCCAGAGATTTGCATGACCAAATCATCAAGACCATCAAGGGGCTGCCCTGGCAGGGCGAGGACCCCCGGCGGCTGCTCCAGTCCCTCAGCCGGTTCCAGAAACCCAGGGCCTTCATCCCGTGAGTCCCGCCCAGAGCTGCAAGGCCCCCCCCCTCCTCCCAAACACCCCGAAAGTGCAACAACTGCCCCGCCATGCCTGTGGCCAGCTCGCCCGTACGCGCCCTCCAGCTGCTAAACACTACACCCAGCGCTCACGTCTGCAAAGCAGCTCCCAGCTAACCCACTTCATCGCCGGCGGGGTGCCTACCTGCCCGCCCGCACGTGTCCCCGTGGCAGGCAGAGCGAACAAAGCTTGCTCCTGCTGCTATCTGAGCCGGGCTTTCCCAGAGAAGCCGAACCACAGGGAGCTTCTATGTGGATGCGCAGGGAGAGTGGGGTCTGCCTCATGGGCTTGGCCACGCACTGTTGTGGGGACTGGCAAATCCAAAACCCCTCAGTCAGACCTCAGGCTCTGGGAGAGTCCTGCAGGCTCGAGTCCTGAGACCCCAAGGTCAGAGGTCAAGGGACAGGATGAAAGCGGGCTGAGAGAGAGAACAAGTTCCGATAGAATCAACCCATACCCTGAGGGAGCTCCCCTTTCTAACCGATGGGTGAATTATCCGGGCGACTTGATGGAAAGTGACTAGGTCCCATTGTAAAAAAGCAGCCACAGATGAGCCTAGTCACACCTGGGCCTTCGTGAGCATCTAAGGAAGTCTTTCTGCAAGGAGCGAGGGAAATTTAGGGGTCTCCACCCAAGGCAAGCTTGGAAAAGTAGAGGGGCAGTCAGGAGGAGGAAGGCCCTTCAGGTAAACTGACCAGCGGCCTCATCGGGGCCACACACAGCAGAGGGTGTGAGGGCAGCCTGGGCCGGGCTGTCGCCTTCTTTCCTGCACGGGGTCGCTGAGTCGGAACCGACCCAACAGCCACCACGCAGGCCGCGGCTCCATTTGCAGATAACAGTAGACTAGGACCCCAGGTTGGTCCTGATGCCCAACTGCCAACTTGCCGAGGGACGTGACCCGGAAATCACCGAGGGCGCACTTGGCATGAGCATGGTGGTCCTCAATGCCTGTGTGGCACCAGCCCAGTGCCAGGTCAGGCAGCTCAACCAGAAGGCTCCCACGGTCATGGCCGGACCTGTAGGGGCCACTCTGGGCTCAGACCAGCCAGGAGCCAGCCTTGTCCCCGCCAGGGAGCCAGTTTGAAAGTGTGGGTTGCGGTACCTTTCTCAGCCCCACGCAAGCTCCACTCTGAACAGAGCGTCGGAAGTTCAAGCCTACCCAGAGGCAGCACAGAGAAAGGCGGGGTGGAGGGGAGGGAGGGAATCAGCCGCAGCCACCCCAGTTCTTGTGTGTTTGCCCCCAAAGGGGTGGAGAGGCAGCCTCACACCCCAGGGCCTCTCGGGTTCTGGGGGGGGGGCACCTGGCGCTGGCATCTGCGCTGCTGCTTGGGTCCCTCAGCCAGTCTGTAACCCGAGCCAAGCTGCTCTTTCGTGAAATTGCTTTGTGTACAAGGTTCAGTGGCATGTCTCAGCACATGGGTGGGGAGGGCGCAAAGGTACTGACCCCCCTCCCTCCCTCAGCCCCAGGACCAACTTCCGTCTCTCCCACCAAGGCCGTCCCAGTCCACCCACACCATGCACAGCAGAATAAACGCCGCCCAGACCCTCCCCGGGTTGCTGTGGATCAGACCTTGCCATCCACAGGGCTTTCCTGGGCTGGTCTTCAGAAGGTCGCCAGGCCTTTCTTCCTAGTGCATCTTAGCCAGGAAGCTCCACTGGCACCTTCTCCTCGCTGGCGGGCACGTAGGCAGTGCCTGCCGGGAAACCGAGCCCCTTGGACATCTTTCCCAAGTGTAGCAATGGAGCGGGGACACCCGCTGGGCAGACACACTGCTCTGGCCTGCCGTGTGCTTGTTTTTGCATGTGTGGCAACGTCAGATGCAGGCAGTACTCCCAGCTCACGACGACGGGCTTCCTTCCGTTCCAACAAGTCGTCTTGAGCCAGTCCACTCATACCCGCCCCCGCCCCCCGTGCATACCTTTTTTATTTTAGGTGTCCATCATCATTGCCCTTAATTTAGCAGCGACTTTGTAAGTCCTACCCTTATTTATCTTTAGGGACTGAAGACGTTACATGTTAACTAAGAGAGAAACATGTCCCTTAAAAAAAACAGACAAGGCTGGCATTTTGTCCGTTGCCATGGTGACATCCCTCCCACACCCCCGTGCAAGGTTCCGGATTATCCCTGGGAGTGAAGGTCAGAGTACGTGGAGAGATTTGTATGGATGGTCCCTTTGGGTGCCCCAATGCGACATGGGGTATGCGTTACTGGCCGCATGTACCCACTCACCCACCCCCAGGTAAAGATGGCACGCGTGTGTTCCACCATGAATGCCAGGGACAAACGACATTTCCCACGCCAGCCTGTCCTCCACGTCTGCAGCTCGGAGCTGCACAGATTTTCACCTCTGTTTGTCCCTGAGCTCACGGCCTCGGAATTCTGCTGTGGGCCCATCCCGTCGACCCAGCTCCCCTCTCACCGGGGAGACCATCGACAACTAGCCTAATGATTGGCTGTTGGAACCCATCCGTGGTGCTGCGGAAGAAAGGCCTGGCTCTCTTGTGTATGAGGATGAGCTTTTCCAGCCCATTGTTGGTCAGTCAGCCCCTCTTCCCCCTGATAACCTAAGGGACATACACACTCACAGAGAGAGAGAGGCCCTACCCGTCTACCAGAAGCAGAGGTCAGCCCCTGAGAGGAAGCCTCCCACCCACCCCGCTCCTTCCCCGGGGTCCCCACGGCCTGGCAGTGGCAGCCTTGTTGCACTTCCTCTTCCTTCCACTCTGCTCTCGCCTGGTCTAACCCGCAGAGCGCGGCTTGCTCTACTAACTCCAACACCGCGCTGCCTTCCTCTCATTCACGAAACCATTTTTAATATTTCGACAGGAAAAGTAAAGGTATCAAACAAAAGCAGACCATTCCCAAGGTAAACACTCGCGGCTCCCCCAAAGACGAACTCTCTCGACCTTGCTCCTTGGGGGAGGGGGGAGCACCTGGCTGGAGGCGGTGTCCCAGAGAAGGACAGACAGATGAGGCGGGTGGGGAAGTGACTCTAACTTCCAGAGCTTCTTGGAGACCTTCCCCCTCACAAGTCACCTCTCCCCACCCTCACTACACCCCCTTTTTTTATTCCTTAAATGTTGAAATTACTTGTGAGCTGCCTTTGGGCTCTCGGCAGCAGATGCCAAGGAAGGGACTCATGCATGATGTGGGTACTGGGGAGCTCCTGAACCTGGGGCGTGGGGAGGATGGGCAGGAGAGCATGCGCCCCACTGGCTGAGCCCACTCCTCAGCCTGGTCTGTAGGGAGCCCTGGAGCATAAGCAGACCTCAACTTGCCCAGTCCAGTGGCAAGGGGCTTGCGGTTAGACCTCCCACATGGACCCATCATGAGCTACAGGACACGGCCCCTCAGTGAAGGCAGTTCTGCCAGGAAGGAGAGAGAACGGGGTCCAGCCCCACAGCTGGGAGCGCTCCCCAGCTGCTTCTCCTTCTGGAAACTTCAGGAAGTTTCTAGATGCACGAGGACAGTCTCAGTCTGGCCAGCCACTGGGAGGGAGTCGGGGGTCAGCTGGGCAGCCCGTGGGTAGCACAGAAGGGGAAGACCCAGTAGCCATGGGTCACCCACATGACCCTGGGAGGGAGGTAGCGACTAAGCCTGACAAGAGGACACTGCTGCCGAGGGCCAACCTCGGGACTGAGACGGTGAACCTTTGCGTCCTTGGGGGAGGGCCACGCCCGTTGGTGCTGGGCAGGGCAAGCCAGACCCCAGACCCTGCCCATTTGTCCTAGAACCTGTTGGACTCCAAGTCCCTGAAGCTCATCATCAGCATGACGCTGCACGACCGCACCACCAAGTCGCTCCTGCACCTGCACAAGAAGAAGAAGCCCCCCAGCATCAGTGCACAGTTCCAGGTGGGCCGCGGGGGTGGAGGCACGGGGGCAGGGTAGCGAAGCAGACTTCAACACAGACTTACCTGGGATCCCGAGCATGTCCCACGGCGACTCGGCTGGCGTTTGTGCTGGAACATTCTCTGTGCCGTGTAGGATGTTGCGCAGCATTCCTGATCCCCACTCACTCGGTGCCCCCAGTTGTGGCACCCCAGAAAGGCCCCCAGGTATCCCCCGTGTCACTCGGGAAGTGGGGAGCTGGGGTCGCAGGGGTGGGAGAACCACCGGGCCATGGGCCTTATAGTCCGCACATTGTTTAGTGGATTCAAGACTGCATAGACGTTCTCAGGTGCTGCACACCTTTAAATGCACAAACTGAGTGGAGAGGGGTGAGGCAGGAGGGCTCCTCAGGGGGAATTTACTCTGGTGTGTGGTGTGAGGGAGGGAACACCTCCGTTGCTTCCGCCCCCACAGAGGGCAGCAGCATGTCCTCACCGCCGCACCTCGAACGTCTGGTTCCAGATCATTCTCTGTGGTGGGGCCATGCTGTGTCCTGTTGGCTGTTGAGCACTGCCCCTGGTCTCTGTCCATGTGTATTAGTCTGGGCTGACTAAGAACCAGATTCATGGACACTCGTGTATAAGAAAGAGCAGTTGAATATGGAGACAACATCGGAGCCTAGTCCAGATCAAGTCCATGAGTCCGATATTAGCCCATGTGTCTGACAGCAACCTAGAAAGTGCCCTTCAGACTCACGAAACACATGCAGTGACGCTGAATGCAGGAAGATCGCAAGCCAGTGGGTGGGAAGTCTTGTGGATCCAGTGGCACTATAAGTATCTCAGCTCTAGCAGGGGTCTCCATGTGGCTTCTCCAGCCCCAGAGTTCTGGCTCTATCAGCCTCTCCCCATATGTCTTCTCAAAAGGGGTACCTTGCGGGCGTGGGGGGGGGATCTCCCACCTCCCAGGAGGAAGACAGGAGTTCCCAGAATCCTCAGGAGAAGGCCATGCCCTCACAGGCCTCACTGGCTCTGACCTGATTGACAGGCTAGACTCCACCCCTTCCCTCTTAATCCTCTCAAATTGACAAGCGGTTATATAACTACCACACCATTAGATGCCAGAAACCCGCACACAGAGGCTCCTACACCACACGCGTGTTCTCTCCACCCCCATGGCGACCATGGCACCCACAAACCCCTACAGTGACCTCCCAATGTCCTCTGGGGCGGAAGTGCTCTGGGCAAGGACCAGTGGGCCACAGGCCGCGTGGCCAGCACATTGGTTGACCCAGCGCCCAGCTGGATCACTGGTCCCATCCGGCCTTTTCCTGGCTTCCAGGAAGGAGGACAGGCTTAGAGGGAGGCCACAGCTGTCCACCTCACCATTTGTCTTCTCGTTCCTTCACCGTCTCCCGTCTGAGTGCCATTCCCACCCATGCTGTTAGGAGACCTTCAGGGCACACCTGCAAGGTTGGGGAGCGTCACTGTCCACCGCAAGACACACACCAGCCCAGTGGTTCCCACGCCTGCCATTCGGTCACCTAGATCGTTCTCGGAGCAACAGCCTGCTCCCCTCGCTGCTCTCACCGAGCCTCGCGGGTTGCCGTTGCCACTCCTTAAAGAAGCACAGGGCTCAGGCAGGGCGACTACTCAGCCGCTCGTGAGCGTCTGTGTGAATCCAGAAGCCTGGCTGGGTCTGAATTCCCAGGACGCACTTGGCCCTTCCACGTGTGTTTCCGACAAGCAGCACGCGGGAGGTGGCTCTTGGCTCTCAAGGGCGGCAAGGGCCCCTAGGGACTCCCCAGCACGGGGCCACCTCTTGACCATAACCTGTGACTTCAAGTGCTGCGGCCTAGGGCCTGTGTTGTGACTCATATCCCCTGTGGCAAGTGGCATGCTCCGGGCACTGTCAACGCTCCCGGCTCAGCAGTCTTCTCCGTCTCTCCCTAGACGTCCCTGAACAAGCTCCTCGAGGCGCTGGGAAAAGCAGAGCCCTTTTTCATCCGCTGCGTCCGCTCCAACGCAGAGAAGGTGAGGGTCCGGGGGTGTTGGCCTTGGCACTGACCCAGTTCCCTGGGTGTCCCCCCTGACGGCCCAGGGCGGACAGGCACAGCCTTAATGTCCCGTGCGTGTGGCTCATTACAACCACTTTGAAGGCAAGACCATGGGGGCGTCCGGTGGGGAAGGGGCTCAGAGCCACAGACAAGGCACTGGCAGGTCAGAGCTCAGGGGTGGGGAACAGGCAGAGGGTTGGCAGGATGTCTGTGTGGAGGATCACAGACGAACGATGGGCAGTGTGGGGAGAGAATGGAGTGGACGAAGCTGGAGACGCTCCTGCCTCCCCAGCACAGGTGACAGTCGGGCTGGGTGGTCAGACAGGTTCTGGGTGACGATCAGGCTGGGGCTGTGGGTGAGGGCACCCTGGAAACGAGCGCCTGGGCGCCCGCCCACCCGCCATTTCAGAAGGAGCTGTGCTTCGACGAGGAGCTGGTGCTGCAGCAGCTGCGCTACACGGGCATGCTGGAGACGGTGCGCATCCGGAGGTCGGGCTACAGCGCCAAGTACACGTTCCAGGTACGGCACGTGCCCACACACAAGTGGATGCTCACACGTGCAGGCGCACGCAGACACGCACCGTCAGAATAAACCGTGTCCCGTCCATGCCCTCCTGAGCCCAGCGTGGCAGCCACCATGTGGACCCAGCTCGTGAGGGCCTTCTTCTTTCTCACGGTCCGTGTGCTTCGCCGGGCAGACGTCCCGCACCGGAGACCGTTCCAGCTCCAGGCGAGCCCGCAGGGCAGGAACAGGCCTGACCAGCCGTGTGCTCGCGGCCACTGTGGCCACCACTGCGCCAGTCCAGCTCAGTGAGGTGCCTGCTTTTCTTGGCCGATTGCCCACTTTACCAGTTTTCCGTTGGTTTGTTTTTAGTACAAGCAAAGCCAGTGTCACATTACTGGGCACAACCAGGACCAAAGCTGGGGTGCAGGCAGAGAGGGCCACGAATGTCCACACCACGGTGCTGAGTGCCATAAATCAGTGCTTCCTCCATCTCGTTCACAGGAGCTCTCTAGACCAGGCGCACGTCCGCGGGTCCCGGGGCAAGAGGAGGCGTGTTTAGGGGGCCATGGTGTGTTTATGGGGTGGGAACAAAGGCAATGCGTCGTGTGTTCCCATCCCGCCGATGCCGACCCTCTAGGACAGGGTAGAACTGCCCCTGTGGGTTTCCGAGACTGGAGCTCTTTACCAGAGTAGAAGGCCCCCGTCTTTCTTCCTCGGAGCTGATTGACATCCAGCAGAACTTAGTATCCCTGGTATTGCAAAATCGTACCCCCGGGAGTGTTTCATCGGGAGAGGGAACCAGGGCACCCTGTGTTCACGGACAGTTCGTGGTTTTGGTGAGGAAACAGAAAGGCAGACCCACGTGTGGCCCAGCCTCAAGGAAGCCACACATCGTGAGCTCCCGGGCAGCCTGTCTCCTGGGCCCCCCTCACCTGTGTCGGCTCCAAATCAGCATTGCCCAGGGAACACCCGAGGACAGAAGATGGTGGCACTGCGCGCCTACAGTGAAGCTGAGCCAGGTGATGCTCTCGCAAAGACCGTCCACGCTCCAGGAAGCCTTGGAACGAGGCCCGGCCCCAGGATCACTCTTTCTGGGGCTCACCTCTCCTCCCCGTTCCCTAGGACTTCACGGAGCAGTTCCAGGTGCTGCTGCCCAAGAACGCCCAGCCCTGCCGAGAGGTCATCTCCGCACTGCTCGAGAAGATGGCCGTGGACAAGAAGAACTACCAGATCGGGAAAACCAAGGTCAGCCCCAAGCCACTGGGCCTCCCTGAGCAGTGAGGCCCTGTGTGGAAGTGGGCTTCCTGGGGCCCGGCACTGTTACCCAGCAGGGAGGTGGACGAAGGCACAGGGGCTTAGGGCTCAGACAAGCTGCCACGTGTCCGATCCCCGTCTCCCCTTACTCGGGACGGGCCAGCCTGCTAGTGGACGGGGCACTCACGGTGATCAGCGGCTGCAGGTCATCGGCCCTGACTGCAACACTGTGCAAGCATGTGCCGCCGGCGATCGCTGCAGATCAGAATGAAGTCTCCCCGCCCAGGGGCGGGGGGGGGGGGTTGAAAACTGACCACCAGGCCTTGGTGTGCAGGCCGGGTATTTCTGTTGTCTGACAACTTTCCTTCACCTGCCCACTCCTGAGATGAATCTCGAATCCGCCATCTCCTTTCTGTGTGTGTGCGCTTAACAGGAACAAACTGCCACCTGTGTTTTCAATAACTGGTGAGCTCAGCTCCCCATTAGGGCCTCACCTGGCCTTTTAAATCTCCCACAGCCCCTACAAACATTTGAAAAGTTAAGCCTAGAATTACCATATAGCCCAGCAATTCTGCTCCCCAGTTACCTTTCCAAAAGAGTTAAGAACAGGCATCCAAACCAAACAGTGCACACCAGGTTAGAGCAGACACGGCCGCGAGAACCCAAGGGCAGGCACCGCCCACGTGCCCGGCAGCAGGTGGTGGGTAGACCCAGTGCGGCCCACCCTGCCGTGGAATCTCATTCGGCCATCACAAGGAATGACGTGCCAATTCGGGTGACAACCTCAAAGCATGGCCGTGTGGAATGCACCAGCCACAGCTGGTCACAAGCCGGGGCCCCGCTAGGATGAGCGAGCAGAGAGACCGCGATTAGTGGTTGCCCGGGGCTGGGAGCCGAGTGAACAACAGCTAAGAGCAGCGGGGTGCGGGGTTTTCATGTGGGGTGATGAGAATGTTTGGAAACTTGAGAGAGGTGGCGGTCACCAAACATGAATGGACTAAATGCCCCTGAAGGGGGCCCCTTCAAACGGTGAATGGTTGCTAAATTTCACCTCCACGCATTTAGAACAAAGGCCCCTCACCTTCCCCCATGGACTGTGCACAGAGGAGTTTAGGGTGGGCCTCCCCGCTGACCATCTCTGCCCACCACCCGCCATGACCAGGTGTTCCTGAAGGAGCTGGAGAGGCAGGCCCTGCAGGAGACGCTGCACAGGGAGGTCGTGCGGAAGATCCTGCTGCTGCAGAGCTGGTTCCGGATGGTTCTGGAACGTCGCCACTTCCTGCAGATGAAGCGCGCAGCTGTCACCATCCAGGTACCATGGAAAGCCGGAGGTCTGTGGCGGAGCAGCAGGGCCACCAACACCCGGCCTTGACTGTGTCCTCCGGCCCCCCAGGCCTATTGGCGTTCCTACCGAGTCCGGCGAGCATTGGAGAGAACACAGGCAGCCGTGTTCCTCCAGGCTGCGTGGCGGGGCTGCCGGCAGCGCACAGCCTACCAGCAGCAGAGACGAGCCATCATCCACCTCCAGAGCCTCTGCCGGGGCCACCTGCAGCGCAAGCGGTGAGCAGAACATTCCGAAATGTTCCAGAAGCTGGAACCAATGAGCAACCTGAAACACTCCAGAGGCCATTCTGGAGGCTGCGGAGTGCTGGCAGGCCAGGGGACATCAGGTGGCAAGAACCAGACATCTGGGGAGGAAGCCTCATGTTGGATACGGTCAGGGGGCCCCCTGCAGCTGACCCACCCTGGGCCAGGCAGCGAAACATCCCCACCCTCACACCCACACAGCCCTGGGCATTCACCAGGTGGACAGTGGGGTCTACCACATCCACAGGCTCCAAGACCAGCCCTGTCCCCTGACCTACTCCCCCTCTGGCCTATCCTGTGACTCCTACCAGCATTCAGCCACAGGACCCCGCCTCGAACCAACACACACACACACACACACACACACACACACGCCAGAGCTCACAGCCAGGGCGGTGGCCCCAAACAGTCCCAGAAAGAACCCCAGAGGTCTTCTCTCAGGACCCCCTGCAGAGCAGAGTTCCCGAGGGCCCCTTCCTAGATGACAGATCTGCTCATGCCCCTGCCCTGGTCAAGCTTATTCCCAGCTCCCCTCCGACCTTGCTCTGAAGTGGGTGGGCACCTGTGTCTGAGGCAGGCTCATCTCGCACCTCCCCGCAGCTTCAGCCAGATGGTCTCGGAGAAGCGGAAGGCGGATGAGGAGAGGGAAGCACAGCGGACCGCACAGGAGCCCCCCGCGGAGGCCAGCGGGGAGCAGGAGCCAGAGCTGATGCCCCCTGAGGACCCTGAGCCCCTGGCCGAGCCCGAGCCTGAGCCTGAGCTGCAGCCCAGTGACGGGCCGCCTGCAGCAGGCTTCCCCAAAGAGACAGAGGCCCCCGACCCAGAGAAGCCCACGCCAACCCAGAGACTGCTGGCTGACAGTCAGGAACGAGCCCCCAGCAGCCGCGAGAAGCGGGAGTCCCGGCGGCAGAGGGGCCTGGAGCACGTGCAGTTCCAGAACAAGCACATCCAGACCCATAAGGAGGAGGAGGGGGCCCTCCAGGGAGCTTCCGGAAAGGCAGGGCCAGAGCTGGGGGAGAACCTTCCAGAAGAGCAGAAAGAAAGCCGGGAAGAGGGCACTTCCTTGGAGACAGAACTCGAGGCCAAGGGCGGGTCTCCCCCCACACCAGCCCCAGAGCAGTCACAGGCCACGGTAGCCGGGGAGACCCCCCAGGACACCCTGGAGGGAAGCCCAAGCTCCAGCCCTGTGGAGCGGCCCACCAGCCTGGCCCTGGACAGTAGAGCCGGTGCCCCAGAGACCCCCAGGGACAGGAGCAGGTCAGGCGACAGCTCCAGCGGCTCGGCCCAGATCCAGCGGCACCGCGACGCGGACACGGAGCGTCTGGCCAATGCGGTAGAACAGTGGCGTGGCAAGAAGCTCCTGGCCACCATGCCCTGCCCTGTGCTCAGCCAGTCCCTGGACCTCAGCGAGCGCTACCGGCCTGCGTCCACGCCCACCGAGTAAGCCCGCGCCTGCCCATGTCTGAGCCCTGGGGCCCCTTAGTGTTCAGGGGTTAAGGGGCACCAGGGGGCTGCACCCAGGCCCAGCTCCGAAACCCTCAAGCAGCTCCACCCTCAGGCTCCACCAGGTGTGGGGCCCCCAAGAAAGTGGGGTGAGAGGGGCAGGCAAGAGGCTCAGAGCCAGGTGGAGGCCCCAGCCTAGAACTCAGGGGCACCTGTGGAAACAGCAGATCATACGCACACAGGAGAATCACCCTAGTCTAGAGGGAAGTGCACCCCAGGGTGAGGGGTCCCAGACCCACCACCCTCTGTGCGGTCCTCAGTTGCCTCATCGACTAAAGTGCCGACACATACCATGTGTATCCGGGAAGGACAGGGTGACAGGGCTTCTAAGGGCTGATGTGTCATAACTAGGCCACCGGAGCTTTCTTCTGAGCCACCGATGAGTGGGCTTAAAACTGACACTTGTCGCTCAGCCCAGCACAGTCACCGTCCCCAGCCCAGGGCAATGGGGCTGATCCGCCTGAAGTTCGGGGAGCACAGAACTTGGCACACCGTGACCACCCCAAAACAGTACGACTCCAGGTGTCGGGCCCTGTCCCAGAGTGCCTTCCCGAGCAAAGAACGTTAGAGGATGGACGTGGGCCTTCCGGGAGGACACTGCGTTCCAGATACTTCTCTGTGTACCGGAGCCGGTGGAGCAGCCTCGCCAGCCTCCACCACCTGATGCTATTAGTCATGGCCAGGGCTCCCCACTGGCCAGAGCTGCCCTGTGGTTAGATGATTCCACTGACCTCTCCCATATACACACACGACTCTGTACCATGATCACCTGGCCTACTGAAGCCCTAAGGTGCTTCCCATTTAAACCCACACACTGAGTGGGAAGGAGGGGGGGCAAGTCACAGAGCTCATGGCTACTGTGCCATGTGTACAGTGACCTCAACTGACGATACAGTCTAAC
The DNA here is from genome assembly GCF_050624435.1 of Tenrec ecaudatus. Classification (NCBI taxonomy): domain Eukaryota; kingdom Metazoa; phylum Chordata; class Mammalia; order Afrosoricida; family Tenrecidae; genus Tenrec; species Tenrec ecaudatus. Next base: position 22,718,302 of record NC_134530.1, read on the forward strand.
TTTTTCAGAATAGTACTCAATCATAGGTTGTGAGGCAGGGATCGAACCCAAGGTCCCCCATCCTCCCCTCCCCCCCCCCAGATCATTGTGGACATTTAATTCTAGAACATTTTCTGTGGTGCAGACCACCCTAGGGGTATAGGGCGTTGGACTGCATCCCTGGCCTCTAACCATCTGTGCCAGCAGCATCCGACATATCCCCCGATATTGCCAGTGTCCCCGGGGAGCGGAGTCACTCCAGGTCAGACTCAGCACCCTGAGGCTCACACCTGCGCACTCACGCCCATTTCGGTGGTCTTCCAGGGAGAGGCGGAGTTCCTTATCCACAAGCGACATCTCCAGACTCACATGTCCGGCCAGGACCCAGGTACAGTGTCCAGCACGGCGCACACCCGGGGTCTCCTCCATAACCCTGCATGGAGGGAGGGAGCGAAGGCCAGGGCACAGGGGCTGGGGGCCACTCTTCCTCCACTGACCCAGCTGTCCCCTCACAGCCCTTGGCAGAAACCGTGGACGGAGAGCCCAGCTCTAAGAAGCCAGTGGTCCAGAAAAAGAAGTCGGGTGACCTGGCCTCCAGCACAGACTCGGGGCTGTCCCCAGGCTCCCAGGTTGATTCCAAGTGAGTGACTGGAGCGTGGCGGGTACGATCGGGCACTCTGCGCCTCGGGCAGTGCAGCCTGCCTTCCCCCACCTGTGTGCCGTGCACTGACTGAAGCTGCAGCATGGCTATGGCCAGCAAGTGTGCCCCGCTGAGACCTGGGTCTGGTGGGGCTGCCACCTTTGGACCTGCTGACACGCTGTCCGGTCCTGCAGAGCACTGTTCCAAGGGCTTCAGTGGTGATTGTTTTTCAAGGATATATCCCCAGGCCTTTTCTCCCGGGTACCTCTAGGTGGATTAGAGCCCCCAAGCTTTAAGATGCCAAGCGCTTAATTTTCTGCACCATGCCCAGCACGGAGAGTCGGATCCGACTCAGCGACCCTGTGGGACTGAGTAGAGGGGCCCCATAGGGTTGTGGAGCCTTATTCCCAGTGTCCTGGCCTGGCGACACATCCATCCGTCCCCACATGGCCTTCTCCCCGTGTGTGTCGGTGCCAAGGTTGGAGGTCCACCCAGATCATCAGGATGGGCTCTTGCGCGTCTTAGCTAGTTACATCTACCAGGACCCTGTTGGCAAAGGTCTTGGTTTCCTTGGGTAGCGGGCACAAATAACCCCTGTGAGGGCATCGGAGGACAGATTCCTTTTCCCGTGGGGTCAGTGGCTGGAGCTCCAAGCCAGAGTTGTGACCATGACAAGTCCACGTGTGGGCCTCTTCCTGCCCCATATGCGCTAGTGTGTCCGTCAGGTAGACTAGAGAAACAAATCCACGCACACTCCTGTGTGGATAAGGAAGAGTGAGCTTCATGTACAAGAACAATGGAACACTGAGCAAACATCCCAGCCCAGTCCAGATCAAGTCCATAAGTCTGACATTAGGCCATATGGCCGATACCAGTCTATAAATTCCTCTTGAGACTCACGCAACACAGGCAGTGACGCCGAGTGCAGGAAGATCACAGGTCAGTAGGTGGAAACTCTTGTGGGTGCAGTGGCGGTAGAAGCATCTCAGCACTGACGTGGGTCTCCACGTGGCTCCTCCAGCTCCAAGGCTCTGGCTGCCTTCAGCATAGCTCCATGTGGCTTGTCAACAGGAATGTCTCTCAGGGAGTGTCTGGGTCCTGCCTCCAGCGAGCTATTTATCTCCGTAGCACCTCCAAATTGAGGTCATCAAGCTGCGACCTGGTTGACAGGCTGACCCCCACCCCTTCACTCTAAGTCTAAAGTTGACACCAGATTACGTAGCTTCCACAGCTAGCAACCCTTGGTGATACTTGGCGTACAGACGGGTCCTCATGTTGCTTCCCGGGGGGCAGGGGGGGGGGATAGAGAGAGAGAGAGAGTGTGTGTCTGTGTGTGTGTGTGTGTGTGTGTGTGTGTTTTCGCCCTGTTTATAAAACAGCGTGATCTTATTACCATCACAAAGAAAACTTGTTCCCAAACAGGGCCACGTTCACAGGAACGGGTGAGGACCGCGAGAGAGCTTTTGTTGTTAGGTTGTTAGGTGCCATTGACTCACTTTTGACCCACCGTGACCCTGGCACGACAGAATGGAACGAGGCACCGTCCTAACTGTTCCCACTGTCGCAGCCGTGGTGCCCGTCCATCTCGTCGAGGGCCTTCCTCGCCCTCACCGCCCCTCCGCTTCACCAAGCGCGCTGTCCTGACAGCACGCCCAGAGTACTGAGACAGCGTCTCACCAGCCTCGCTCCGAAGGAGCACTCCGGCTGTGTTTCACCCACCACACTGAAAAAGGGCGCATCCAGGTTTGAGATCCCAGGTCGTGCACACAGTCAGCCCTCTGCAGTTCCGTGGCCACAGCACGTGGTGGGTGGTTCTTCTCACCCTGGTGGACCTTCTCCAGCCCCTCTCTGTAGCCCGCACCGACGCTCAGCCATCTGCAGCGACAGAACAGAAGGGACCGTCCCCCACCCAGTCTGCCATCGCCCGGTGGCCCCGGGCGGGTCCCTCTCACTGAGGGTGTCCCTCGTGGTCCCTGACCAGTCCCTACAGCGCACTTGCTCTGCCCTGAAACTGGGAAGGTATCTCACCAGTCTGGCTTCCGAGGAGCATCCCGTCGTCTGTCTCTTGGGACAGGTTTGTTGGATCTGCCGGCAGCCCTGCAACATGCTGTGGGGACAAGTTACACTCCGTGATTCACACAGGTCACATTCTCTCTCACTGGGATCTGGTAGTTCCACTTCCTGGACTCTAGTCGACCGCGCCCCAGGCTCCTCCTGGTTGAGAGAATTCTTTGGCCTTTTGGTCTCAGAGCTGGTCCTTGAAGGAACGCCGCACTCATGGGTCGCATGCTTCACCTTGTGAGCTGTCCATTCACTCCTGGAAAAGTTCTCGGTCAGAGTTTACCGAGTGACTCAGGGCACTCATCTCCGCGGGTCCGCAGTCTCAGCCGAGCCACTCCATGGAGCTTTGTGAAGGATCTGGGTCCTGTTTACATTGGTCTCGGTTCTGGTCTGTCTCTTGAGGCCCAGGCCAGAGCAGCAGGTAGGCGGTTGAGCTGGCAGAGTTCTCCCGGTCTCTGAGACGGCCGACGGTGACTCGCGTGGGCCGTTAGCCCTCTGGACCGATGTCCCTGTCCTGGGCCAACACTGCAGCGCGTCTCATTCTCCTCCGTCTTCCCTCGGCATTGCCCGATCGTGTCGGGTCCCTGCGGAACCAGCTCTCTCTCGTTCTGGTAGTTTTACATGAACCAGGGGTCCCGCTCGAACTGCTGCACTTGCCTTTTCAGTCACTCCTGGGAGCCCCTCCAAGTGAACGCTCGCTCTCTCCTTAGTGAGGCAGCTCCTGATGATTTTCAGAACTGTCCGCCTTCAGAAGAGCCTGTGGCACAGTGGCGAAGGGCTCAGCTGCTAACCAAAAGGTCACTGATTCGAACCTACCAGCTGAGCCACGGGAGAAAGACGTGGCAGGCTGCTTCTGTAAAGAGCACTCTTATGGTTTGAGATGGAGTGTTCATGTACGTAGTGGAATTCTCCTTCTAGACGGGGCCCCAGCGTCCCCTCCTGGCCAGCTCACCTCGCCTGTGGAAGAGTGTGTGTGGCCAGGATGCCGAGCAGGTTTCAGCTGATTGCAGACGAGGCAGGAAGGCCAGGTGACCATCCATGGGACTCATGCCGGACCAGGCAGCATTTTGTCCCAGTGTACCTGGGGTCACCAGCCACTCCTTGGGAGAGAGCCGGGGCTGTCCACTCCCATAGTGACCGCCTCGGAAACCCCAGCGCCCGTTCTAACCTGCCCTCTAGGGTCGCTGTGAGTGGGCAGTGAGTTGGAGTGATTGCTTTGGTCCGGGGGGAGCCAGGCCTCGACACCACGTCCCTGCCCCCTCCTCCTGCAGGTCCGCCTTCAAGAGGCTCTTCCAGCACAAGAACAAGGACAAGAAGTACAGTCTGGAGGGCGTGGAGGACACGGAGAGCACAGCTGGCCTGGAAGCCACCATGGCCAAGAAGAATCCAGAAGGTCAGGCACCTGCAGCCTCAGGCCAGCGACCCCGTGGACAACTGACCCTGGGCTGAGGGCATAGAGGGGCTCCTGGGGCAGGAGGGGTGTCTCTAGACCTTGCTACCCCCTCTGCTCCACCGTGCCCTCACCCGTGGGCCTCCCTCCCACAGCGCCCTCCAGTCACCAGCACCGCCACCCAGCAGCCGAGAAGGCCCCCAAAGAGCCCGGGGGCAAAGGCAAGAAGAACCGGAACCTTAAGATCGGCAAGATCACCGTGTCGGAGAAGTGGCGGGAGTCGGTCTTCCGCAAGATCACCAACGCCAACGAGCTCAAGTACCTGGACGAGTTCCTGCTCAACAAGGTGGGGCCGCGGGCCATGGGCAGATCCAACCACCTGCCCACAGCAGACCCTCCCCACACCCACTCCCCCACCCCCACCGGGTGCCCAGCGCTGGGTCTGAAGCCAGGTTTGGGCAGCCTGGCGTAGTACACGCAGCTGCTTACCAGCTAAACAGTGGGCCGGTTTCAGCCACCAGGAAGTGCCGCAGCAGAAAGGCCTGGCCATCTGCCTCTGAAAACCAGCCTGGGAGCGCTGGCGCATGCATGGCGCTGACAGCGTGTGGGCTGGACACGGCTCCAGGGCAACTGGTGCAGGTGCTTGGTTGGTAAAACCTGAGCCAGGTTCCTGAGAGGTCATCTAGGTCCCTGGTCCCCCATGTGAGTTTTCCTACTTTATAAAATGTCAGTGGGCCTTCTCCTGGGTCACCTCGAGCTGCTGTACCAGGTACCTCCAGCAGGTGGCTGTAGACTCCGCTCAGTTCTGCAAGCAGGACTTTGAGCTAGCAGGTCAGCAGGGTGTCCTGCACCTGCTTTCTCTGCCAGATGCTCGCCTCCCCCAGCTTCTGAAAGCCCCGGCCATCCTGAGCTTCCAGTGTGCGCTTCACCCTGTGATCCCAAGTCAGCTTCCTACTTAGAAGTCGGGGGGGGGGGGGGAAAGCCCTGTTACCTCCTGGTTAGGTGTTGGGCCAAGATCCACACGGTCAGCAGTTTGAAACTACCGTCCACTCTTCTGGAGAAAGATGGGGCTTTCTACTCCCATAAACAGTTACAGTTTCCGTTCCACCCTGCCCCATTGGGTCGCTGTAAGTCGGCATCAACTCAATAGCGAGTTTTGAGAATCAAGTCCATGTTCACACATGCCGGGCCAGGGCGGGGACGCATCTTGGCAGGGGCACAATCCCAGAGCAAGTACGACAATGGTGGCCGGCATTCAGGCTGGCCCCATCCAGCTGGAGGAAGGCTCTCAGCTCGGCCTGTGCCGGCAGCAGAGCACTGGAAAAGGTGCCCCGCTGGCCGAGGGCTCACCATGGAGGCTCCAGGTCAGGGGCCCTGCAGACAGCAGACACCCCACAGCACCGATCAGCCTGTTTGATAGTAGTTTGGTCTCTGGTGTGGGCCCCCACACGGCGATTCTGCCCACAGGGATACTGAGCCGCACCTGGGGGATGTCTTGGTTGTCATGACCCTCCGAGGGTCAGCGCTCCTCGCATCAAGCCTGTGGAGACCAGCCTGCTGCAGCTCAGTAGCCCCCAGTGCACAGCACGGTCCCCACCCCCAGAGAGAGATCAAGGACACAATGTCCGTGGGCACCACGTGCCGCCACATCACCACCACCTCACGGCAACCCATCCGTGTCGGAGTAGAGCTGGACCCCACAGGTTGGCAAGGGCAGGGTTTTCGAAGGTGGATCACCTTTCTTCCACTGCTGGGCACACCTGACTGGTCCGGCCACAGCCTTCCAGTTAACAGCCAAGCACTGACTCCACACATCAACTAGAGTTAACATCCAGACCATTTAAAGACCAGTATCCCCCTACCCCATCTCACTCCTCCCCCACCCCCCAAAAAATGGGCAAAGAACTTAAACAGCCATTTCCCTAAAGAGGATTGAGCGTCCGTGGTAAAACAGAACTAAAAGGCACTGGCGTTCTCAATCTTTCTGACACCCCCTGGTTCAGATGACCAACCTGCCCAATAAAGTTGGTAACAAACTGAAGCCACAGCCATCTGAGCGGATCCTGACACGGGGTTCTCAGTGGGGGGCAGAAGGCCTAGGCCTTTCTTCTGAGGCCTCTTCCAGTGGACTCACACTGCCAGCCGTCCAGTGGGAAGCCGAGCATGCCGGCCATCTGCACCCCTTGGGAGTCCATCAGTAGTTGAAATCCTGGATTTAAAGCCTGGGCAGTGCTCCCGACAGGCCGGAGGGGCTAGATTTTTGTCCCTGTGAGGCCAGAGCTTGCCAGAGTCCCTTGAGCAAGCGATGATGTGCGGCCCACCTGTCCACTCCCCTCAGATCAATGACCTGCGCTCCCAGAAGACCCCCATCGAGAGCTTATTCATCGAGGCAACTGAGAAGTTCCGCAGCAACCTCAAAACCATGTACTCTGTGCCGGTGAGTGACCCCGACCCCGCGCAGCCCTTGTCCCCGCCACCCTGAGCCTAGGAGCTCACACCCACGCGACGGCTCCTTCCAGAACGGGAAGATCCACGTGGGTTACAAGGACCTGATGGAGAACTACCAGATCGTGGTGAACAACCTGGCAGCCGAGCGCGGCGAGAAGGACACCAACCTGGTGCTCAACCTCTTCCAGTCCCTGCTGGACGAGTTCACCCGCGGGCACTCCAAGAGTGACTTCGAGGCCCCCAAGGTGCCAGCACCTGCTGGGGCTGCTCTCCCAGGGCTGGGGGACTGGGGGATTGAGATCCCTGGAGGAGTATGTTGGGACTGCTGTCCCTCCGACACCGTGGATAAGCCTCTCTGCTTCCCCGACCCTTCTCCCCCACTCCCTCCCCCCAGCAGAGCAAGTCTCAGAAGAAGAAGCGGAAGCAGGAACGTGCTGTGAGTGTGTGTGCCCCAGGCGGCCTGAGCCCCAGAGTCCCAAATGCTTGGTCTGGGGGCCATGAGCTGGGGGTGGGGCTGCCTGGAGGGAGCAGCAGGTGGGCCTTGCTCAGCTCCTTCCCTGTGTTCCCGCCCAGGTGCAGCAGCACAACGGGCATGTGTTTGCCAGCTACCAGGTCAGCATCCCCCAGTCCTGCGAGCACTGCCTCTCCTACATCTGGCTCATGGATAAGGCCCTGCTGTGCAGCGGTGAGCGCTCCCAGGCTCCCACCCACCCACCCATTGTGCAGCATCCACTGTGTCACCAAACACCTCCACCTTACTGTATGCCCCCACTGTGTGCTACATAACCTGCCCCCCCATGCTGTGCACCTTCCACCACTGCATTGCCAGCCCCTGCCTGCCCCCCAGGATGCACCCAACACCCCCACTGAGTGCTCCTGAGGGACCACAGTACCCCCCCCACCCTCGAGCCACCCCTCTAGCCCCACAGTGTCTGCCCAACCTCTGCCCTTGGTGTCCCGTCCCCCCCGACCCCTGTGGTGACCCATACGCTGTCTTCCTAGTGTGCAAAATGACCTGCCACAAGAAGTGTGTGCACAAGATCCAGACCTACTGCTCCTACACGTGCGGGCGGAAGGTGAGGGCCGCAGGCACAGAACCTTCCAGAAGGAGGCGCATTCCACTCAGGGCACCAGAGAGGGGCGTGTTCAGAAAGGCCACGTGAGCTGGAGCCCAGGTCCCCGGTCAGGAGGGCCGCTCGCTCCTGTGGTTGCCTCCTCCTGGGCCCCATCTGTCTGCCGCACATACGCACACATGTACATCTCAGACTCTGCCTGGGGAACCCTGACTGAGCACACAGAGTGGGGGGATCACTAGTGGGGGGAGCAGGTGCCCCCTCCCCAGGAAGTGCCCACCACCACCTCCAGGAGCTCTTGTAGGAAGGGCAGTCACAATGGGGCAAGGAGGGGGAAGCTGGAGGGTGGAATGTAGAGGTGGCTGCTGTGGGCTGCAGAGGACACACCTGGGCACCCCTCGGACCCATGCTGCAGGTGGAGCCAGGCGCCGAGCCAGGTCACTTCGGTGTGTGCGTGGACAGCCTGACCAGCGACAAGGCCTCAGTCCCTGTCGTGCTGGAGAAGCTTCTAGAACATGTGGAGATGCATGGCCTATACACTGAAGGCCTCTACCGAAAATCGGGCGCCGCCAACCGCCAGCGGGAGCTCCGGCAGGCGCTGCAGGCAGGTGAGCGTGCCCAGCCGCACTAGCGCTGAAGCCGCTGGGTATGGCGACCAGGAGGGGCTGGTGGGGAGTTGTCACCGCCTTCACCCAGTCCCCCCCTGCCCCTGCAGACCCCACCGTGGTCAAGCTGGAGAACTACCCCATCCACGCCATCACGGGGGTCCTGAAGCAGTGGCTTCGAGAACTGCCCGAGCCCCTCATGACGTTTGCGCAGTACAATGACTTCCTCCGAGCCGTCGGTGCGTCACTGGGGGCCGGGGATGCAGCTGGTGACTGTAGGAGCCGGGCCAGTCCCCAGGGAAAGGGCGGACACTGAGTGTGGGCAGTTCGGACAGCAGCAGCGAGCGGGGCTCTTGGGGCAAGGTCCCTCCCTGGAGACCCTGTGGCACAGGCACTGGGCAGCTCCCTAGCTACAGTCAGCTTGGCAAACCTCCCATACAAACCCCGGATCGGGCCGCTCGCTATGAGTGGGAATCGCCTGGGTGTCCTGGGGTTGGTTTGGGGTTTTGAGGGCCCCACCGCTATACCCCCGCAGAGCTGCCCGAACACGCGGAGCAGCTGGCTGCCATCTACGCAGCCCTGGACCATCTGCCAGAGGCCAACCACAACTCCCTGGAGCGCCTCATCTTCCACCTGGTCAAGCAAGTGCCCTTCCCCACCCGGGGAGGTCTGGGCCCTGCCCACCTGCCTGCCTGAGGCGTACTGGGTGCAATTGGGAAGGGGGCGCTTGCGGGCTTTGAGCACAGCCCCAAGCCCAAGGGTGACCGCAGGGTTTGTGTCCCGACGCGGCACACTGGGCAGCAGCCTTCATGCTGCCCACCCCCACAGGGTGACGCTGCTGGAGGATGTCAACCGCATGTCACCCAGCGCCTTGGCCATCATCTTCGCTCCCTGCCTGCTGCGCTGCCCTGACACGTCAGACCCGCTAACCAGCGTGAAGGACGTGCTGAAGATTACCACGTGAGTGCCGGGGACACGGCCCCCAGGTGGGGTCCTAGCAGCCAGGTTGCACTAAACTCACAGGCCCAAGGGGAACTAGGGGTCTTCTCCCAGAGGCCCTGGCCAAGTTCAAGTCAGTGCCCACCTCCACCACGCCCCCTTGTGGCCCCGCACACAGGTGCGTGGAGATGCTGATCAAGGAGCAGATGCGAAAGTACAAGGTGAAGATGGATGAGATTAACCAGCTGGAGGCTGCAGAGAGCATCGCCTTCCGCAGGCTCTCCCTGCTGCGGCAGAACACTGTAAGCCTGCGCACGCCGGCGGGGGGGGGGGGGGTGCTGGGGAGGAATGGAAGAAAGTTGGTCTGGCTGGTGTGTCACCAGCCCCGCTGTATCAGGAAGGGGTGGGAAGACCCCGGCTCCCTCTGCGTGACTGAGTGCTGATCTGTGACTGGGCCTTGGGGACTGAATCAGGGCTGGTCAGTGACAGGGGCCTGGGGCGCTGGGGTGGGGTGGGGGCAGCCCTGGGCTGCCTGGCTGGAAGCATCTACTCCCTACCACTTCCAGCCTTACTCAGCCCCAAGGGACACTCCCTGGCCGCTGCAGGGAGCAGCGCCTCCTTCTGATGACCAGGTTCACGGCCCCCCCACCCAGTCTTGCTGGCCAGGCCCCACCCACAGGGGAACCTTATGCAGTATAGGGCAGGGGCAGGTGGAACCGCCCTGACACCCAGGCAGCTGGCTCAGCCCCTGCCTCATGCCTTGTAGTCACCCCGCCTTCATCTCTCTCCCAGCCGTGGCTTCTCAAGCTGGGGTTCTCATCACCGTACGAGGGGGTCCTGGTAGGTACGGGCTGGGGAGATCACTTGCATGCCTCTCTGACATGGGGTGCATGCTGAACTCCCCTCACTGCCCTCCCAAGTCCTCTAGGCTAGACTGCACCCTCACCTTCCGGAAGTGCATGCTGGGAGTGGCCCCTCACCACCCCGGTGAAGAGTCCTTGCTCAAGCCTCACACATCACAACTAACCAGCCGCTCCCACTCCCCTCTAGCCAGCTCAGCCACTAACCTCACCCACGGAGGCACTAGCCAACTGGCAAACAGTCAAGTGCTCTGCTACTGGCCCAGAGGTCGGCAGTTTGAGCCTCTGAAACACCACGCCCTGGAAACCCTGGGGCCAGTCTCACTCTGCACACACGGGCATGCCACGTGTCCCTCCTGACTCGACACTAACACTCTTCCAGAACAAGAGCCCCAGAACCCAGGCAAGTGGCAGTGGCCTGGAGGAGCTGGGGGTGTTACCTGAGGAGGAGGAGGCGGCGGTGGCGGCAGCAGCTGGCGATGAGGAGGACCGTGAGAAGGAGCTCCTCCTGGAACGCATCCAGTCCATCAAGGAGGAGAAGCAAGTGTCCTTGGGGCGGCGGGTGGCTGGGTCCCACAGCAGTCTCCACTGCCCTGACAGGTCCACGGGGACAGGAGCAGGCGGCAGCAGCAGGGCCCAGCTTCTCTTTAAGCTGGTTTCAGCCCAGGCGGCAGATTGTCCCCCAAATCAAAGAGTAAGGGGACATGCTGGGGAGGCTTCAGACCCCGTAGACCATCAAGCACCCAGCTACTAACAAAAGATTAAGTTGCAAACCCTCCAGAGGCACCATGGAAGAAAGACCTGACAATGCCCTGCCCCATACAGCCAAGAAAAACGCTAGGGGGAGGTCCTGACACTGAGCTGGTGGCTAGGGGTCTTGAGTTGACATGCTCTTCCAGGAGACAGAAGTGCCCTTAGGACGACTGGTTATCGAAAGTGAATTCTGAGCACAGGCGAGGCGGGAACCTCAAGGAAGTCGGAATCTACTGGAAGGCAGTTGGGTAGGGGTTGGGTGGGGTCAGCATGGCTGCATAGGACCAGGGGGAAAAGGCCGAGAATTCAGACCCCCCCACAGCCCTGCAAGTCCCTGGGACGGAGAGGGGTTTGGCAAACGGGCAAGTGCTTCAGCTGCTGCTAGCCAAAAGGTGGGCAGTTCAAACTGACACAGTTTGAAGAGAGACCTGGTGATCAGTTTTCCAAAAAGGTGGCAGCCAATCTGACACAGGAGGGACGCTCAGGACAACCGTCAGGAATTGTACTGGGGGAGAGGGGGCGGGGCCCGGCTCCTGCCATAGGACCACCTTGAACTCCACCCCGGCCCCTCCCTTCGCCCGCTCACCCCTCCCACCCCCCACCCCCAGGGAGGACATCACCTACCGCCTGCCAGAGCTGGACCCACGTGGCTCCGATGAGGAGAACTTGGATTCGGAGACGTCTGCCAGTACCGAGAGCTTGCTGGAGGAGCGGGCTGGGCGGGGGGCCGCGGAAGGTCAGTATTAAGGTAGCGTGCACTTTTCTTTCCTTCCTGTCCTCCCGGGCAAGGTGGGGGCCACAGCAGAGCGTCGCTGACCCTGCCGTCTGTCTCCCAAGGATCCCCCGCGCCTGCTCTCCCCTGCCCTGGCACACCCACCCCGAGCCCCCTCCCCACGGTGACCGCGGTGGCAGCCCCTCCGCGACGCAGGCCGTCGTCCTTCGCGACGGTCCGAGTGAAGACCCCCAGGCGTACACCGGTCATGCCCACGGCCAATATCAAGCTGCCACCTGGGCTGCCCAGCTGGGCGTCCGGAACCCGGGAGCCCGGGGTCCCCGTGCGGCGCCGTGAGCCGCCCGCCCGCCGCCCGGATCTGGTGCACTCGGTGTACGGGGCTCCCGGCGCTGAACTGCCCGCGCAGGCTGCCTACGAGACCCTGGGCGAAGAGGAGCCGCCCCCCGGGGCCAAGCGGAGGTACTCAGACCCCCCGACCTACTGCCTGCCTCCTGCCCGGGGCCAGACCAACAGCTGAGGGTGCAGCTGGCCAACCCCAGGCATCCACCAGCTCCAGCACCGACTATAGAAGGATCCAGAAGAGCTCCGAGATTGGTCGGTTAACGCAGGACCAGCCCTTCGCCTCTAGGCAGGGCCGCCTGGCGGGAGGGACTTCTTTGTACGTAACTTTCTGTGTACGTCGTTTACAGAACTTGAAACTGTAATAGCCTTAATGGGAAGACCAAATTGTTTTGTTTGTTTCTTTTTTTATAAATATGTTTATGTAAAAACTTGTACTTTAACCCCATGCATCTTCCTTTAACCTGGACGCGAGTCGTCCGGCAACAGACAGAACCAGAACCGCTGGCCCTTGTCAGGCCTTCCAGAGGAGTGGGACACTTGGGGCATCTGGCTGGGTTACAGATGTGCCCTGGCGCCGAGCGTCCTCCTGGACTGGTGGGGCCAAGTGTGGGTGGGGGTCAGGGATCTTGGAGATCCAGGGCACCAGGCAAGGGTAGCCTCTGCCTGCGGCACCACCAGGCCTCAGCTCCCCCGGAGTCAGGTCCCGGTGGGACAGACGTGGTCAGGACCCCTCTACCCACCATGCCCCATCTCGCACCCAGCACCCGTGGTACAAAGGGACTGGTCTGCCACTGGGAACCTGTGTGGGCAAGGCATGGGTTCCACCCCCACTGGCAGTCAACAGTGGCAACTTGGGGGCGGGTCGCCCTCTCCCAGGATCAGCACCCTCCCCAAGACTCCTGGACACGTGAAATAAAAAGTGCCTGAGACCTGTTTTTTATGTGACTCTGTCTTTGGGACTGGGCTGCCGAAGGGTGGGGTCAAAGTGAACCAGGGCAGTAGGTGGTGCGAAGCCCACCAAGACCCTTCCTTGCACGGCTCCCACAGGAAGACCTCTGTGGGGCTGGGGGTGGGGCGCCTCCAGATCCACCCTGGAACTTGGAGGAGCTGTGGAGCTCCATCTGGTGAGCTGTGTCTCCTGTTGCCCCATTTAACCAGTGCCAGAGGGGAAACTGAGGCTCAGCACGCAAGCCTCGGCCTGGCAAGGCTTGTTGCCCTTATCATCTGCAGGGTCCACGCACACTTCTGAGGGACCAGTTCCTGGGTGAGCCCCTCGGAGCTGCAGCTAGAAGCCACCCCACTGCGGAAGGACTATCAGGCTACAATTGGCTGCTGGGGTTGGGTGGATATGATAGATTTTGTGGCAGGTTGGCTGGGCCAGGATCCTCGCTTTGGCCATTGATGGCTCACCCAGCATGTGACCTCACAGTGTAATCAACTCCGTGACAGGATCTTCAGTTGCGGCAAGATTAAGGTGGAGTGTTCTCATTGTTAGGTGCCATCTGGTTGCTTCCCACCCGACCACAGAAGGAAACCGCACGGTCCCATGCCATCCTCACAATTGTTTCCATGTCTCAGCCCGTGGACACAGCCACTGTGTCCATCCATCTTGTCAAGGGCCTTCCTCTTTTTCGCCACCCCTCCACTTTACCAAACGTGATCTCCAGGGGCTGGTCTTTCCTGACAACCTGTCCAAATATATAAAACAAAGTGGTTGCCATCCTTACCTCTGAGGGGCACCCTGGCCATACTTCTTCCAAATACAAATGGGTCTGCCCTTCCCACTTCCCACGGCACTTTCAATATTCTTCACCACCTCAATCCAAATGCGATTCTTCGACGGTCTTCTACATTCAGTGTCTGACTTTCACATGCATATGAAATGGAGAGTAAATCCCAGTAAGACAAAACCCTTGACAACTTCAATCTCTTCTCCATTTATCACAATGTTACCCATTGGTCCACTTGTGAAGATTTTGGTCTTTACAGTTATAATCCATACAGCAGGCTACAATCCTTGATCTTCATCAGCAAGGGCTTCAAGTCCTCCTCGCTTTCCAGCCAGCAAGGCTGTGTCAACTGCATAGCACAGGCTGTTACTAAGCGTGCCTCCAATCCCGACGCCACACACTTCTTCATATAACCCAGCTTGGTTTCCTCTTCATACGGGCTGAACAAGTGTGGTGAGGATGCACACACCTTTCCTGATTTCAACCATGCTGTTGCCCCGTGTTCTGTTCACCCACCTGTCTCGATCCATGTACAATTAGGTAACAGCCCTGATCCAACTAGTTTCCTCGAGGTGGGGCCTACTCCTATTTAAGAGACTATTCTTGCTGCCTTGGATCCTGCATCTGTCTCACCTACTTCTGGTGCTTTGGACTTGAACCAACAGCTTGCCATACTGCCTGTGATCCTGCCAACCTTGGATTCAATTGAGTCAACTGACCTTGGCTTCTCCATCACTGCTTCTACTAGCCTATGTCCTTCCAGCTTCCTGGTTCATCAACCCCTGGCAGCTACATGATTTAAGAAAAAAAACCCAGCTTTACATCTGACCCATTTTGGACATCTTGTCAGGAGGGACCGGTCTCTGAAGAAGGACATCGTGCATGGTAAAGTAGTTGGACAGCAAAAACAAGACGATGTTAGGGCGGAGTTAAACCAGTGGGAAGACAAAAGAACAATGCAAAAGATTAACGCAACTAGAAACTGGTTCTATGAAAGAATCAATAAAATTGACAGTCCTCTTGCAAAGCTTACCAAGGATGTAAAGAAGCAAACATCAATAGCCAGGATGAGGGATGAATCGGGGGTAATAACAACAGACCCCAATGATATAAAAAGGATAATCACAAAGTACTATGAAGGTTTGTATTCTAATGAATTCAGAAACTTGGAAGACATGGATAAATATTTAGAAAAACAATCTCTCCCTAGATTATCTCAGAGATCGAGAACCTCAACAAACCCATAGCAAAGGAAGAAATAGGGTCATAAAAAGCCTACCAAGGAAAAAGGCCCCAGGGCCAGATGGCTACACAGCAGAATCTTACCAAGCGTTCAGGGAAGAGCTGACACCGATCCTCCACAAAGTATTCCATAACATAGAAGAGAACGGCAAGCTCCCAAACTCATTTTACGAAGCCAGCATTACTTTGATACCCAAACAGGGCAAAGAGCCCACAGGTATAGAGAATTATAGACCAGTATCTCTAATGAACATAGATGCAAAAATCCTTAACAAAATATTGGCCAATAGAATACAAAGGTTTATAAAACCTATCATCCACCATGACCAGGTAGGATTCATCCCAGGGATGCAGGGATGGTTTAACATCCGAAAATCCATCAATATCATACACCACATCGAGAAGAAAAAGAATAAAAACTATATGATAATATCCATAGATGCAGAAAAAGCATTTGACAACATCCAGCACCCATTCCTAATCAAAACACTCATGAAGATAGGATTGGAAGGTAAGTTCCTCAAGCTGACACAAGCTATCTATGAAAGACCAACGACCAACATCATAGTCAACAGAGAAAAGACAAGAACAATCCCACTGAAAAAGGGTACAAGACAAGGATGCCCCCTGTCCCCACTTCTGTTCAATATCGTTTTGGAGGTTCTGGCTAACAACATAAGACAGCGGAAGGACATCAAAGAGATCCAACTGGGAGAGGAGGAGGTGAAACTATCACTATTTGCAGACGACATGACCCTGTACATTGAAAACCCCAAAAGCTCCACAGCTGGAGTACTTAAAGCGATAGAGGAATACGGAAGAGTAGCAGGATACAAGATCAATAAACAGAAGTCGGTAGGGTTTCTATACACATCAGACAGGGCCATGGAAGAGGCGATTAAGAGGGAAGTACCCTTCACAATAGCCAAGAACAAACTGAAATACCTAGGAATATATTTAACAAAAAATACTAAAGACCTTTATAAGCATAATTATAAAACCCTATTACAGGAAACCAAAAGTGACCTCCACAAATGTATGACCCTCCCCTACTCATGGATAGGTAGGCTTAACATAGTAAAGATGACAGTTCTTCCTAAAGCACTCTACAAGTTCAATGCTATACCAATTCAAATACCATCAACCTTCTTCAAAGAATTGGAAAAACCACCAACTTCATATGGAGAGGGAAGAAACCCAAAATTAGCAGAGAACTCAAGAAGAAGGACACAATTGGAGGACTCGCCCTACCTGATTTTAATGCCTATTACACAGCTACAGTGGTCAAAACAGCATGGTACTAGCACAACGATAGACACTCAGACCAGTGGAAAAGAATAGAAAGCCCGAGGGAGGGGGAAAAAAAAGAGGACCTGATACAAAGGGAGAGCAAATGCTTTGAAAATGATTAGGGCAAAGAATGTATGGATGTGCTTTATACAATTGATGTATGTATATGTATGGATTGTGGTAAGAGTTGTATGAGCCCCTAATAAAATGTTTTTTTTTTAAGAATAGAAAGCCCAGGAGTATAATCATCAGCATATAGACAACTGATCTTCAACAAGGGTCCCAAAAACGTCAAGTGGAAAACGGATGCCCTCTTGAATAAGTGGTGCTGGAAACAATGGATATCCACATGTAGAAAGATGAAACAAGATGTTTACCTCACCCCATGCACAAGAATACACTCAAGTGGATCACAGACCTAGAAGTTAAACCCCAAGCCATCAGGACCATCAAGGAGGGAATCGGGACTAATCTCAGAGCACTGGCCCAGGGAGCTCATAGGCTCACTGCAACAGGGAAGGGTACACACACATGTGAACTGGAAATCAACAAATGGAATCTAATAAGAATAAAGCACCTGTGCACCTCAAAAGACTTCACCAAGAGGGTGACAAGACAACCCACAGACTGGGAGAGGATTTTTAGTAATGACACATCGGACAAAGGGCTCATTACTAAAATCTACAACACCATCGTGACCTGCAAAAAGAGGAAAACTGTTAACCCCCTAAGGAAGTGGGCAAAAGAACTGAAAAGAACTTTCACAAGAGAAGAGACCCATATGGTCAATAAGCATATGAGAAAGTCCTCGAAGTCCCTAGCCATAAGAGAAATGCAAATCAAAACAACCATGAGATACCACCTAACACCCCTGAGGCTAGCCCAGATCAGCAAATCAGAGAGCAACAAGTGTTGGAGGGGCTGTGGTGAAAATAAGAACCCTCCTCCACTGTTGGTGGTCGTGTAGATTTGTACAGCCACTGTGGAAAGCAATCTGGCGATACTTAAAGAAGATGGAAATTGATCTACCTTATGACCCAGCCATCCCTCTACTGGGCATATACCCAGTAGAAGCAGCAAATAAAACACGACCAGTCATATGTGCTCCAATGTTTATTGCGGCACAATTCACAATCACAAAGACTTGGAAACAGCCTAAGCTTCCATCGATAGACGAGTGGATTAGTAAACTTTGGCACATACACACAATGGAGTACTATGCAGCACTGAAAAGCACGGATGAACACATGAAACACGTTATTTCATGGGAAGAGCTGGAAGGAATTATGTTAAGCAAGGTAAGCCAGACACAAAGGGACAGGTACAACATGAGTCCCTTGAGGTAAGTACAATCAGCATGATAGAAATAGAAGAATAAACATCCATCTCACAATAAACGGGGGGGAAGCATAGATAGTTGGAGGGCAGGCCACACTTAGGGAGGTACATGAGAACCCAGCATAAAGAAGGAGTAGTGGGGTAGGGAGAGGGAGAACCGGGAGGGGTAGAATCCGAGTGGATGATATGGGGGGGGGGGGGGGAACAGGGTACTAACCCACCCAGGGAGAGTATTGTGTCCCCACAGAACTGGAACATGCATATGGATCCCACTATGACACACCAAACAAGGAGGGCAAACTAAAGTACAGAGGATAACACAGAGGCTGGACAACACGCTGGCCCAAACCAGAATTAGCCCGACCCCCACATTCGAAGGGAATACCACAGAAAATGAAAATAGATGGTCTGGTGTGGGAAAGGAACTGACCCACCACACCACACCCAGAAGGAAGCTGAAACAAAGGAAGGAGAAAGGACGTAGTGAAGTACACCTGGGTCCACCAAGCCCAAGGTCGATAGACGAGCTAGAAGGGCCCATCATACAGAGAGGACCATTCAGCTGGCCACACTACGAGATGCGACATCCTGCACCAACCCATGGCCCGACACGGGACAGCACCTGAGACGCAGTGGGGGATGTGCGATTGAGCTGACCCCGCCACACTGAGGCAAACACTGGGAGCGTGCAATGGAGCAGCGAGGGAAGAAGAGCAAAGAGATCCCGAGGGAGTATAAAGGATGGGCTTTAGGGCCAGGACGTGGCACCACACAAGTTTCATCTGGAAAACACTCCTAAAGGCCAACAAACAGACCTTGAACTACTAGCAATTTTTTTTCTTTTTTTGCTATCTTTTTGTTTGTTTGTTTTTTAATCTTGTAAATTTTGTATGTAAGTGGCTTTTCTGCTTATCAGCGTGTCGGTGTTGCTGCTGTCGAAGCCATGTTCATATGTGCCACTTAAGCACTGTCAAAGTCATCTGCATTTGTATGCACATATTACTATATCAGCAGGTCCACCTAGACAAGATAGGCTGGACAAACAATGAGAGAAGAAAATAACGGGACAAATGGTCCTGGAGGGACATGGAGGTAGGGGAAGGGAGGAGGTGTTGGCCAACACAGGGACAAAGGAACAGCGAGTGGTTCAAAACCAGAGGAGAGAGGGGAGGGGAGGACTGGTAGGGAGTGACCAAGGGCAAGGTAACTGAGAGGAATTACTGAAACCAGAATGAAGGCTGAACATGGCAGTGGGATGGGAAAGTGAAAGGAAATGGAGGAAAGGAGTAGGAGGCAAAGTGCATACAGAGAAACCTAAATACAGACATGTAGATATGTAAATATATTTATGATTATGGGGAACTAGACAATGTGTATATATTTATAGGTTCAGTAGCAGGGTAGCAGATGGACATTGGGCCTCCTCACGCATACTCCCCCAATACAATAGCACCTCGCCCAGCTAAACGGTCATTGCATGATACCCACCTTCCCGACATGATCACTGAAGACAGACGTGTGTGTAAGCAAACGTGGTGAAGAAAGCTGATGGTGCCCGGCTATCAAAAAGATATAGTGTCTGGGGTCTTAAAGGCTTGAAGGCAAACAAGCAGCCATCTAGCTCAGAAGCAACAAAGCACACAGAGAAGAAGCACACAGCCTAAGCGAATACAAGGTGTTGAACGGACCAGGTAGCAGACACCAAGGAACAAAAACAATCATTGTGTGATCACCTTCCTCACATAAATGCTGAAGACGAAGGTGTTCATTAGCAAGTGTGGTGAAGAAGGCTGATGGTGCCCGGCTACTGAGGATATAGTGTCTGGGGACTTAAAGGCTTGAAAGCAAACAGGCGGCCATCTAGCTCAGAAGCAACAAAGCCCACACGGAAGCAGCACACCAACATGGGTGATCGTGAAGGGCAGAGGAGACCAGGTCTCAAACAACAAAGGCGGGGGGGGGGGGGGGGAATCGCATCACTGTGAATGAGGGGGAGTGCGTGATGGGGACCCAATGCTCATCTGCAGACAGGTGGACATCCCTTGCAGAGGGGTAGTGGGGAGGAGATGAGTCACTCAGTGTTCATTGTAGCAACAATGAAACTCAAAACCTTCTTCTAGTTCCTGAACGCTTCCTCCCCTCCCAATTATCATGACCCCAATTCTACCTTGCGGACCTGGATATACCAGAGGATGTACAGCGGTGCAGTGGGGATCTGGAAACACAGGGAATCTAGGACGGACGAACCCCTCAACACCCACGGTAGGAGTGGCGACACCCGGATGGAAGGGGGTGTAGAAGGGAGAACCGATCTTGGAGATCTATGTGTAACCTCCTCTCTAGGAGATGGGCAATGGGAAGGTGGGTGAGGGGAGACACCACGCAGTATAAGATAATTATTTAAAAACTGTTAAGGGAGCAGGGGGGAGCGGGGAGGGAGGGGGAGGGAAAAAATGGGAAACCGAGCTGATTCCAGGAACCCAAGTGGAAAGCGAATTTTGAGAATGACAAGTGCAACAAATGTATTAGGGTGCTTTGCTCAATTGATGTATGAATGGCTTGTGATAAGAGTTGTAATGAGCACTAATAAAAAGATTTATTAAAAAAAAACAAGGCGATGCGTTCAAATTTGACAACTGTTTGAGCCACTTTATCTCTATATTTTTATCTATACATTAACTATACATCAACCTTCCTAATGCCGTGACCCTTTAATACAGTTCCTCATGTTGTGGTGACCCCCCCCCCAAGCATAAAATTATTTTCTTTTTTCTTAATCATTTTATTTGGGGGCTCTTACAACTCTTGTTACAAACTATACATTAATTGTATCCAACATATTCGTACATATATTCCATCGTTCCTTTCTAGACATTTACTTTCCATTGTGCCCTTGGGATCAGCCCCTCCCTTCCCCACCCCCACATAAAATTAATTTCGTTGCTACTTCATAACTACTTTTGCTAGTGTTATGAATCAGGCGACCCCTATGAAAGGGTCGTTCGACCCCCAGGTTGAGAACCGTAGCTCTAGACAATCCAGTCGAATGCAGTGGACTGTCCAGCGAAGGGGCAGGCGGAAACAGCCTTATAGACCCTGACTCAGCAGCCCTACGGGAGAGTAAAACGGCCTGAAACCCAAATCTTTAGGGAAGCAGGCGGCTAGGCCTGATCCTCCTCCCTCTGAGCAGCTCGCGGGTTTTCCCGCCTGCTTTTCAGTTTCCCTTAGTCGTTCAGCATTTAAGCGGCTGCTCGCCCAGCTCTCCACTGCACCCAGGGGCCTCTTCCCTGGGCTCCTCCCAGAGGCTCTGCCCGTTAGCAGTCTCGACGGGGTTTCTTCCCAGGTGGAGGAGACCCGCCCCGGGGTCCAGGACTCGGTGAGAAAAGGGGGCCGCCCCGCCTGGCTCTGAAGCCCCCGTTTGCGCAGCTTGGTCTCCTAGCTCGGCGTGGGGGCAGGGAGGGCAGTGGGCAACGCAACCAAAGGCGGGTGCTGAGGAAGCCTTTGGAGCAAGGGGCACGGAGGGACCCGCCCGCGGGGCTGACCACCGGGATCGGGCCCCCTCCAGCCCCAGGGGAAGGGCTCACACACGCCCGCAGGAGCTCAGGATGGCGGGCGCCTGGCCTGGAAACCAGGAGTCACTTCCGCCCGTAACAAACGTGGGCCGGCCCACGAACACTGACGGAAGGAAGGCACTTCCGCCCTCCTTCAAAATGGCCCCGGCGGAAACGGCAGGGCGTCGTCCGGTGGCGATGGCCGCGTCAAGGCTAGAGCTTAACCTGGTGCGGCTGCTGTGCCGCTGCGAGGCGATGGCGGCGGAGAAACGGGGCCCGGACGAGTGGCGCCTGGAGAAGGTGAGAGTCCCACGTTGCCGTCACGTCAACCGCTACGTTCAGAGGCCGCTCTCTGGAGCTGACCGCCCCCCGCCCGGCCTCCCCGCCCCCACTGTCTCCTTGGCCACGCCCCTCGGGCCCCGCCTCTTCCTGTCACGCCCCCGCCCGCCACGTAACTCCGTTCCCATCATTGAGACCACGCCCACCGCCTGGCCACGCCTCCGCTTGGTGTTTGACTCCTCCCCGGGCCCGCCCCTCACCCTGCCTCTTAACCCATTTGATCTCCTTAGTACGTGGGCGCCCTGGAGGACATGCTGCTGGCCTTGAAGGGCCAGACCAGGTGAGTACGGGCCACCCACAAGGGTTTCACACCCAAGGGGCCCAAGAGAACTGACTGGGACCCTCCCCTGGGCTTTTTTTTCCTCCTACCCATCCCCAGTAAGCCAGCCTCCGAGGTCATCAACGAATACTCTCGCAAAGTGGACTTTCTGAAGGGGATGCTGCAGGCAGAGAAGCTGGTGAGCCAGGACCTCTTTGTGGGTGACCCCCACTCTACCCTCCTGTGTCTCTGAGACCCACTCCATCCATGTGTGACCCCTGCGCCTTTCTCTCTGCAGACCTCCTCCTCGGAGAAGGCGCTAGCCAACCAGTTCCTCGCCCCAGGCCGTGTGCCCACCACCACCCGGGAGCGCGTGCCTGCCACCAAAACAGTGCACCTGCAGTCGCGGGCGAGGTACACCGGTGAGATGCGCAGCGAGCTGCTAGGCATGGTGAGGCCCCTTGCAGGTCCTGGGAGCCCTTTGGGGTGTGCACTGCAGAATAAATACTGTCAGGTCCAGGGATCCTGGAACACTTGACGGCCTCTTCTCTGGGCCTATCACCAAGTACTGTGGACAGGGCTCTGCTGGATAAATAGGAGCGCAAATAGAAGGTGAATGTGGTACATGCCCTGGTAAACCTCAAACTACTGGCCACAAGAACTGCCAAGTGCCTTTCCGAGCATTTTACACGAGTTAGTTTAACTCCACAGTGTCAGCGTTGTAGCTGCTGCCCGTTTGTAATTGAAGAAATCAGAGGTAACAGGGCTTACCCAGGGCCCTGACTGAGGTTAGGAAGGTTCAGAGAGCATGAAGGATAGTTTGGGAGCAGAACAAAATGGGTGAGTTTATGTCCCTCTCTTCCCTGCAGGACTCTACAGAGGGTGAGTGTACCTATACAAAACAGGATTCAAGACCCAGCCTGGGACAAGACCTTACTGCTCCAGGTTCTGGGGCCCAACCTGGTTCCCACAGTAATATCCCCCATCTAGAGATGGTGGCCAAGGGCATCGTTCAGTCAGACCTCGCATAGGGGTCTGAGAGAGAAGAAGCGGCCCCTGGAGGAGACAAGACCGAGCTCGAGAGAGGGTGGTGAGGAGCCCAGGTGGGAGTGGAAAATACTTTGAAGCCATGGGGGCATTCAAGCTGGGGCTTCGAAGCATAGTTAGGAGCCTGCCAGGCAACAGAAAAGATGGGGAGACGGCACAGCACAAGCAAAGGCCAAAAGGTTGGAGAGCTGGAGACCAATCCTCTCCCTTCTCTCCTCTTCCTTCTTCCTGTATGGCAGAGCCCGGACTGGATGTAAGGAAGCGAACGTGAGTGTCGCTGGGTCCCCTGGGCAGTGTGTGTATGGGGGGCGGGGAGGGCTGGGTGATCCAGGGAATACCTATCAGAAGCCACTCTCTGGAGATACTTTTCCCGAAACTGAAGCCAAGAAGGGGAAACTAAGGTGCCCAAGGGTGATGCAGTGGCTATAGCTGTGGCCTCTGGGCCCCCAGCAGACATGGCAGTCTCTTCCCATCTCACACCTCATCTCCCACGCCCACCTGCCCACCCATGTGTGGGATCAGTGGGCTCGCAGGGTCCAGGCCAGTGGATGAGAAGCAGTCGGCAGCTGACCTTGACCTTGCCCTCCAACGACACCAGAATCTCCAGGAGAAGCTAGCAGAAGAGATGCTAGGCCTCGCCCGCAGTCTCAAGACCAACACTCTGGCTGCACAGAGCGTGATCAAGAAGGACAACCAGGTCTGGAGACCCTGGGGTTCCTTCGGCCACTGTCTTAGTGGTCTCCCAGAAGAAGACTTCCCAGCAGAGGGGCATTGTAGCCAGGGCTTTGGTGGGTGGATAGGAGTTCGGAAACAGCCAGAAATGGCATTCCCAGTTCAGGGCACACAGCACCAACAAGTGCCAAGAGGTGCATACCTGGCTCGGGGCAGTCCAGGTAAGTGAGCTTTGCCCCCTGTCCTGTTGATGTCCTCTCCACCCTGCCCACAGACCCTGTCGCACTCGCTCAGAATGGCCGACCAGAACCTGGAGAAGTTGAAGACGGAATCAGAACGACTAGAGCAACACACGCAAAAGTCGGTCAACTGGCTGCTCTGGGCGATGCTCATCATTGTCTGTTTCATCTTCATCAGTATGATCCTCTTCATCCGCATCATGCCCAAACTCAAATAAAGGCCTGGCCCTGTCCACTCGTCTGCCTCTGCCTGCCCCCTACCCCTAGTCCCCGATGGGATGGACAGCAAGATGGGACAGTGTCGGGTAGTCCCTGGGAGCCACAGGGATCGTGTGAGCGTGGTGAAGGGGAAGTTTGCGCTCTGAGCCCCGTGTTCCTTGAGACACCAGGGAAGCCCACCCCCATCCCCATGTCTTGGAGAGCCATGGGTCAACGTGATCCTTTTAGCCTTGTGGGGCCGGAGGATGGAACAGGGCCCAGTGGTGCTAGTGGGTAAAGCAGAGCAGGGCTAGGCCCGGAGGACTGCCTGAAGGAGGAGGCATCAAGGCAGGGTCCTCCTTGGGATCAAAGGCCCGCATTCTGGGAAAGCTCATGCTGGCACCAGCCACAGCCAAAGCTCTCCCTCAGCACGCTGGGTCCTTTGCATAGTCCGACGCTCATGTCCAAACAGCACCGGGCACGGTGGCTCAGCAGAGGCCTCCCTGTCACCATATGACCAGTCCAGAGGAGAGCTGGGTAGGAGGTTGGAGTCAGGACCAAGGTAGAGGGGTGGGAGTGGGGGGTCGTGGAGGGAAGCTGGGGGGCAGGGAGTCCTGGGGACGAGCTGGGAAGCTCCATGCTTGGAATGACAGAGGGTTGGGGCATGTGGGTGCCAGGCTCTCTCTGCCCCCACTTCAGATGACCCAGATCTGTGGGAGTTTGGGTGGGGCCTGTGGAGACAGGTACTGCTGATGGAGGTGTCTCGTCAACAGGAGAGCAAACCGGCCAGGGAGTTTTCTGAAAACACTGGTGGGAGTTTTCATCGTCGTCTCATTGTTTATAAAAACAGGCGACTTGTGCCTCCAGCAATAGTGAATGTCAGCATCAAGAGGCCTGTTCATCAAAGTAAGCACATTAACGCACCTGAGGACAAGGTCGCAAGCGCTGAAAGGGCTTCTTACGCGCTTCAGCATCCATTACTCTGCATCCACGAGTGAAGGAGAAATAAATACAGCGACTTGTTTGCTGCCACCAATCTGGCCCCAACTCGTGGCCTCACACACCAGAGTGCAGCTGCCTGGCCCGTCACCATGCCCTGTTGCAGCAGGGACCAGGGGCTCCTTAAGGTGCTCGTGGGCTAGTTTTGGGAACTTGGTTGCTTGCCAAGCCTTCTCGGTCCATCTTAGAGCACACCGCTGAAAGCTGTGCGGCACCCTAGCAATGTGTCAGGTGGGTGATGGGCATGCGGAAGTGCACCGGTTGAGACTCAAACGTAGATGCCCTGGACTCAACACTGGAGAAGCCACTGCCCCTATTATCACCTCAGCAACCAGACGGGAGAACTGCCTCTTGAGTCTCCAAGACTTGAACTCTTCACGGAAGTAGCAAGCCCGTCTCTCCAGATCTCCTACCCAGGAGGTGAAAAGTCTATGACTGAGTCACCACTGTTCCCATTAAGAAATCATGAGAAAGGCCTGTGTTCCTTGAGGGAAAAAGCCCAAAGACTGAATGCAAACACGGACTTCCGGCCATTGCCTCACAACTTAAAATCCTTCTAGAGCTACTAGCTAATGCCATCGGAATCGAGAGAGAAATGAGCTTGAAAATCTCAAATCCGGACTAACAAGCCATCTCAAAGAGAATTCAGTGCCCTAGCAAACAACATAAGGAATATTCTTTAAAATAATTTTATATGAATAAAAACTGCACAGAGTATTGGCAGATCTCATTATGAGCACAAAAGTAGAGAGGCCCATCTTTCTCCCCTGGAGCAGCTGGTGGCTTCGAACTGCTGATCTTGGGGTTAGCCGTCCAGCCGAGGAACCACAGCCCAGCACCACCAGGGCTCCACTGAACATGCAGGGGGCAATGTGTTAGCCTGGGTACATTAGAAAACAAATCCACAGAAACTCATATAAGAGTTTTTGTTTTCTTTTTTAAAAAATCACTTTACTGGAGGTTCTTACAGCTCTTATAACATTCCACACAACTGTATCAAGCATGTTGGTACAAATGTTGCCATCATTTTGTAAACATTTACTTTCTATTTGAGCCCTTGGTATTCACTCCTCTTTTTTCCCTCCATACCCCACTCTCACTTTTTAAAGGTTTTTTTTTAATCATTGTATTGGGGGCTTGTACAACTCTTTTAAAAAATTTATTGGCTCATACAAATCACAATCCATACATATGTCAATTGTGTAAAGCAAATTTGCACATTTGTTGCCCTCATCATTCTCAAAACATTTGCTCTTCAGTTTAATATAAGAGTTTTATAGAAAGGGTAAGTGTACATTAAGAAAGCATCCCAACCCCGTGCTGTCCAAACCCGTAAGTCCAACATTAGCCCATATTTCCAACCGATCTACAAAGTCCTCCTCCATCTCACAAAACACACAATGATGCTGACTGCAGGAGGAAAGCCGAATCAGTGAGCGTGTAAGCATCTCAAGGCTGGCAGGGGTCTCCACACGGCTGCTCCAGCACCCAGGGCTGCATCAGTGTAGGTCCATGTGGCTTCTCAGGGATGTATTCCAGGAAGTGAGCCTTGCCAGCTGAAGCAGGGAACTGGCTAAGGCAGCTACACCCTGGCCCATCAGAAAGCAAGAGACCCGAGAACTAGAAAGGCTAGGCTCACTGAGCCATTTATCTCTCCGCCTTTCAATTAATCCCACATGTGTTTATCTATCTTGGACGTCAAGAAGTTCCTAAACAAAGAAGCGAGAAGTTCCTAAACAAAGAAGCGAGAAGTTCCTAAACAAAGAAGCGAGAAGTTCCTAAACAAAGAAGCGAGAAGTTCCTAAACAAACAAGCGAGAAGTTCCTAAACAATTTCCAGGATCTCTTCATTCCTTGTTCCACAATTTTTTTGAAGCTCACTGATACACCTAAGGATGGTCTGTGAGGATACAGTGTTTCTCTGGACAAAGATGAGGCTTTCTACTTCTGAAAAGAGTTACAGTCTCAGAAACGCACAGGGGCAGCTCTACCCTATCCTATAGGGTCACTAGGAGTCAGAATTGACTCCATGGAAGTGAGACTGATTTTAGTTGGGTTTCAGATGTAAAATTCCCAGGTTCCCTTGCCCAGTGAGCCCATTTCCAGAACGTTACACCCAACAGATAATCCTACCTTGTGTCCAAAGAAATTAGCCCATTGATATTTTCTGCAACATGGCTTGGAGTGAGGAAATTATACACACACACACACACACGTATGTCTGCCAAATAAAGGTCTCTTTGGGAGGAGACAAATTAACTGCTGTCATCCGCTGTCTCTGCTTTCTACTCCCAATAATGAGTTGGATTCTTGGAAACCCAATTTTACCCTGTCCTATATGACGGCTGGGTCAGAATGGACCTTGTGGCAGCGAGTTTGGCTTTGGTTTGGTCTTTTCTAGCGTTTGAAGTCTTTGCTTTGCCTCCATTGATTATTTTTTTAAGTATTTAAGTGTAATGTCTGAACAAAAAACTGAGTACACACTCACCGAAAACAGCCCCGTATTCCGACAAATAAACCGAGGGTCTCAAAACTCACTGCCATCGAGTGGATGCGGACTCACAGGGACCCTACAGGGCAGGGT